>NC_142395.1:4422404-4757404 GCF_059441095.1 Idiotropiscis lumnitzeri | reverse complement strand
TTTTTGTCTCGTTGTGATGACGTTGTATGTGTGTGTGTGTGTGGGCCAAGGGCCCCGCCTACAGAATTACGCTTTTTGTCTCGTTGTGATGACGTTGTGTGTGTGATTGGGAGGGGGGCTTGGCCCCCCTCCCAAACTGTATGCTTCTTATGTTAAAAACAATGTGTTCCCTGCGTGCGTGCGTCCCCAACCCAAACTGTACTTATGTTATTCATATTTTAATATCTGAAGTATATAAAGCATCCAATGCAATGTTCTATTTAAATAAATAAAATTAAATTAAACGAGTGAAATAATATGAGTTGAAAAGAGCAGGCGTTGTTTTGACCTTTGAATAAGATGTTTATTCGGTGGATATAGGTCATCCATATTTAAATATCTGAAGTATATAAAGCATCCAATGAAATGAGCTATATCTAATTAAATAATGTAGATGTATAAAATTAAATTAAACGAGTGAAATAATACGAGTTGAGAAGAGCAGGCGTTGTTATTACCTTTGAATAATATTTTTATTCGGTTGATATTTGCCCTTTTTGCAAACATGTCTGGACATATTCCCAGCGACATAAGTTTAAACATGGTATTGTGCAGGCTTGGGGGTTTGTCCGTGCAAGACGCCGCGTCTTGCATAGACACCCTCCAAGCCTGCAGCAGCCTCAAGGTGTTTCAAAAGATAGTGAGTGGCGACATCCTGTCGATCGATGGGCAGCCGTGGGCATCCGGGCGACCACCCTCCTCCTTCTTACCTTTTTGTAAAATCTGCCGAGTCATGTTTACTTGTTCTGATTACGAACATAAGGTGTTTCAAAAGATAGTGAGTAGCTCACGACATTACTTCTCAAGGTGTTTGAAAACATAGCTCAATATTGCCATCTAGTGCCTTAAGGGTAATATAGCAGAAGCCACAATTTCACTCTGAATAATCAAAGTATGAAACGTTTAATGTTTAAAGGTAATATAACAGGAACATGTACTTACCTAGTGAAACGTTTATATATTAAATTGAACAAAAGTTTTCCTTTTCAAGGGATTGACAAAAAATAATCTGTAATAAGGAGGTCCTGAATTGTATGGAATTATGTACCTAGTGAAACGTTTATATATTAAATTGAACAAAAGTTTTCCTTTTCAAGGGATTGACAAAAAATAATCTGTAATAAGGAGGTCCTGAAATGTGTGGAATTATAGAAATAGAAATAGAAATAGAAATCCCTTTATTGTCATTGTACTCAAGTGTGCAACGAGATTATGGGGCTCCCCTCTCCAGTGCAATACAACAATAATACAGACAAATATATAAATTAGATAAATAAATAAATAAGACAGTGCAATGGAATTTAGTACTGAATAGGGCACAAAGAAACACAGCACATCACAATTATGTACCTAGTGAAAAGTTTATATATTAAATTGAAAAAAAAAATTTCCTTTTCAAGGAGTTCCTGAAATGTATGGAGTTGTGCATAAACCAGTAGGTTTTATCAGATCACGAGATTATTTGTTCAACTTCCCGCTGAACCGAAAAAGACTAATCCCTCAGGTGTTTCAAAAAGATAGCGACTCGCTCACGAGTTTCTTTTCGGGTTGGATGCAATGTTCTATTTAAATAAATAAAATTAAATTAAACGAGTGAAATAATATGAGTTGAAAAGAGCAGGCGTTGTTTTGACCTTTGAATAAGATGTTTATTCGGTGGATATAGGTCATCCATATTTAAATATCTGAAGTATATAAAGCATCCAATGAAATGAGCTATATCTAATTAAATAATGTAGATGTATAAAATTAAATTAAACGAGTGAAATAATACGAGTTGAGAAGAGCAGGCGTTGTTATTACCTTTGAATAATATGTTTATTCGGTTGATATTTGCCCTTTTTGCAAACATGTCTGGACATATTCCCAGCGACATAAGTTTAAACATGGTATTGTGCAGGCTTGGGGGTTTGTCCGGGCAAGACGCCGCGTCTTGCATAGACACCCTCCAAGCCTGCAGCAGCCTCAAGGTGTTTCAAAAGATAGTGAGTGGCGACATCCTGTCGATCGATGGGCAGCCGTGGGCATCCGGGCGACCACCCTCCTCCTTCTTACCTTTTTGTAAAATCTGCCGAGTCATGTTTACTTGTCTGGACATGTATCTGTTGGCTACATTTGGCCAATCGAACCACGCCATTTAACCCTCCCCCGGTCTCAAACCAGTATAAGTAAAGCCCAAGTCACGCTCTGCACAGACAAGACAATTTTTCCAGCTCGTGAAAGAAATGAAGACGTGTAGACCAAGACGTCATCTGGGTGTGAACAGCAAGGCCCGAAGGGTGACAACCATCGCCGCACCTGATCATATTGACAACAACATTGCAGAAATCTCTTCAGGTAAACGATGCAATTAATCTTTAACTATATAGCTTTCTAATATTTAATCATGGTATCTTTGTATTACAGATAGCGGTGTGGATGAACCTACATGCGATCAAGATCTGAATATGGATGTTGTGGAAACCTTTACAACTACAAACATGGAACAGGTTGAGACCTCTACAAATGTAGACCAGGATGGACCCTCTACAAAAACAGGCGAGGACCAGACTGTGCCATCATACTCCTTGTGGATGGGGGGCCCAGGAATCTTAGCAAGACCTGTTGCACCCTCGTACAACAACGGCGAGCCATCGTATTCAGGGTGGAGTCGTCCCGTTTCGCCGACACCGTCGTCGACACCTCCGATGACCCCCACCTCGTCGGCCGAATCTTCACAAAACGAGAAGGTACAACTGTCCAGTTGGTCCGACCAGGCTGATTCTCCACAAACCACGGAGATCAAGGTTCAGACCGTCAACGACCCTGACCACGGACCAGCACCTATTTCCGAAAATGAGGCAAAACATATGTCATGGGATAATCCTCCTAAGGGATGGATTGATATGGATGTCGTATTAGTTGTTAAGGCGGCTATTATTTACATGGTCAGACGTTTTTTGATAAAGTATCACAAAAAAAGGGGTTGTTTGCATAGCTATAGATACCTATGCAATTGTTATTATCTAAGACTGCACTATGACCGCATCATGCCCATCCTTTGCGGTAAAAAGTTTTTACCATGTATTCACTACTTGTTGGATTTGTGTTCTGTAAAAGCGGATAAAGAAACAGTCAAGCGAATTGCAGAGATCTTAATGGTGGATTTAGCACTCGTAAAGGACTTACCGGACCGCCTTAAAGCGGATGAGCCCATATGTTTTATGATATATCGTGATCAACTTGATACTTTCGAAGAATATCTTATAGAAAATATTAACTTTGAATAAAAAATGGGTAATGTCTTCAGAAAATTATCGTTTTTTGGCTATAGAAGCCAAGGGTGGGCATATATAATAAATAGAGCAATTACATATAACCCCGATGATAAAGACCCTTTCATTGAAAATTTTTTATTGTTTATGCAAAAAGTGCGTGCCATGTCTTTAACAATTTTTCAGGAGCCTTGGGAATTGTTTGTGCAACATGTCATATTTTTGAGATAATTATATTATTGATTTGATTAATCGGTTAACTATTAATACAATTTTTATTTACATTTAATGAAGTATTTATTTTTTAAATATTTTTAAATTTTCTAATTTAGTATGTCTTTTAATTAACAGTTTTGATTATTTTTCAACTTTTTAAATTTTTTTATTTTTCCACCGTAATAACTTTTAATCATGTAAAAAATTTTATTTTTTTAATTTATTATTAAGTTTCTATTTATATTTTTTCCTGTTTTGAGATGATTGAAGATCTTACATATTTCTCGTGTGTCATATCTAGCACGTTATAGGGAGGGAGGTGTCAATGAGAACCCATCAGAGGGCCGTCGCATGGAAGGAGGCGCCAACGAGAATCCATCAGAGGGCCGTCGCATGGAAGGAGGCTCCAACGGGAACCCATCAAGGGCACGTCACATGGAAGGAGGTGCCATCGGTAATCCAGGATCAACCACATCGTCTCGTCGAAATGAGCAACCAATCAGACCTAGAAGTCCTATCCCAGGTAATGAGCGAGTCAGGCTTCAGAGAGAACGTCATGAGGTTCTAACAGAAGTTCTACGTACTTACAACAAACTGGTAGATCTGGCTGAGAAGCTCACAAATCCATGGTGATGTTGTATTTTCATTTTTATCTCTTGTAACATTTCTCTGATATATAATCCGTGTGTGTTTGTTATTGTGTAGTATACCATATACATTTCCACTAGATTACAGAAATCATTGCTTTTGTTTATGGTGTCAGACGCTAGTACAAGTATACCTAACGATCCATTCGCGGCGATAAGACAAATCGGCGATTTATAATCCTTTAGACCTAACAGACCCAAAACAGCGATATGGCGAACGATAATACACAACTGCTCGATCTAACAAGACACACATCAAATGATCAAACACAACCTCTAGACCTAACAATACTAGCATTAAACGGTCAAATACACACACAATCACAACCGCTTGATTTAACAACAGATGATCGCATACACACGCAATCACAACCGCTCGATCTAACAATATTCGCGTTAAACGATCAAATACAAACATCAGAAAGGGACCAGATACACACGCAATCACAACCACTAGACCTAGCATTACTCACATCAAACAATAATGGACAAACAGCGGATGTTCATTTATCAGACCCCTCATTAAATCAGCCGGGGGGAACACAGACATCAGATGGTCATATACCCCCAAACGATCGCGTACAAACGCTACCTATCGAACTAACATTATTAAACTCAGTTCTTGATTTACCAAGCGCGCAGAACACATCAAATGAACACGAACCAATGACAACTGATGATGTTGATTTCACAAACGCACCTGCCACGCCAGATGAGGACAACTCGCAGCCTGAGGATGTCACAAATGCACCTGCGTCGTCAGATGAAATCACAAACGCCCTATCCACATCAGATGAAATCACAAAAGCACCGGCCGATCCAAATGAAATCACAAACGCCCTATCCACATCAGATGAAATCACAAAAGCACCGGCCGATCCAAATGAACATGAACCCATGCAGATTGCTGAATTCACAAACGCACCAGCCACATCAAACGGTCAAACTCAAACTTCAGGTGACCATTTAAACAACCAATCGTTAGAGGATTCAGTTGAACAGAGAGGTGGACATCGGGTAATCATACGAGATCGTTTCAATAATACAGAACTCAGGATCCCGTTAAACATACCAGAACCCGTTGATAACACTGATTTTCCAGCATTTTACACCGCTATCATGGGTTCGATAAATGAACAGATGGATCACGCATTATCGAACGTATTGCCTGGGGATATGGTTCAATTGGAAGTGGTGGGGGAAAATGTAAATATACATGAGACGGTTCGCATGTCAGACGACCCCGACGTATGTGAAAACGCTGTTCAAAATCTGCTCGATCGACTCGTACAGTCTAACGCACAAGTCCTGTTTGATAGACAACTAGAGTTTGTCATCCAAATTGTAAGTGATATTCGCGGAGGTATGGGTCAAAAACGTCGAATAGGCAGTCTTTTGGATCATGAAATACTTGTTAAAAAAAGAAAGCATTTACTGGTGCCGAACAATCCGGGTGATACACAACTATGCTTTGCTACATCGTTAGCGCTTTTAATGGATAACTCATTGACGGAGCAAGAGATCTATCGACAAGCACTCGAGTATCAAAGAGCTGTTGGGATGGATGAGACGACCCCTGTTGGATTTAATGATATCAATAAATTCGAGACGCTTTTGGGTCGTAAGATTGTGGTTCTATATAGAAAAGAAGGAGAGTTTGGACCATTGATTCATTTCGAGACAGAATACCCCAAAACCGCAGATCCCTTGGTGATGTTTTTACAAAATCAACACTTTTACGGCGTGAAAAGTCCAGTTGGTTTGATGGGATGTAGTTATTTCTGTTGTTATTGTTACAAGGGTTACAATAATAAGAATCTACATCAATGCCCCGGACATTGTCATGTTTGCATAGACCCGACCTGTAAAACTCGGCCTCTGAAACCCATCCTTTGCAAGGGCTGTAATAAATCATGTCGAAACGCTGTCTGCTATGCCAAGCATCAAATAACCGGTGGAAAAGTTGGCAGCTTTTGCGATAGATACAAAAAATGTCCAGATTGCGGCCTTAACTATTACAAGACCAATAATACACAAGAGGCAAAACATAACTGTTTAGTTAAAAAATGTGTCTCATGTAAAATGCCGCTGAAAGATACTGATATAACTAGGGAACAACATCAGTGTTATATCCAACCTCTCCCAAAACAAGAACCCCGTGAAAAAATCGTCTTCTATGACTTTGAAACATATGAGGATCAGGAAAAGGTGCACAAACCCTTTATGGTCTGCACAAAATCACTCCAAGGGGAAGAACATCAATGGGTAGGACCTGATTGCGCCGTAAAGCTCATTGAGCATTTCAGAAAACCTCGTTACAAAGGCACCACTCTTATAGCCCACAATGCTCGTTCATTTGATTCCCAGCTCATTGTATCAGCGATGATTGACATGGGTCTCGTTCCTAAGGTTATCTTGACTGGTAGTAAAATCTTATGTCTCAAGCTTGAGTCAAACTGTCTCAGATTCATCGACTCGCTATCATTTTTACCCATGCCTCTGAGCGCAATGCCTAAAACTCTAGGTTTTGAAGATCAATGTAAAGGGTATTTCCCTCACAAATTCAGCTCATTGGAAAATCTCAACTACGTGGGTTCCTATCCTCAACCATGTGAATATGGGTTAGAACGCATGACAACAGCCAACCGTACCAAATTCCTTGAATGGTATGAAAGAGAATGTCGGGGAACCTTTGATTTCAGGAAGGAGGCGCTGATGTACTGCAAAAACGATGTTGACATTCTAACCGAGGGTTGTACAAAATTTAGAAACGAGTTTCTAAACGAGACAGGCGTCGATCCATTCAATTATGTCACCATAGCATCAGCATGCATGGGCGTTTTCCGTACCAATTTTCTCCAACCTCAGACATTGGCTATAACATCATCCGATAATTACGCGAGACAATATAAAGCCTTCTCACATGCTTCCATCCAGTATTTGGAGTGGATCATACACAGTCAAAAATTGCCTATACAACACGCTTTGAACGGGGGTGAAAAACAACTCGGTCGCTACGTCGTGGATGGCTATGTTGAAATTGATGGTGTAAAACATGTTTTTGAATATCTAGGTTGTTTCTACCACGGTTGTCCCGATTGTTATACACCAACTGAACGTTTCCCTCTGACAAATCAAACCTTTCAAGAATTGTTTGATATTAGCCAGAAGAAACTCTCGACCTTGAAATCGGATCCGTGTGTGCGTCTCACGGTAATGAAAGAACACGTGTGGTTGAACATGAAGAAAACTCATCAGGGTGTGAAAGAGTTCCTGCTTACTTATCAACATCCTGAACCCCTAGCACCACGTCAGGCTCTTTTCGGGGGCAGAACCAGCGTATTCACATTGCGATACACGGCCTCTCTGAATGAGCAAGTGTTCTATGTCGATGTCACCTCTCTGTATCCTTATGTCAACAGCAACTGCGCCTATCCTCTCGGTCATCCGATCGTTATCCGCAAAGACTTTGCCGACCCACGTAAATATTTCGGGCTGATCAAAGCCAAAGTCTACCCACCACGCGGTCTCTTGTTGCCTTTGTTACCTTACAAAACAGCTAAAGGTAAACTGACGTTCCCTCTCTGTAGAACATGTGCCGAAATCAACAACCAAACCTCATCGTGTCACCACGATGACGAGAGCAGGGCTCTGCTCGGTGTTTGGGTCACTATTGAGTTTAACAAGGCTCTTGACCTTGGTTACAGATTGGTTGAAATTGTGGAGGTGTGGCATTTCGACTCAGTGAGCAATAACATCTTTAAAGCTTACATGAACACCTTCCTCAAGGGGAAGCAGGAAGCCTCTGGCTATCCATCCAATGTCACCGATCAGGTGGGGAGGGACAAATACATCAATGATTACATGACACATCAAGGCATCCGGCTGGATCCTGAACGCATCAAAGTGAATCCTGGTAAGAGACAGGTTTCTAAACTTTGTCTAAATTCTCTCTGGGGAAAATATGGTCAGAGAGATAATTTAAAACAAACAAAACTGACCAACAAACCCGAAGAATTTTTTAAAATCATGTTTTCGGGTTTGTATGACATCGATTACTTCGGTTTCATCAAATCAGACACCGCGATGATTCAATACAGCGACAAAAAGAACATTCTTTCACGACCCTCCGACACCTCAAACATCTTTGTGGCTTGCTTTACAACAGCCCATGCAAGATTGTTCATGTACAGATTTTTGGAGCAGTTACAAGACAGGGTTCTATACACTGACACAGACAGCCTCATCTACGTGGTCAGGGATGGTGAAACGGCTCTAAAACTAGGCCAGTATCTCGGTGATCTGACTGATGAATTGGACGGTGACAGCATTCAGGAATTTGTTTCGGCCGGTCCTAAAAGCTATGCCTATCAAATTCGAGATACTAAAAAAACGGTGATGAAGGTTAAAGGTATCACACAGACGCACGAAAGCGGTCTAAACATCAACTTTGACAGTGTCAAAGACTTAGTGGAGGGATACATATCCAGCACGACGCATGGCAACGAACCCGACACGCACTCGCTTAAGACACCACAACACAGCATCGTCCGTGATAAAAAAGGGTTTCGCGTCAGAAATACTTCATTCGTCAAAAAGTTTAGGGTGGTCTACGACAAACGAAGACTTTTGCCGGACGGACGTAGTGTGCCTTTTGGTTATTAAGGGGAAAATGGAATTATCACAGGTCGAATTCGATCCGCGTCTCCAAGTGCCTTTTTCATGTTTGATCTCAGGGCCTAGCGGTTGTGGGAAAACATATTTTGTGAAACGTGTTTTGGAAGACTGTCAACATGTTATGAGAAATGTACCTGACAATATTGTATGGATTTATACCTCATATCAACCCTTGTACAACCAATTACAAAAGTTGATTAAAAACATAAAATTCCTAAAAGGTCTCCCAGAATCTTTTGATGACGAAGCCTTGTTCCCGTTACACCAGACTCATCTAATCATCCTTGATGATCTGATCTTCCAAGCATCGGACCATCCTGAAGTGGTGAAAATCTTTACCCAATATAGGCATCATAGAAATATGAGCGTCATATTGTTAACTCAGAATGTATTCCACCAAGGTAAATACAGTCGTACTATTAGTCTAAATAGTAATTACATGGTCTTGTTCAAAAATCCTCGGGATAAATTACAAACCAGTATTTTGGCTAATCAGATATTCCCTACGAAGAAAAATTATTTTTTAGAAAGTTTTGAAGATGCCACCAAAGACGCTCATGGGTATTTATTGGTGGATTTAACACCCACATGTCCAGAACAATACCGTTTGAGAACGGGTGTACTTCCTGATCAGTGGCCTACCGTCTACATTTCCAAAAATTGACATGTCCAAGCTTTTAAAAACAAACGCTCCGCAACTCAGGAACCTGTTTCAAGCCACGGCTAAGAGACGTAAAGACATACTAACCAGAGGTCCACCTTCTTTGATCAAGGTCCTCTGTGAAATTGCTTTCAATCTATTAAAGGGTCATATACCGCTTTCACCTTCACAGTTTAAGAAATTAAAAAAACAAAAGAAAATTATTAGACTATTGGCACGTAAAAAAACAAGTCTTAAGAAAAAACGCGCCTTTTTGACTCAAAGGGGTGGATTTATTCTTCCTCTGTTGGGAACAGTTGTACCCTTCCTAGGTAATCTTTTGGGTGGGTTAATCAACAAAAACTAGCCATCATGAGTTTGAAAACAGCCCAGAAAATGTTTCTTCTCACACCACAACAACTGGAACGTCTGAAAAAACCCGAACCTACCATCAGACAAACTGCCGAACAGGACATGGATGTGAAGATGAAGGCAGTTTTGGAAGATCAATCCTTGTCCCCTCATGAAAAAATAACAAGGTATCAGTCTTTACTTCATCGTTATTTAAGCCTTCTCAAACAAGGTGAAAAGGAAGAACGACCTCTGACCGTGTCTCTAACCCCTGAGGTTTTGAACCCTTCAAAGATTTCGAATGTTGAGGTACAAGACAAAATGGTGGGGAATGAAATCGAACCCTGGTTCGATATTCTGCATAACATTCCAACGCGTTATCGGAAAAACGCAGACTATGTTTTGAGAAAACTTAAGGATGCTGATAGAAGCTGGACCCCTCGTCATGAATTCATGTTTCAAGATAAGCCGATAAAAGGATCTCACATGACCGATTTACTCAGGCAGATTACTTTGACGAGTAAAAACATCGCGACTCGAACCCCTAGAGGCTGGAAGGAGTTTCTTCACACTCTACACGAACTCAATATTCCGGAGACCACCATCGTCAACCCTCACGCCCGTGACGAATTCAGACGGTTGAAACTCCGAGGTTCGTTAAGCTCTGATGATGACACAAACAAGAGGACATCCATTAGGAAGAAGAAAAAAACTAATAGAAAAAGACCCGCCCCTGTAAAGTGGGTGGGGTATTCCTCTTCATAAGTTTTAATGAAAAATCTAAAACCTTTGTATGTTTATACATGTGTTTTTATTCAATAAAATACATTTTAAATGATTACAGACAATGACAGGTTTGAAATTTTTTAAAAGAACACGCCGCTTGACCGGCACATGTCTTTTCCGCACAGGTTTGATAATGCTTTACAAAACTAGTTACCATGGCATCATTCTTTAACACATCATCCTTATAGCATGTTAACACATCCTGATAACTCAAACCACAGCCTCTATGTGTTAAATAATAGACGCAATGTTGACCACAGGTGATTGATAGCTCGTGTTGTAGACGTCTGTTATGATACAAAATACGATCGGAATGTTTTTTCAAAAAAGAGTTAATGTTTTGCGGATAATATTGAAATTCAGGAGGAAATCCAAAAGCATCAAAAAAAGTACTGGTTCCATCTTTTTCCAACGTCAGAGCCAGCCAGTGTTCACCGGGTAAGTGTCGAGGATGTGTGTTGACGATGTAGAAGATTGGGGGGTTAGGCTGCAGCGAATTTATTTCATCCGAAGCGTAAACACCTCCAAATAAACGCCCTTGTAGACGTTTCATGAGTTGCTCCAGCTCTTTCCCGTTCATCAGTAATAATCCACTAATACCTGTCGTTTTGAATTTATTTCCAGGATGGAATCGTAGCAGGCGTACACAATAAGTGTGGTTGTGTGAGGGAGTGGGAGTCTAAATCTCATTTCTAACCTCAAACTTCCGCTGGAGACAGGTGCGAGAGCTCCTGAATCATCGTTGGGGTTTAAGTTAAAAACATACAGCGCATATCCACCGGAAAAATCCTCCCTGTTGATGCAAAGAGGTAAATCTTTCAAATGTCTTCCTGTCGATGTAAACAGGTTATGAAATTCTCGAACGGCGTTTCCTGCATTAAATTGGGGCTGGAAAGCTTTGGCTGGTATCTGTCTCCCCTCTTGGCAGAGCGCTAAATATTCCAAATGATGATGAGCGAAATTAAAGGGATTCAAATCTTTTCTGCCCACAAAGGCGTTGTGATTTACAAGACCTAACACCACATATCGAGGTGTATGACCGAGGAAAAGATTATCTTGTTGACAGGTTCTGGAATGTTGCGGGATGGAATAAGTTTTCACATTAATTCTTGATAACGGATACAAAGCATTTTCTTTGTTGAGAGCCGCAGCATGACCGATAGAGATGGCTGGTGAAACGGCGACTCTTTTCACAAAGAGGGAAGCGCCCACGATTTTCAGATGGTAGTTCACATCGGGAGGGCTCATAAAACAAAATTGGTCGTTGGCTTTGATGAGTTTCACTCGTAGATCCACGTTATTGAGAAGATGTCTCTCACAAAAAAATATGTCGGCGTGTAGAGGTCCTATCACGGTGAATGTTCGGGAACCCAACACATATTCTGCTCTGCGCAGTAATCCTTTGTTAACAGCATCCCCCGTTAAGACTGTTGAATCCATATGCCCTGATGTATCTTTGTAAAACATAGCCGCTGTGAATTGGCTTCTTAGAGAGGCTTCTGAAAAGTTTAACAACGTCTCTATCATAGCTCTGTATGGATGGGTTGCGCTAGATTGCGAGATCAACCTGTCGCCTAATGTTACATCCACTTGTGAGAAGATTGTATTCAAAGGATAATTAATAATACCGACTCGTTGATCTGTGGGTAAAATGCTACCATCTCTGTTGAGTACCCTCAGGTGCAGCTGAAGCAGGGTGTCTGAGAGGTCGAGATATTTGGATCCTTCTCCAGGTATGAAAAACTCCACAGGACCATCATCGGTGAGAGCCGAGATAGGTAACATTTCCACATATTGACTTTGTTCGATTGATAGTTGTGTCATGGGTGGACTAAATAAATCCAGTTCAGTTAGGGTGCACTCTGCTGACTTGTGATGCAAAAGAGCCATGATGAATAACCCTAATGGTCAATTTTGGTTAAGAGAAAATATCCCCGGTGTTTCTTCGCCGTCTCCTTTTCTTGACTGATTTCTTCTTGGACACACGTTTGCGTTTTTTAGGCTCTCTCAACCTTTGTCCGATGGGTCTTTTTGCAGGTCTTCGTGCCAGAACCATTAAACCCGAACCTTCTTGAGGCTCCGCCTTACGGTTTATTCGTTCTAACACCCGACCGGCTACATCTGTTGCAATGTTTTTCGCAGCCGTTTGCAGGTGAGGTCTGGCAACGCTGAACCCTCTTTTGATTAATGGACTCACAAAACGAAATAATTTGGCAAAGATTGAACCCAATCCACGCCCATATTGGACCGGTAATCCATGAAAACCTGATAACGACCCACCCGCTTGGTTTTCGTAATAATCGACAAAACGGTAAAGATCATGATGCGTATCCAATACAACCATTTTTCTATCTGGGTCTAAAGTGCAGAGTAGCGATAACTTTACCGCGTGTAAATCCCACGGGTTGATTCTGATCCGTCTTAACTTCGATTCTTATATCCTCAATATGCTTCCTACTAACAGGCATGTAATAAAGAGGATTAAAGGCTTTAAATACAATGTCACCGTGATTATCATCGATGGGTATCGTTCTCAAGAGCGGAGCGAAAGCGTCACCCACAGCCTGATGATACACCACGTCTGTATAAACATATAGATGGTACATCCCCGCTTTTATATCCGCAGGATGTTGGCTCGCTGTCCACTGGGGTCCGCAGGTAACCCATTCATCGGGTAACGCCCCAAAAATGTAGGCTAACGCGGGACGAAAGCGTATCTTGTAATGACCATTCCCTGCCCAGAAAAATCTCTCCTTTAAATAATGGTATACAACATGGATTTCCGGATGGATCTTTTTGAGGAGCGCTTCCACATCTTGTCCTATTTTCTTAATATTATCGTAGTACCCAGCCGACAGGCTTAAGGATTTGATGGTGAATTTGTTTTCATCATAGTAAAGAGGTGCCAAAGCACCTGGTGTTGGTTCACCGTTTTCCCATGCATCTACATAGTCAAAAGATGCTTGATCTTCAGGCACGTTGAACCATGTATGGGGGTAGGATATTTCACTCAGAGCTACTTCCCAATTACCTTCGAGATCGATATGATGAGCCAGATTCACTCTGTATTCAGCTATCGTATTGTCTACATACACATCAGAACTTGCATTGGAGGGTAAGGTGACGTAAAACCCCCCTTCAAGATTCGGATCCATGTTGGTAAATGTCGAGATTCGTTGTAAAGCTTCTTATTTATACGTCGACGACTTGTGTAGCGGGGACCCAACTGTCATATTTCACAGGCCAGCCCTTCCAACGTATGAGAAACTGTTTCTGTCCGCCGACTTTACGCCGTTTGATAATCTTCTCCACTTGAAAGATTTGATCCTTGGATATCGTGACTTTCTGGAGCTCGTGTGCATAAAAAGTTCCTTGCACTATTTCACCGTCGTAGTCTTTAAGCTTGTAAACAGGTGGAAAACGCGGTACACACTCCGCTATTGTAAATAACTCGTCTGTAAAACTCTGTTCATATTTCTTGTCAAACACACCTCGCACTTTTGATATTCTAACGAGATCTCCTTGTTTAAATATCATTTTTATTCTATCACTACCCCCAGAGGGTATGTTGCCGTACAAGTTTTGGAAGACAAGCCATGTGTTATCTGGTGTGACTTGGTTAGGTTTCATTTTTATACTTGTATGATAACTTTCATTGTAACTATCGATTAAATCTTGTAATACGTCGATATAACGACGTGTGTTGTTGGCGGTGAAATATCGCCACATTCGAGTTTTTAAAGTTCGATTAAACCTTTCGACCACCGAGGCTTTCAAATCACTGGCTGTTGCAAAATGATTAATATTGTGTTTTTTCATCAACCTCTGAAATTGCGTGTTGAAGAACTCCTTCCCCTTGTCTGTTTGTAACTTTTTAGGGATGCCGCTAAAGGATAAGACCGACTCAAAGGCTCGAACAACTTCTGGCCCCGTCTTGTTCATCAGCACACGGGCATACGCTCGTTTTGAGAACACATCGATGATTGTGAGTAGGTATTTAAAACCATCGTTGTACTCGGTCAGAGCTTGCATATCACATAGATCGGCTTGGAATTGATTCATAGGACTGGACACAAAAACTCTGTTCCTAGGGAAATGAATTCGTGCTGGTTTGTGCAAGGTGTATGCATCTTGCGAAGATAAAAAATCCTTGACTTTATGACGCGTCACTTTTTGACCCATTTTCTCCGACGCAGCTAAATGAAGGCGTTCTACACCTCCAAAGCTGGCTGGATGAGCGGGGTCGTAGTACAGTTTTTTCAACCACCGCTTAACGCTCATGACGGTTTATGATTTAGTGACAAACATCACATCGCTATTTATCTAAACACACAGACAGACACAAAAGCATCTTTTTAAAAACATCCATTTTTTATTGAAAGAAGGTTAAGTATGGTTACACGTGATAAGGATTCTCTAAGATGTAAAAAGTCTATAGGTCAGGGTTAAAACAGATGGATTAACTTTTGATTCTAACAGGTCTTCAAACAGCTTCAATTCGTGCGCGAGATCCACAGGTTGTTGATGACGGAGACGGTATCTTATCACATCGTTAAACAGCGTGAGTATGGTAAGTACATGTCCTACACTTATCGCATTTTCCCAATTTTCCAAAATATTTTGAAACGTGTCGATCAATCCCGAGCGACTCAAAAATATGACATGTTGCACAAACAATTCCCAAGGCTCCTGAAAAATTGTTAAAGACATGGCACGCACTTTTTGCATAAACAATAAAACATTTTCAATGAAAGGGTCTTTATCATCGGGGTTATATGTAATTGCTCTATTTATTATATCTGCCCACCCTTGGCTTCTATAGCCAAAAAACGATAATTTTCTGAAGACATTACCCATTTTTTATTCAAAGTTAATATTTTCTATAAGATATTCTTCGAAAG
Source organism: Idiotropiscis lumnitzeri (assembly GCF_059441095.1). Lineage (NCBI taxonomy): Eukaryota > Metazoa > Chordata > Actinopteri > Syngnathiformes > Syngnathidae > Idiotropiscis > Idiotropiscis lumnitzeri. The sequence continues at coordinate 4,741,893 of NC_142395.1, read as the reverse complement.
TATCAAGTTGATCACGATATATCATAAAACATATGGGCTCATCCGCTTTAAGGCGGTCCGGTAAGTCCTTTACGAGTGCTAAATCCACCATTAAGATCTCTGCAATTCGCTTGACTGTTTCTTTATCCGCTTTTACAGAACACAAATCCAACAAGTAGTGAATACATGGTAAAAACTTTTTACCGCAAAGGATGGGCATGATGCGGTCATAGTGCAGTCTTAGATAATAACAATTGCATAGGTATCTATAGCTATGCAAACAACCCCTTTTTTTGTGATACTTTATCAAAAAACGTCTGACCATGTAAATAATAGCCGCCTTAACAACTAATACGACATCCATATCAATCCAACCCTTAGGAGGATTATCCCATGACATATGTTTTGCCTCATCTTCGGAAATAGGTGCTGGTCCGTGGTCAGGGTCGTTGACGGTCTGAACCTTGATCTCCGTGGTTTGTGGAGAATCAGCCTGGTCGGACCAACTGGACAGTTGTACCTTCTCGTTTTGTGAAGATTCGGCCGACGAGGTGGGGGTCATCGGAGGTGTCGACGACGGTGTCGGCGAAACGGGACGACTCCACCCTGAATACGATGGCTCGCCGTTGTTGTACGAGGGTGCAACAGGTCTTGCTAAGATTCCTGGGCCCCCCATCCACAAGGAGTATGATGGCACAGTCTGGTCCTCGCCTGTTTTTGTAGAGGGTCCATCCTGGTCTACATTTGTAGAGGTCTCAACCTGTTCCATGTTTGTAGTTGTAAAGGTTTCCACAACATCCATATTCAGATCTTGATCGCATGTAGGTTCATCCACACCGCTATCTGTAATACAAAGATACCATGATTAAATATTAGAAAGCTATATAGTTAAAGATTAATTGCATCGTTTACCTGAAGAGATTTCTGCAATGTTGTTGTCAATATGATCAGGTGCGGCGATGGTTGTCACCCTTCGGGCCTTGCTGTTCACACCCAGATGACGTCTTGGTCTACACGTCTTCATTTCTTTCACGAGCTGGAAAAATTGTCTTGTCTGTGCAGAGCGTGACTTGGGCTTTACTTATACTGGTTTGAGACCGGGGGAGGGTTAAATGGCGTGGTTCGATTGGCCAAATGTAGCCAACAGATACATGTCCAGACAAGTAAACATGACTCGGCAGATTTTACAAAAAGGTAAGAAGGAGGAGGGTGGTCGCCCGGATGCCCACGGCTGCCCATCGATCGACAGGATGTCGCCACTCACTATCTTTTGAAACACCTTGAGGCTGCTGCAGGCTTGGAGGGTGTCTATGCAAGACGCGGCGTCTTGCCCGGACAAACCCCCAAGCCTGCACAATACCATGTTTAAACTTATGTCGCTGGGAATATGTCCAGACATGTTTGCAAAAAGGGCAAATATCAACCGAATAAACATATTATTCAAAGGTAATAACAACGCCTGCTCTTCTCAACTCGTATTATTTCACTCGTTTAATTTAATTTTATACATCTACATTATTTAATTAGATATAGCTCATTTCATTGGATGCTTTATATACTTCAGATATTTAAATATGGATGACCTATATCCACCGAATAAACATCTTATTCAAAGGTAAAAACAACGCCTGCTCTTCTCAACTCATATTATTTCACTCGTTTAATTTAATTTTATTTATTTAAATATAGCTCATTTCATTGGATGCTTTATATACTTCAGATATTAAAATATGAATAACATAAGTACAGTTTGGGTTGGGGACGCACGCACGCAGGGAACACATTGTTTTTAACATAAGAAGCATACAGTTTGGGAGGGGGGCCAAGCCCCCCTCCCAAACACACACACAACGTCATCACAACGAGACAAAAAGCGTAATTCTGTAGGCGGGGGCCCTTGGCCCACACACACACACACATACAACGTCATCACAACGAGACAAAAAGCGTAATTCTGTAGGCGGGGCCCACTTCGACAAAAGCGTAATTCTGTAGGAGTGGTATTAAACCTTCAACGGGCAGGGAATATGTAAATATTTTGAAATAGGTGGCTGGAGATTGGATAGTTTTAACACAGGGGCGGGGATAGCGGCCATTTTGGACAAAAGCGTAATTCTGTAGGCGGGGACAACGAGACAAAAGCGTAATTCTGTGGGCGGGGCTATGACGTCATCAAAATTTAAAAAAGCGTAATTCTATTATCTCTGACCTGTAAAAACGGGACCTTTTGATTGGCTGTGTTCTTACAGGTGACGTTTGCTACAGTCCTGCCGCGGACGACTCGCAAATGCGTGTGCTGATTTGCAAATGCGTGTCAGGAGACGTGTGTGGCTCCGTAGCTACACATTCGGACCACATGGGGGCACTAATATTATACCAGCCCCGTACCACCAATATATACACCAATAACTTGGGGGGGCGTTCACTGCTATCCACCCATGGTCATGTACCATTTATTTGACATTATTTAAATTAAATTGGAATAAATGGAAGAATAAAGTGGAACTAATAAAATAAGAACCAATGATATAACCAGTGAAGCTAAAAAAAATGAATGAAGCTTCTCCACACCTGCTAATTGCCACATTAACTATACTTCCCTTTATTGCATTCAGTAAACACCATTTTTTAAAATTGATTCATTAACTTTTTATTTAGTAAACACTCACTGCACCAACCCAACCGGACTGCATCGGGTCATATGTCTGCTACACCTGTAGACTCCGAGGGTACCCTTTTGGTCAATGTGTGGCTCCGGAGCCACAGTCAAGTCTCCAGACACGCATTTGCAAATTGCCACACGCATTTGCGAGTCGTCCACGGCGAGACTGTAGCAACACCCAAAGGCAGAGGACGCTGAATGTTGGCATTTTGTGCTCTCAGCCTGTCAGGCGAATATGTGGAAATTTATAAAAAAGCAGCTCGCATACTTGCTTACATTTGTCAAAGTTATTTTTATTTATTTATTTTTTGCGGTGCAAAAGCTTACAGCACCTGGTATTCCCAGGCGGTCTCCCATCCAAGTACTAACCAGGCCCGACCCTGCTTAGCTTCCGAGATCGGACGAGATCGGGCGTTCTCAGGGTAGTATGGCCGTAAGCGAGAATTCCCTCCAAAATTTTGCATTTTATACATGTGGTCTTTATTGTGGCAAATACTTCAATCCAAAAATACGTAACAAGAATCTGAAACTATAACCACAGTCACAAATGTGTCACAACAATCTACAATGCATGATTGAAGTCACAGATATATGACAAATATCAGCAAATGTGTACAATGATTTGTTGGCACATACACATGGTTAAATGCGGACAAAAATCCGTAGATGGGCGACCTGTAAAAACGGGACCTTTTGATTGGCTGTGTTCTTACAGGTGACGTTTGCTACAGTCCTGCCGCGGACGACTCGCAAATGCGTGTGCTGATTTGCAAATGCGTGTCAGGAGACGTGTGTGGCTCCGTAGCTACACATTCGGACCACATGGGGGCACTAATATTATACCAGCCCCGTACCACCAATATATACACCAATAACTTGGGGGGGCGTTCACTGCTATCCACCCATGGTCATGTACCATTTATTTGACATTATTTAAATTAAATTGGAATAAATGGAAGAATAAAGTGGAACTAATAAAATAAGAACCAATGATATAACCAGTGAAGCTAAAAAAAATGAATGAAGCTTCTCCACACCTGCTAATTGCGACATTAACTATACTTCCCTTTATTGCATTCAGTAAACACCATTTTTTAAAATTGATTCATTAACTTTTTATTTAGTAAACACTCACTGCACCAACCCAACCGGACTGCATCGGGTCATATGTCTGCTACACCTGTAGACTCCGAGGGTACCATTTTGGTCAATGTGTGGCTCCGGAGCCACAGTCAAGTCTCCAGACACGCATTTGCAAATTGCCACACGCATTTGCGAGTCGTCCACGGCGAGACTGTAGCAACACCCAAAGGCAGAGGACGCTGAATGTTGGCATTTTGTGCTCTCAGCCTGTCAGGCGAATATGTGGAAATTTATAAAAAAGCAGCTCGCATACTTGCTTACATTTGTCAAAGTTATTTTTATTTATTTATTTTTTGCGGTGCAAAAGCTTACAGCACCTGGTATTCCCAGGCGGTCTCCCATCCAAGTACTAACCAGGCCCGACCCTGCTTAGCTTCCGAGATCGGACGAGATCGGGCGTTCTCAGGGTAGTATGGCCGTAAGCGAGAATTCCCTCCAAAATTTTGCATTTTATACATGTGGTCTTTATTGTGGCAAATACTTCAATCCAAAAATACGTAACAAGAATCTGAAACTATAACCACAGTCACATATGTGTCACAACAATCTACAATGCATGATTGAAGTCACAGATATATGACAAATATCAGCAAATGTGTACAATGATTTGTTGGCACATACACATGGTTAAATGCGGACAAAAATCCGTAGATGGGCGACCTGTAAAAACGGGACCTTTTGATTGGCTGTGTTCTTACAGGTGACGTTTGCTACAGTCCTGCCGCGGACGACTCGCAAATGCGTGTGCTGATTTGCAAATGCGTGTCAGGAGACGTGTGTGGCTCCGTAGCTACACATTCGGACCACATGGGGGCACTAATATTATACCAGCCCCGTACCACCAATATATACACCAATAACTTGGGGGGGCGTTCACTGCTATCCACCCATGGTCATGTACCATTTATTTGACATTATTTAAATTAAATTGGAATAAATGGAAGAATAAAGTGGAACTAATAAAATAAGAACCAATGATATAACCAGTGAAGCTAAAAAAAATGAATGAAGCTTCTCCACACCTGCTAATTGCGACATTAACTATACTTCCCTTTATTGCATTCAGTAAACACCATTTTTTAAAATTGATTCATTAACTTTTTATTTAGTAAACACTCACTGCACCAACCCAACCGGACTGCATCGGGTCATATGTCTGCTACACCTGTAGACTCCGAGGGTACCATTTTGGTCAATGTGTGGCTCCGGAGCCACAGTCAAGTCTCCAGACACGCATTTGCAAATTGCCACACGCATTTGCGAGTCGTCCACGGCGAGACTGTAGCAACACCCAAAGGCAGAGGACGCTGAATGTTGGCATTTTGTGCTCTCAGCCTGTCAGGCGAATATGTGGAAATTTATAAAAAAGCAGCTCGCATACTTGCTTACATTTGTCAAAGTTATTTTTATTTATTTATTTTTTGCGGTGCAAAAGCTTACAGCACCTGGTATTCCCAGGCGGTCTCCCATCCAAGTACTAACCAGGCCCGACCCTGCTTAGCTTCCGAGATCGGACGAGATCGGGCGTTCTCAGGGTAGTATGGCCGTAAGCGAGAATTCCCTCCAACATTTTGCATTTTATACATGTGGTCTTTATTGTGGCAAATACTTCAATCCAAAAATACGTAACAAGAATCTGAAACTATAACCACAGTCACAAATGTGTCACAACAATCTACAATGCATGATTGAAGTCACAGATATATGACAAATATCAGCAAATGTGTACAATGATTTGTTGGCACATACACATGGTTAAATGCGGACAAAAATCCGTAGATGGGCGACCTGTAAAAACGGGACCTTTTGATTGGCTGTGTTCTTACAGGTGACGTTTGCTACAGTCCTGCCGCGGACGACTCGCAAATGCGTGTGCTGATTTGCAAATGCGTGTCAGGAGACGTGTGTGGCTCCGTAGCTACACATTCGGACCACATGGGGGCACTAATATTATACCAGCCCCGTACCACCAATATATACACCAATAACTTGGGGGGGCGTTCACTGCTATCCACCCATGGTCATGTACCATTTATTTGACATTATTTAAATTAAATTGGAATAAATGGAAGAATAAAGTGGAACTAATAAAATAAGAACCAATGATATAACCAGTGAAGCTAAAAAAAATGAATGAAGCTTCTCCACACCTGCTAATTGCCACATTAACTATACTTCCCTTTATTGCATTCAGTAAACACCATTTTTTAAAATTGATTCATTAACTTTTTATTTAGTAAACACTCACTGCACCAACCCAACCGGACTGCATCGGGTCATATGTCTGCTACACCTGTAGACTCCGAGGGTACCCTTTTGGTCAATGTGTGGCTCCGGAGCCACAGTCAAGTCTCCAGACACGCATTTGCAAATTGCCACACGCATTTGCGAGTCGTCCACGGCGAGACTGTAGCAACACCCAAAGGCAGAGGACGCTGAATGTTGGCATTTTGTGCTCTCAGCCTGTCAGGCGAATATGTGGAAATTTATAAAAAAGCAGCTCGCATACTTGCTTACATTTGTCAAAGTTATTTTTATTTATTTATTTTTTGCGGTGCAAAAGCTTACAGCACCTGGTATTCCCAGGCGGTCTCCCATCCAAGTACTAACCAGGCCCGACCCTGCTTAGCTTCCGAGATCGGACGAGATCGGGCGTTCTCAGGGTAGTATGGCCGTAAGCGAGAATTCCCTCCAAAATTTTGCATTTTATACATGTGGTCTTTATTGTGGCAAATACTTCAATCCAAAAATACGTAACAAGAATCTGAAACTATAACCACAGTCACATATGTGTCACAACAATCTACAATGCATGATTGAAGTCACAGATATATGACAAATATCAGCAAATGTGTACAATGATTTGTTGGCACATACACATGGTTAAATGCGGACAAAAATCCGTAGATGGGCGACCTGTAAAAACGGGACCTTTTGATTGGCTGTGTTCTTACAGGTGACGTTTGCTACAGTCCTGCCGCGGACGACTCGCAAATGCGTGTGCTGATTTGCAAATGCGTGTCAGGAGACGTGTGTGGCTCCGTAGCTACACATTCGGACCACATGGGGGCACTAATATTATACCAGCCCCGTACCACCAATATATACACCAATAACTTGGGGGGGCGTTCACTGCTATCCACCCATGGTCATGTACCATTTATTTGACATTATTTAAATTAAATTGGAATAAATGGAAGAATAAAGTGGAACTAATAAAATAAGAACCAATGATATAACCAGTGAAGCTAAAAAAAATGAATGAAGCTTCTCCACACCTGCTAATTGCGACATTAACTATACTTCCCTTTATTGCATTCAGTAAACACCATTTTTTAAAATTGATTCATTAACTTTTTATTTAGTAAACACTCACTGCACCAACCCAACCGGACTGCATCGGGTCATATGTCTGCTACACCTGTAGACTCCGAGGGTACCATTTTGGTCAATGTGTGGCTCCGGAGCCACAGTCAAGTCTCCAGACACGCATTTGCAAATTGCCACACGCATTTGCGAGTCGTCCACGGCGAGACTGTAGCAACACCCAAAGGCAGAGGACGCTGAATGTTGGCATTTTGTGCTCTCAGCCTGTCAGGCGAATATGTGGAAATTTATAAAAAAGCAGCTCGCATACTTGCTTACATTTGTCAAAGTTATTTTTATTTATTTATTTTTTGCGGTGCAAAAGCTTACAGCACCTGGTATTCCCAGGCGGTCTCCCATCCAAGTACTAACCAGGCCCGACCCTGCTTAGCTTCCGAGATCGGACGAGATCGGGCGTTCTCAGGGTAGTATGGCCGTAAGCGAGAATTCCCTCCAAAATTTTGCATTTTATACATGTGGTCTTTATTGTGGCAAATACTTCAATCCAAAAATACGTAACAAGAATCTGAAACTATAACCACAGTCACAAATGTGTCACAACAATCTACAATGCATGATTGAAGTCACAGATATATGACAAATATCAGCAAATGTGTACAATGATTTGTTGGCACATACACATGGTTAAATGCGGACAAAAATCCGTAGATGGGCGACCTGTAAAAACGGGACCTTTTGATTGGCTGTGTTCTTACAGGTGACGTTTGCTACAGTCCTGCCGCGGACGACTCGCAAATGCGTGTGCTGATTTGCAAATGCGTGTCAGGAGACGTGTGTGGCTCCGTAGCTACACATTCGGACCACATGGGGGCACTAATATTATACCAGCCCCGTACCACCAATATATACACCAATAACTTGGGGGGGCGTTCACTGCTATCCACCCATGGTCATGTACCATTTATTTGACATTATTTAAATTAAATTGGAATAAATGGAAGAATAAAGTGGAACTAATAAAATAAGAACCAATGATATAACCAGTGAAGCTAAAATAAATGAATGAAGCTTCTCCACACCTGCTAATTGCGACATTAACTATACTTCCCTTTATTGCATTCAGTAAACACCATTTTTTAAAATTGATTCATTAACTTTTTATTTAGTAAACACTCACTGCACCAACCCAACCGGACTGCATCGGGTCATATGTCTGCTACACCTGTAGACTCCGAGGGTACCCTTTTGGTCAATGTGTGGCTCCGGAGCCACAGTCAAGTCTCCAGACACGCATTTGCAAATTGCCACACGCATTTGCGAGTCGTCCACGGCGAGACTGTAGCAACACCCAAAGGCAGAGGACGCTGAATGTTGGCATTTTGTGCTCTCAGCCTGTCAGGCGAATATGTGGAAATTTATAAAAAAGCAGCTCGCATACTTGCTTACATTTGTCAAAGTTATTTTTATTTATTTATTTTTTGCGGTGCAAAAGCTTACAGCACCTGGTATTCCCAGGCGGTCTCCCATCCAAGTACTAACCAGGCCCGACCCTGCTTAGCTTCCGAGATCGGACGAGATCGGGCGTTCTCAGGGTAGTATGGCCGTAAGCGAGAATTCCCTCCAAAATTTTGCATTTTATACATGTGGTCTTTATTGTGGCAAATACTTCAATCCAAAAATACGTAACAAGAATCTGAAACTATAACCACAGTCACATATGTGTCACAACAATCTACAATGCATGATTGAAGTCACAGATATATGACAAATATCAGCAAATGTGTACAATGATTTGTTGGCACATACACATGGTTAAATGCGGACAAAAATCCGTAGATGGGCGACCTGTAAAAACGGGACCTTTTGATTGGCTGTGTTCTTACAGGTGACGTTTGCTACAGTCCTGCCGCGGACGACTCGCAAATGCGTGTGCTGATTTGCAAATGCGTGTCAGGAGACGTGTGTGGCTCCGTAGCTACACATTCGGACCACATGGGGGCACTAATATTATACCAGCCCCGTACCACCAATATATACACCAATAACTTGGGGGGGCGTTCACTGCTATCCACCCATGGTCATGTACCATTTATTTGACATTATTTAAATTAAATTGGAATAAATGGAAGAATAAAGTGGAACTAATAAAATAAGAACCAATGATATAACCAGTGAAGCTAAAAAAAATGAATGAAGCTTCTCCACACCTGCTAATTGCGACATTAACTATACTTCCCTTTATTGCATTCAGTAAACACCATTTTTTAAAATTGATTCATTAACTTTTTATTTAGTAAACACTCACTGCACCAACCCAACCGGACTGCATCGGATCATATGTCTGCTACACCTGTAGACTCCGAGGGTACCATTTTGGTCAATGTGTGGCTCCGGAGCCACAGTCAAGTCTCCAGACACGCATTTGCAAATTGCCACACGCATTTGCGAGTCGTCCACGGCGAGACTGTAGCAACACCCAAAGGCAGAGGACGCTGAATGTTGGCATTTTGTGCTCTCAGCCTGTCAGGCGAATATGTGGAAATTTATAAAAAAGCAGCTCGCATACTTGCTTACATTTGTCAAAGTTATTTTTATTTATTTATTTTTTGCGGTGCAAAAGCTTACAGCACCTGGTATTCCCAGGCGGTCTCCCATCCAAGTACTAACCAGGCCCGACCCTGCTTAGCTTCCGAGATCGGACGAGATCGGGCGTTCTCAGGGTAGTATGGCCGTAAGCGAGAATTCCCTCCAAAATTTTGCATTTTATACATGTGGTCTTTATTGTGGCAAATACTTCAATCCAAAAATACGTAACTAGAATCTGAAACTATAACCACAGTCACAAATGTGTCACAACAATCTACAATGCATGATTGAAGTCACAGATATATGACAAATATCAGCAAATGTGTACAATGATTTGTTGGCACATACACATGGTTAAATGCGGACAAAAATCCGTAGATGGGCGACCTGTAAAAACGGGACCTTTTGATTGGCTGTGTTCTTACAGGTGACGTTTGCTACAGTCCTGCCTCGGACGACTCGCAAATGCGTGTGCTGATTTGCAAATGCGTGTCAGGAGACGTGTGTGGCTCCGTAGCTACACATTCGGACCACATGGGGGCACTAATATTATACCAGCCCCGTACCACCAATATATACACCAATAACTTGGGGGGGCGTTCACTGCTATCCACCCATGGTCATGTACCATTTATTTGACATTATTTAAATTAAATTGGAATAAATGGAAGAATAAAGTGGAACTAATAAAATAAGAACCAATGATATAACCAGTGAAGCTAAAAAAAATGAATGAAGCTTCTCCACACCTGCTAATTGCGACATTAACTATACTTCCCTTTATTGCATTCAGTAAACACCATTTTTTAAAATTGATTCATTAACTTTTTATTTAGTAAACACTCACTGCACCAACCCAACCGGACTGCATCGGGTCATATGTCTGCTACACCTGTAGACTCCGAGGGTACCCTTTTGGTCAATGTGTGGCTCCGGAGCCACAGTCAAGTCTCCAGACACGCATTTGCAAATTGCCACACGCATTTGCGAGTCGTCCACGGCGAGACTGTAGCAACACCCAAAGGCAGAGGACGCCGAATGTTGGCATTTTGTGCTCTCAGCCTGTCAGGCGAATATGTGGAAATTTATAAAAAAGCAGCTCGCATACTTGCTTACATTTGTCAAAGTTATTTTTATTTATTTATTTTTTGCGGTGCAAAAGCTTACAGCACCTGGTATTCCCAGGCGGTCTCCCATCCAAGTACTAACCAGGCCCGACCCTGCTTAGCTTCCGAGATCGGACGAGATCGGGCGTTCTCAGGGTAGTATGGCCGTAAGCGAGAATTCCCTCCAACATTTTGCATTTTATACATGTGGTCTTTATTGTGGCAAATACTTCAATCCAAAAATACGTAACAAGAATCTGAAACTATAACCACAGTCACAAATGTGTCACAACAATCTACAATGCATGATTGAAGTCACAGATATATGACAAATATCAGCAAATGTGTACAATGATTTGTTGGCACATACACATGGTTAAATGCGGACAAAAATCCGTAGATGGGCGACCTGTAAAAACGGGACCTTTTGATTGGCTGTGTTCTTACAGGTGACGTTTGCTACAGTCCTGCCGCGGACGACTCGCAAATGCGTGTGCTGATTTGCAAATGCGTGTCAGGAGACGTGTGTGGCTCCGTAGCTACACATTCGGACCACATGGGGGCACTAATATTATACCAGCCCCGTACCACCAATATATACACCAATAACTTGGGGGGGCGTTCACTGCTATCCACCCATGGTCATGTACCATTTATTTGACATTATTTAAATTAAATTGGAATAAATGGAAGAATAAAGTGGAACTAATAAAATAAGAACCAATGATATAACCAGTGAAGCTAAAAAAAATGAATGAAGCTTCTCCACACCTGCTAATTGCCACATTAACTATACTTCCCTTTATTGCATTCAGTAAACACCATTTTTTAAAATTGATTCATTAACTTTTTATTTAGTAAACACTCACTGCACCAACCCAACCGGACTGCATCGGGTCATATGTCTGCTACACCTGTAGACTCCGAGGGTACCCTTTTGGTCAATGTGTGGCTCCGGAGCCACAGTCAAGTCTCCAGACACGCATTTGCAAATTGCCACACGCATTTGCGAGTCGTCCACGGCGAGACTGTAGCAACACCCAAAGGCAGAGGACGCTGAATGTTGGCATTTTGTGCTCTCAGCCTGTCAGGCGAATATGTGGAAATTTATAAAAAAGCAGCTCGCATACTTGCTTACATTTGTCAAAGTTATTTTTATTTATTTATTTTTTGCGGTGCAAAAGCTTACAGCACCTGGTATTCCCAGGCGGTCTCCCATCCAAGTACTAACCAGGCCCGACCCTGCTTAGCTTCCGAGATCGGACGAGATCGGGCGTTCTCAGGGTAGTATGGCCGTAAGCGAGAATTCCCTCCAAAATTTTGCATTTTATACATGTGGTCTTTATTGTGGCAAATACTTCAATCCAAAAATACGTAACAAGAATCTGAAACTATAACCACAGTCACAAATGTGTCACAACAATCTACAATGCATGATTGAAGTCACAGATATATGACAAATATCAGCAAATGTGTACAATGATTTGTTGGCACATACACATGGTTAAATGCGGACAAAAATCCGTAGATGGGCGACCTGTAAAAACGGGACCTTTTGATTGGCTGTGTTCTTACAGGTGACGTTTGCTACAGTCCTGCCGCGGACGACTCGCAAATGCGTGTGCTGATTTGCAAATGCGTGTCAGGAGACGTGTGTGGCTCCGTAGCTACACATTCGGACCACATGGGGGCACTAATATTATACCAGCCCCGTACCACCAATATATACACCAATAACTTGGGGGGGCGTTCACTGCTATCCACCCATGGTCATGTACCATTTATTTGACATTATTTAAATTAAATTGGAATAAATGGAAGAATAAAGTGGAACTAATAAAATAAGAACCAATGATATAACCAGTGAAGCTAAAAAAAATGAATGAAGCTTCTCCACACCTGCTAATTGCGACATTAACTATACTTCCCTTTATTGCATTCAGTAAACACCATTTTTTAAAATTGATTCATTAACTTTTTATTTAGTAAACACTCACTGCACCAACCCAACCGGACTGCATCGGGTCATATGTCTGCTACACCTGTAGACTCCGAGGGTACCATTTTGGTCAATGTGTGGCTCCGGAGCCACAGTCAAGTCTCCAGACACGCATTTGCAAATTGCCACACGCATTTGCGAGTCGTCCACGGCGAGACTGTAGCAACACCCAAAGGCAGAGGACGCTGAATGTTGGCATTTTGTGCTCTCAGCCTGTCAGGCGAATATGTGGAAATTTATAAAAAAGCAGCTCGCATACTTGCTTACATTTGTCAAAGTTATTTTTATTTATTTATTTTTTGCGGTGCAAAAGCTTACAGCACCTGGTATTCCCAGGCGGTCTCCCATCCAAGTACTAACCAGGCCCGACCCTGCTTAGCTTCCGAGATCGGACGAGATCGGGCGTTCTCAGGGTAGTATGGCCGTAAGCGAGAATTCCCTCCAAAATTTTGCATTTTATACATGTGGTCTTTATTGTGGCAAATACTTCAATCCAAAAATACGTAACAAGAATCTGAAACTATAACCACAGTCACATATGTGTCACAACAATCTACAATGCATGATTGAAGTCACAGATATATGACAAATATCAGCAAATGTGTACAATGATTTGTTGGCACATACACATGGTTAAATGCGGACAAAAATCCGTAGATGGGCGACCTGTAAAAACGGGACCTTTTGATTGGCTGTGTTCTTACAGGTGACGTTTGCTACAGTCCTGCCGCGGACGACTCGCAAATGCGTGTGCTGATTTGCAAATGCGTGTCAGGAGACGTGTGTGGCTCCGTAGCTACACATTCGGACCACATGGGGGCACTAATATTATACCAGCCCCGTACCACCAATATATACACCAATAACTTGGGGGGGCGTTCACTGCTATCCACCCATGGTCATGTACCATTTATTTGACATTATTTAAATTAAATTGGAATAAATGGAAGAATAAAGTGGAACTAATAAAATAAGAACCAATGATATAACCAGTGAAGCTAAAAAAAATGAATGAAGCTTCTCCACACCTGCTAATTGCGACATTAACTATACTTCCCTTTATTGCATTCAGTAAACACCATTTTTTAAAATTGATTCATTAACTTTTTATTTAGTAAACACTCACTGCACCAACCCAACCGGACTGCATCGGGTCATATGTCTGCTACACCTGTAGACTCCGAGGGTACCATTTTGGTCAATGTGTGGCTCCGGAGCCACAGTCAAGTCTCCAGACACGCATTTGCAAATTGCCACACGCATTTGCGAGTCGTCCACGGCGAGACTGTAGCAACACCCAAAGGCAGAGGACGCTGAATGTTGGCATTTTGTGCTCTCAGCCTGTCAGGCGAATATGTGGAAATTTATAAAAAAGCAGCTCGCATACTTGCTTACATTTGTCAAAGTTATTTTTATTTATTTATTTTTTGCGGTGCAAAAGCTTACAGCACCTGGTATTCCCAGGCGGTCTCCCATCCAAGTACTAACCAGGCCCGACCCTGCTTAGCTTCCGAGATCGGACGAGATCGGGCGTTCTCAGGGTAGTATGGCCGTAAGCGAGAATTCCCTCCAACATTTTGCATTTTATACATGTGGTCTTTATTGTGGCAAATACTTCAATCCAAAAATACGTAACAAGAATCTGAAACTATAACCACAGTCACAAATGTGTCACAACAATCTACAATGCATGATTGAAGTCACAGATATATGACAAATATCAGCAAATGTGTACAATGATTTGTTGGCACATACACATGGTTAAATGCGGACAAAAATCCGTAGATGGGCGACCTGTAAAAACGGGACCTTTTGATTGGCTGTGTTCTTACAGGTGACGTTTGCTACAGTCCTGCCGCGGACGACTCGCAAATGCGTGTGCTGATTTGCAAATGCGTGTCAGGAGACGTGTGTGGCTCCGTAGCTACACATTCGGACCACATGGGGGCACTAATATTATACCAGCCCCGTACCACCAATATATACACCAATAACTTGGGGGGGCGTTCACTGCTATCCACCCATGGTCATGTACCATTTATTTGACATTATTTAAATTAAATTGGAATAAATGGAAGAATAAAGTGGAACTAATAAAATAAGAACCAATGATATAACCAGTGAAGCTAAAAAAAATGAATGAAGCTTCTCCACACCTGCTAATTGCCACATTAACTATACTTCCCTTTATTGCATTCAGTAAACACCATTTTTTAAAATTGATTCATTAACTTTTTATTTAGTAAACACTCACTGCACCAACCCAACCGGACTGCATCGGGTCATATGTCTGCTACACCTGTAGACTCCGAGGGTACCCTTTTGGTCAATGTGTGGCTCCGGAGCCACAGTCAAGTCTCCAGACACGCATTTGCAAATTGCCACACGCATTTGCGAGTCGTCCACGGCGAGACTGTAGCAACACCCAAAGGCAGAGGACGCTGAATGTTGGCATTTTGTGCTCTCAGCCTGTCAGGCGAATATGTGGAAATTTATAAAAAAGCAGCTCGCATACTTGCTTACATTTGTCAAAGTTATTTTTATTTATTTATTTTTTGCGGTGCAAAAGCTTACAGCACCTGGTATTCCCAGGCGGTCTCCCATCCAAGTACTAACCAGGCCCGACCCTGCTTAGCTTCCGAGATCGGACGAGATCGGGCGTTCTCAGGGTAGTATGGCCGTAAGCGAGAATTCCCTCCAAAATTTTGCATTTTATACATGTGGTCTTTATTGTGGCAAATACTTCAATCCAAAAATACGTAACAAGAATCTGAAACTATAACCACAGTCACATATGTGTCACAACAATCTACAATGCATGATTGAAGTCACAGATATATGACAAATATCAGCAAATGTGTACAATGATTTGTTGGCACATACACATGGTTAAATGCGGACAAAAATCCGTAGATGGGCGACCTGTAAAAACGGGACCTTTTGATTGGCTGTGTTCTTACAGGTGACGTTTGCTACAGTCCTGCCGCGGACGACTCGCAAATGCGTGTGCTGATTTGCAAATGCGTGTCAGGAGACGTGTGTGGCTCCGTAGCTACACATTCGGACCACATGGGGGCACTAATATTATACCAGCCCCGTACCACCAATATATACACCAATAACTTGGGGGGGCGTTCACTGCTATCCACCCATGGTCATGTACCATTTATTTGACATTATTTAAATTAAATTGGAATAAATGGAAGAATAAAGTGGAACTAATAAAATAAGAACCAATGATATAACCAGTGAAGCTAAAAAAAATGAATGAAGCTTCTCCACACCTGCTAATTGCGACATTAACTATACTTCCCTTTATTGCATTCAGTAAACACCATTTTTTAAAATTGATTCATTAACTTTTTATTTAGTAAACACTCACTGCACCAACCCAACCGGACTGCATCGGGTCATATGTCTGCTACACCTGTAGACTCCGAGGGTACCATTTTGGTCAATGTGTGGCTCCGGAGCCACAGTCAAGTCTCCAGACACGCATTTGCAAATTGCCACACGCATTTGCGAGTCGTCCACGGCGAGACTGTAGCAACACCCAAAGGCAGAGGACGCTGAATGTTGGCATTTTGTGCTCTCAGCCTGTCAGGCGAATATGTGGAAATTTATAAAAAAGCAGCTCGCATACTTGCTTACATTTGTCAAAGTTATTTTTATTTATTTATTTTTTGCGGTGCAAAAGCTTACAGCACCTGGTATTCCCAGGCGGTCTCCCATCCAAGTACTAACCAGGCCCGACCCTGCTTAGCTTCCGAGATCGGACGAGATCGGGCGTTCTCAGGGTAGTATGGCCGTAAGCGAGAATTCCCTCCAAAATTTTGCATTTTATACATGTGGTCTTTATTGTGGCAAATACTTCAATCCAAAAATACGTAACAAGAATCTGAAACTATAACCACAGTCACAAATGTGTCACAACAATCTACAATGCATGATTGAAGTCACAGATATATGACAAATATCAGCAAATGTGTACAATGATTTGTTGGCACATACACATGGTTAAATGCGGACAAAAATCCGTAGATGGGCGACCTGTAAAAACGGGACCTTTTGATTGGCTGTGTTCTTACAGGTGACGTTTGCTACAGTCCTGCCGCGGACGACTCGCAAATGCGTGTGCTGATTTGCAAATGCGTGTCAGGAGACGTGTGTGGCTCCGTAGCTACACATTCGGACCACATGGGGGCACTAATATTATACCAGCCCCGTACCACCAATATATACACCAATAACTTGGGGGGGCGTTCACTGCTATCCACCCATGGTCATGTACCATTTATTTGACATTATTTAAATTAAATTGGAATAAATGGAAGAATAAAGTGGAACTAATAAAATAAGAACCAATGATATAACCAGTGAAGCTAAAATAAATGAATGAAGCTTCTCCACACCTGCTAATTGCGACATTAACTATACTTCCCTTTATTGCATTCAGTAAACACCATTTTTTAAAATTGATTCATTAACTTTTTATTTAGTAAACACTCACTGCACCAACCCAACCGGACTGCATCGGGTCATATGTCTGCTACACCTGTAGACTCCGAGGGTACCCTTTTGGTCAATGTGTGGCTCCGGAGCCACAGTCAAGTCTCCAGACACGCATTTGCAAATTGCCACACGCATTTGCGAGTCGTCCACGGCGAGACTGTAGCAACACCCAAAGGCAGAGGACGCTGAATGTTGGCATTTTGTGCTCTCAGCCTGTCAGGCGAATATGTGGAAATTTATAAAAAAGCAGCTCGCATACTTGCTTACATTTGTCAAAGTTATTTTTATTTATTTATTTTTTGCGGTGCAAAAGCTTACAGCACCTGGTATTCCCAGGCGGTCTCCCATCCAAGTACTAACCAGGCCCGACCCTGCTTAGCTTCCGAGATCGGACGAGATCGGGCGTTCTCAGGGTAGTATGGCCGTAAGCGAGAATTCCCTCCAAAATTTTGCATTTTATACATGTGGTCTTTATTGTGGCAAATACTTCAATCCAAAAATACGTAACAAGAATCTGAAACTATAACCACAGTCACATATGTGTCACAACAATCTACAATGCATGATTGAAGTCACAGATATATGACAAATATCAGCAAATGTGTACAATGATTTGTTGGCACATACACATGGTTAAATGCGGACAAAAATCCGTAGATGGGCGACCTGTAAAAACGGGACCTTTTGATTGGCTGTGTTCTTACAGGTGACGTTTGCTACAGTCCTGCCGCGGACGACTCGCAAATGCGTGTGCTGATTTGCAAATGCGTGTCAGGAGACGTGTGTGGCTCCGTAGCTACACATTCGGACCACATGGGGGCACTAATATTATACCAGCCCCGTACCACCAATATATACACCAATAACTTGGGGGGGCGTTCACTGCTATCCACCCATGGTCATGTACCATTTATTTGACATTATTTAAATTAAATTGGAATAAATGGAAGAATAAAGTGGAACTAATAAAATAAGAACCAATGATATAACCAGTGAAGCTAAAAAAAATGAATGAAGCTTCTCCACACCTGCTAATTGCGACATTAACTATACTTCCCTTTATTGCATTCAGTAAACACCATTTTTTAAAATTGATTCATTAACTTTTTATTTAGTAAACACTCACTGCACCAACCCAACCGGACTGCATCGGATCATATGTCTGCTACACCTGTAGACTCCGAGGGTACCATTTTGGTCAATGTGTGGCTCCGGAGCCACAGTCAAGTCTCCAGACACGCATTTGCAAATTGCCACACGCATTTGCGAGTCGTCCACGGCGAGACTGTAGCAACACCCAAAGGCAGAGGACGCTGAATGTTGGCATTTTGTGCTCTCAGCCTGTCAGGCGAATATGTGGAAATTTATAAAAAAGCAGCTCGCATACTTGCTTACATTTGTCAAAGTTATTTTTATTTATTTATTTTTTGCGGTGCAAAAGCTTACAGCACCTGGTATTCCCAGGCGGTCTCCCATCCAAGTACTAACCAGGCCCGACCCTGCTTAGCTTCCGAGATCGGACGAGATCGGGCGTTCTCAGGGTAGTATGGCCGTAAGCGAGAATTCCCTCCAAAATTTTGCATTTTATACATGTGGTCTTTATTGTGGCAAATACTTCAATCCAAAAATACGTAACTAGAATCTGAAACTATAACCACAGTCACAAATGTGTCACAACAATCTACAATGCATGATTGAAGTCACAGATATATGACAAATATCAGCAAATGTGTACAATGATTTGTTGGCACATACACATGGTTAAATGCGGACAAAAATCCGTAGATGGGCGACCTGTAAAAACGGGACCTTTTGATTGGCTGTGTTCTTACAGGTGACGTTTGCTACAGTCCTGCCGCGGACGACTCGCAAATGCGTGTGCTGATTTGCAAATGCGTGTCAGGAGACGTGTGTGGCTCCGTAGCTACACATTCGGACCACATGGGGGCACTAATATTATACCAGCCCCGTACCACCAATATATACACCAATAACTTGGGGGGGCGTTCACTGCTATCCACCCATGGTCATGTACCATTTATTTGACATTATTTAAATTAAATTGGAATAAATGGAAGAATAAAGTGGAACTAATAAAATAAGAACCAATGATATAACCAGTGAAGCTAAAAAAAATGAATGAAGCTTCTCCACACCTGCTAATTGCCACATTAACTATACTTCCCTTTATTGCATTCAGTAAACACCATTTTTTAAAATTGATTCATTAACTTTTTATTTAGTAAACACTCACTGCACCAACCCAACCGGACTGCATCGGGTCATATGTCTGCTACACCTGTAGACTCCGAGGGTACCCTTTTGGTCAATGTGTGGCTCCGGAGCCACAGTCAAGTCTCCAGACACGCATTTGCAAATTGCCACACGCATTTGCGAGTCGTCCACGGCGAGACTGTAGCAACACCCAAAGGCAGAGGACGCCGAATGTTGGCATTTTGTGCTCTCAGCCTGTCAGGCGAATATGTGGAAATTTATAAAAAAGCAGCTCGCATACTTGCTTACATTTGTCAAAGTTATTTTTATTTATTTATTTTTTGCGGTGCAAAAGCTTACAGCACCTGGTATTCCCAGGCGGTCTCCCATCCAAGTACTAACCAGGCCCGACCCTGCTTAGCTTCCGAGATCGGACGAGATCGGGCGTTCTCAGGGTAGTATGGCCGTAAGCGAGAATTCCCTCCAACATTTTGCATTTTATACATGTGGTCTTTATTGTGGCAAATACTTCAATCCAAAAATACGTAACAAGAATCTGAAACTATAACCACAGTCACAAATGTGTCACAACAATCTACAATGCATGATTGAAGTCACAGATATATGACAAATATCAGCAAATGTGTACAATGATTTGTTGGCACATACACATGGTTAAATGCGGACAAAAATCCGTAGATGGGCGACCTGTAAAAACGGGACCTTTTGATTGGCTGTGTTCTTACAGGTGACGTTTGCTACAGTCCTGCCGCGGACGACTCGCAAATGCGTGTGCTGATTTGCAAATGCGTGTCAGGAGACGTGTGTGGCTCCGTAGCTACACATTCGGACCACATGGGGGCACTAATATTATACCAGCCCCGTACCACCAATATATACACCAATAACTTGGGGGGGCGTTCACTGCTATCCACCCATGGTCATGTACCATTTATTTGACATTATTTAAATTAAATTGGAATAAATGGAAGAATAAAGTGGAACTAATAAAATAAGAACCAATGATATAACCAGTGAAGCTAAAAAAAATGAATGAAGCTTCTCCACACCTGCTAATTGCCACATTAACTATACTTCCCTTTATTGCATTCAGTAAACACCATTTTTTAAAATTGATTCATTAACTTTTTATTTAGTAAACACTCACTGCACCAACCCAACCGGACTGCATCGGGTCATATGTCTGCTACACCTGTAGACTCCGAGGGTACCCTTTTGGTCAATGTGTGGCTCCGGAGCCACAGTCAAGTCTCCAGACACGCATTTGCAAATTGCCACACGCATTTGCGAGTCGTCCACGGCGAGACTGTAGCAACACCCAAAGGCAGAGGACGCTGAATGTTGGCATTTTGTGCTCTCAGCCTGTCAGGCGAATATGTGGAAATTTATAAAAAAGCAGCTCGCATACTTGCTTACATTTGTCAAAGTTATTTTTATTTATTTATTTTTTGCGGTGCAAAAGCTTACAGCACCTGGTATTCCCAGGCGGTCTCCCATCCAAGTACTAACCAGGCCCGACCCTGCTTAGCTTCCGAGATCGGACGAGATCGGGCGTTCTCAGGGTAGTATGGCCGTAAGCGAGAATTCCCTCCAAAATTTTGCATTTTATACATGTGGTCTTTATTGTGGCAAATACTTCAATCCAAAAATACGTAACAAGAATCTGAAACTATAACCACAGTCACAAATGTGTCACAACAATCTACAATGCATGATTGAAGTCACAGATATATGACAAATATCAGCAAATGTGTACAATGATTTGTTGGCACATACACATGGTTAAATGCGGACAAAAATCCGTAGATGGGCGACCTGTAAAAACGGGACCTTTTGATTGGCTGTGTTCTTACAGGTGACGTTTGCTACAGTCCTGCCGCGGACGACTCGCAAATGCGTGTGCTGATTTGCAAATGCGTGTCAGGAGACGTGTGTGGCTCCGTAGCTACACATTCGGACCACATGGGGGCACTAATATTATACCAGCCCCGTACCACCAATATATACACCAATAACTTGGGGGGGCGTTCACTGCTATCCACCCATGGTCATGTACCATTTATTTGACATTATTTAAATTAAATTGGAATAAATGGAAGAATAAAGTGGAACTAATAAAATAAGAACCAATGATATAACCAGTGAAGCTAAAAAAAATGAATGAAGCTTCTCCACACCTGCTAATTGCCACATTAACTATACTTCCCTTTATTGCATTCAGTAAACACCATTTTTTAAAATTGATTCATTAACTTTTTATTTAGTAAACACTCACTGCACCAACCCAACCGGACTGCATCGGGTCATATGTCTGCTACACCTGTAGACTCCGAGGGTACCCTTTTGGTCAATGTGTGGCTCCGGAGCCACAGTCAAGTCTCCAGACACGCATTTGCAAATTGCCACACGCATTTGCGAGTCGTCCACGGCGAGACTGTAGCAACACCCAAAGGCAGAGGACGCCGAATGTTGGCATTTTGTGCTCTCAGCCTGTCAGGCGAATATGTGGAAATTTATAAAAAAGCAGCTCGCATACTTGCTTACATTTGTCAAAGTTATTTTTATTTATTTATTTTTTGCGGTGCAAAAGCTTACAGCACCTGGTATTCCCAGGCGGTCTCCCATCCAAGTACTAACCAGGCCCGACCCTGCTTAGCTTCCGAGATCGGACGAGATCGGGCGTTCTCAGGGTAGTATGGCCGTAAGCGAGAATTCCCTCCAACATTTTGCATTTTATACATGTGGTCTTTATTGTGGCAAATACTTCAATCCAAAAATACGTAACAAGAATCTGAAACTATAACCACAGTCACAAATGTGTCACAACAATCTACAATGCATGATTGAAGTCACAGATATATGACAAATATCAGCAAATGTGTACAATGATTTGTTGGCACATACACATGGTTAAATGCGGACAAAAATCCGTAGATGGGCGACCTGTAAAAACGGGACCTTTTGATTGGCTGTGTTCTTACAGGTGACGTTTGCTACAGTCCTGCCGCGGACGACTCGCAAATGCGTGTGCTGATTTGCAAATGCGTGTCAGGAGACGTGTGTGGCTCCGTAGCTACACATTCGGACCACATGGGGGCACTAATATTATACCAGCCCCGTACCACCAATATATACACCAATAACTTGGGGGGGCGTTCACTGCTATCCACCCATGGTCATGTACCATTTATTTGACATTATTTAAATTAAATTGGAATAAATGGAAGAATAAAGTGGAACTAATAAAATAAGAACCAATGATATAACCAGTGAAGCTAAAAAAAATGAATGAAGCTTCTCCACACCTGCTAATTGCCACATTAACTATACTTCCCTTTATTGCATTCAGTAAACACCATTTTTTAAAATTGATTCATTAACTTTTTATTTAGTAAACACTCACTGCACCAACCCAACCGGACTGCATCGGGTCATATGTCTGCTACACCTGTAGACTCCGAGGGTACCCTTTTGGTCAATGTGTGGCTCCGGAGCCACAGTCAAGTCTCCAGACACGCATTTGCAAATTGCCACACGCATTTGCGAGTCGTCCACGGCGAGACTGTAGCAACACCCAAAGGCAGAGGACGCTGAATGTTGGCATTTTGTGCTCTCAGCCTGTCAGGCGAATATGTGGAAATTTATAAAAAAGCAGCTCGCATACTTGCTTACATTTGTCAAAGTTATTTTTATTTATTTATTTTTTGCGGTGCAAAAGCTTACAGCACCTGGTATTCCCAGGCGGTCTCCCATCCAAGTACTAACCAGGCCCGACCCTGCTTAGCTTCCGAGATCGGACGAGATCGGGCGTTCTCAGGGTAGTATGGCCGTAAGCGAGAATTCCCTCCAAAATTTTGCATTTTATACATGTGGTCTTTATTGTGGCAAATACTTCAATCCAAAAATACGTAACTAGAATCTGAAACTATAACCACAGTCACAAATGTGTCACAACAATCTACAATGCATGATTGAAGTCACAGATATATGACAAATATCAGCAAATGTGTACAATGATTTGTTGGCACATACACATGGTTAAATGCGGACAAAAATCCGTAGATGGGCGACCTGTAAAAACGGGACCTTTTGATTGGCTGTGTTCTTACAGGTGACGTTTGCTACAGTCCTGCCGCGGACGACTCGCAAATGCGTGTGCTGATTTGCAAATGCGTGTCAGGAGACGTGTGTGGCTCCGTAGCTACACATTCGGACCACATGGGGGCACTAATATTATACCAGCCCCGTACCACCAATATATACACCAATAACTTGGGGGGGCGTTCACTGCTATCCACCCATGGTCATGTACCATTTATTTGACATTATTTAAATTAAATTGGAATAAATGGAAGAATAAAGTGGAACTAATAAAATAAGAACCAATGATATAACCAGTGAAGCTAAAAAAAATGAATGAAGCTTCTCCACACCTGCTAATTGCCACATTAACTATACTTCCCTTTATTGCATTCAGTAAACACCATTTTTTAAAATTGATTCATTAACTTTTTATTTAGTAAACACTCACTGCACCAACCCAACCGGACTGCATCGGGTCATATGTCTGCTACACCTGTAGACTCCGAGGGTACCCTTTTGGTCAATGTGTGGCTCCGGAGCCACAGTCAAGTCTCCAGACACGCATTTGCAAATTGCCACACGCATTTGCGAGTCGTCCACGGCGAGACTGTAGCAACACCCAAAGGCAGAGGACGCTGAATGTTGGCATTTTGTGCTCTCAGCCTGTCAGGCGAATATGTGGAAATTTATAAAAAAGCAGCTCGCATACTTGCTTACATTTGTCAAAGTTATTTTTATTTATTTATTTTTTGCGGTGCAAAAGCTTACAGCACCTGGTATTCCCAGGCGGTCTCCCATCCAAGTACTAACCAGGCCCGACCCTGCTTAGCTTCCGAGATCGGACGAGATCGGGCGTTCTCAGGGTAGTATGGCCGTAAGCGAGAATTCCCTCCAAAATTTTGCATTTTATACATGTGGTCTTTATTGTGGCAAATACTTCAATCCAAAAATACGTAACAAGAATCTGAAACTATAACCACAGTCACAAATGTGTCACAACAATCTACAATGCATGATTGAAGTCACAGATATATGACAAATATCAGCAAATGTGTACAATGATTTGTTGGCACATACACATGGTTAAATGCGGACAAAAATCCGTAGATGGGCGACCTGTAAAAACGGGACCTTTTGATTGGCTGTGTTCTTACAGGTGACGTTTGCTACAGTCCTGCCGCGGACGACTCGCAAATGCGTGTGCTGATTTGCAAATGCGTGTCAGGAGACGTGTGTGGCTCCGTAGCTACACATTCGGACCACATGGGGGCACTAATATTATACCAGCCCCGTACCACCAATATATACACCAATAACTTGGGGGGGCGTTCACTGCTATCCACCCATGGTCATGTACCATTTATTTGACATTATTTAAATTAAATTGGAATAAATGGAAGAATAAAGTGGAACTAATAAAATAAGAACCAATGATATAACCAGTGAAGCTAAAAAAAATGAATGAAGCTTCTCCACACCTGCTAATTGCCACATTAACTATACTTCCCTTTATTGCATTCAGTAAACACCATTTTTTAAAATTGATTCATTAACTTTTTATTTAGTAAACACTCACTGCACCAACCCAACCGGACTGCATCGGGTCATATGTCTGCTACACCTGTAGACTCCGAGGGTACCCTTTTGGTCAATGTGTGGCTCCGGAGCCACAGTCAAGTCTCCAGACACGCATTTGCAAATTGCCACACGCATTTGCGAGTCGTCCACGGCGAGACTGTAGCAACACCCAAAGGCAGAGGACGCCGAATGTTGGCATTTTGTGCTCTCAGCCTGTCAGGCGAATATGTGGAAATTTATAAAAAAGCAGCTCGCATACTTGCTTACATTTGTCAAAGTTATTTTTATTTATTTATTTTTTGCGGTGCAAAAGCTTACAGCACCTGGTATTCCCAGGCGGTCTCCCATCCAAGTACTAACCAGGCCCGACCCTGCTTAGCTTCCGAGATCGGACGAGATCGGGCGTTCTCAGGGTAGTATGGCCGTAAGCGAGAATTCCCTCCAACATTTTGCATTTTATACATGTGGTCTTTATTGTGGCAAATACTTCAATCCAAAAATACGTAACAAGAATCTGAAACTATAACCACAGTCACAAATGTGTCACAACAATCTACAATGCATGATTGAAGTCACAGATATATGACAAATATCAGCAAATGTGTACAATGATTTGTTGGCACATACACATGGTTAAATGCGGACAAAAATCCGTAGATGGGCGACCTGTAAAAACGGGACCTTTTGATTGGCTGTGTTCTTACAGGTGACGTTTGCTACAGTCCTGCCGCGGACGACTCGCAAATGCGTGTGCTGATTTGCAAATGCGTGTCAGGAGACGTGTGTGGCTCCGTAGCTACACATTCGGACCACATGGGGGCACTAATATTATACCAGCCCCGTACCACCAATATATACACCAATAACTTGGGGGGGCGTTCACTGCTATCCACCCATGGTCATGTACCATTTATTTGACATTATTTAAATTAAATTGGAATAAATGGAAGAATAAAGTGGAACTAATAAAATAAGAACCAATGATATAACCAGTGAAGCTAAAAAAAATGAATGAAGCTTCTCCACACCTGCTAATTGCCACATTAACTATACTTCCCTTTATTGCATTCAGTAAACACCATTTTTTAAAATTGATTCATTAACTTTTTATTTAGTAAACACTCACTGCACCAACCCAACCGGACTGCATCGGGTCATATGTCTGCTACACCTGTAGACTCCGAGGGTACCCTTTTGGTCAATGTGTGGCTCCGGAGCCACAGTCAAGTCTCCAGACACGCATTTGCAAATTGCCACACGCATTTGCGAGTCGTCCACGGCGAGACTGTAGCAACACCCAAAGGCAGAGGACGCTGAATGTTGGCATTTTGTGCTCTCAGCCTGTCAGGCGAATATGTGGAAATTTATAAAAAAGCAGCTCGCATACTTGCTTACATTTGTCAAAGTTATTTTTATTTATTTATTTTTTGCGGTGCAAAAGCTTACAGCACCTGGTATTCCCAGGCGGTCTCCCATCCAAGTACTAACCAGGCCCGACCCTGCTTAGCTTCCGAGATCGGACGAGATCGGGCGTTCTCAGGGTAGTATGGCCGTAAGCGAGAATTCCCTCCAAAATTTTGCATTTTATACATGTGGTCTTTATTGTGGCAAATACTTCAATCCAAAAATACGTAACTAGAATCTGAAACTATAACCACAGTCACAAATGTGTCACAACAATCTACAATGCATGATTGAAGTCACAGATATATGACAAATATCAGCAAATGTGTACAATGATTTGTTGGCACATACACATGGTTAAATGCGGACAAAAATCCGTAGATGGGCGACCTGTAAAAACGGGACCTTTTGATTGGCTGTGTTCTTACAGGTGACGTTTGCTACAGTCCTGCCGCGGACGACTCGCAAATGCGTGTGCTGATTTGCAAATGCGTGTCAGGAGACGTGTGTGGCTCCGTAGCTACACATTCGGACCACATGGGGGCACTAATATTATACCAGCCCCGTACCACCAATATATACACCAATAACTTGGGGGGGCGTTCACTGCTATCCACCCATGGTCATGTACCATTTATTTGACATTATTTAAATTAAATTGGAATAAATGGAAGAATAAAGTGGAACTAATAAAATAAGAACCAATGATATAACCAGTGAAGCTAAAAAAAATGAATGAAGCTTCTCCACACCTGCTAATTGCCACATTAACTATACTTCCCTTTATTGCATTCAGTAAACACCATTTTTTAAAATTGATTCATTAACTTTTTATTTAGTAAACACTCACTGCACCAACCCAACCGGACTGCATCGGGTCATATGTCTGCTACACCTGTAGACTCCGAGGGTACCCTTTTGGTCAATGTGTGGCTCCGGAGCCACAGTCAAGTCTCCAGACACGCATTTGCAAATTGCCACACGCATTTGCGAGTCGTCCACGGCGAGACTGTAGCAACACCCAAAGGCAGAGGACGCTGAATGTTGGCATTTTGTGCTCTCAGCCTGTCAGGCGAATATGTGGAAATTTATAAAAAAGCAGCTCGCATACTTGCTTACATTTGTCAAAGTTATTTTTATTTATTTATTTTTTGCGGTGCAAAAGCTTACAGCACCTGGTATTCCCAGGCGGTCTCCCATCCAAGTACTAACCAGGCCCGACCCTGCTTAGCTTCCGAGATCGGACGAGATCGGGCGTTCTCAGGGTAGTATGGCCGTAAGCGAGAATTCCCTCCAAAATTTTGCATTTTATACATGTGGTCTTTATTGTGGCAAATACTTCAATCCAAAAATACGTAACTAGAATCTGAAACTATAACCACAGTCACAAATGTGTCACAACAATCTACAATGCATGATTGAAGTCACAGATATATGACAAATATCAGCAAATGTGTACAATGATTTGTTGGCACATACACATGGTTAAATGCGGACAAAAATCCGTAGATGGGCGACCTGTAAAAACGGGACCTTTTGATTGGCTGTGTTCTTACAGGTGACGTTTGCTACAGTCCTGCCGCGGACGACTCGCAAATGCGTGTGCTGATTTGCAAATGCGTGTCAGGAGACGTGTGTGGCTCCGTAGCTACACATTCGGACCACATGGGGGCACTAATATTATACCAGCCCCGTACCACCAATATATACACCAATAACTTGGGGGGGCGTTCACTGCTATCCACCCATGGTCATGTACCATTTATTTGACATTATTTAAATTAAATTGGAATAAATGGAAGAATAAAGTGGAACTAATAAAATAAGAACCAATGATATAACCAGTGAAGCTAAAAAAAATGAATGAAGCTTCTCCACACCTGCTAATTGCCACATTAACTATACTTCCCTTTATTGCATTCAGTAAACACCATTTTTTAAAATTGATTCATTAACTTTTTATTTAGTAAACACTCACTGCACCAACCCAACCGGACTGCATCGGGTCATATGTCTGCTACACCTGTAGACTCCGAGGGTACCCTTTTGGTCAATGTGTGGCTCCGGAGCCACAGTCAAGTCTCCAGACACGCATTTGCAAATTGCCACACGCATTTGCGAGTCGTCCACGGCGAGACTGTAGCAACACCCAAAGGCAGAGGACGCTGAATGTTGGCATTTTGTGCTCTCAGCCTGTCAGGCGAATATGTGGAAATTTATAAAAAAGCAGCTCGCATACTTGCTTACATTTGTCAAAGTTATTTTTATTTATTTATTTTTTGCGGTGCAAAAGCTTACAGCACCTGGTATTCCCAGGCGGTCTCCCATCCAAGTACTAACCAGGCCCGACCCTGCTTAGCTTCCGAGATCGGACGAGATCGGGCGTTCTCAGGGTAGTATGGCCGTAAGCGAGAATTCCCTCCAAAATTTTGCATTTTATACATGTGGTCTTTATTGTGGCAAATACTTCAATCCAAAAATACGTAACTAGAATCTGAAACTATAACCACAGTCACAAATGTGTCACAACAATCTACAATGCATGATTGAAGTCACAGATATATGACAAATATCAGCAAATGTGTACAATGATTTGTTGGCACATACACATGGTTAAATGCGGACAAAAATCCGTAGATGGGCGACCTGTAAAAACGGGACCTTTTGATTGGCTGTGTTCTTACAGGTGACGTTTGCTACAGTCCTGCCGCGGACGACTCGCAAATGCGTGTGCTGATTTGCAAATGCGTGTCAGGAGACGTGTGTGGCTCCGTAGCTACACATTCGGACCACATGGGGGCACTAATATTATACCAGCCCCGTACCACCAATATATACACCAATAACTTGGGGGGGCGTTCACTGCTATCCACCCATGGTCATGTACCATTTATTTGACATTATTTAAATTAAATTGGAATAAATGGAAGAATAAAGTGGAACTAATAAAATAAGAACCAATGATATAACCAGTGAAGCTAAAAAAAATGAATGAAGCTTCTCCACACCTGCTAATTGCCACATTAACTATACTTCCCTTTATTGCATTCAGTAAACACCATTTTTTAAAATTGATTCATTAACTTTTTATTTAGTAAACACTCACTGCACCAACCCAACCGGACTGCATCGGGTCATATGTCTGCTACACCTGTAGACTCCGAGGGTACCCTTTTGGTCTTAATGTGTGGCTCCGGAGCCACAGTCAAGTCTCCAGACACGCATTTGCAAATTGCCACACGCATTTGCGAGTCGTCCACGGCGAGACTGTAGCAACACCCAAAGGCAGAGGACGCTGAATGTTGGCATTTTGTGCTCTCAGCCTGTCAGGCGAATATGTGGAAATTTATAAAAAAGCAGCTCGCAGACAGCTATCTTTGGGTAGTAGGCGGGGGACACCCTGAACTGGTTGCCAGCCAATAGCAGGGCATACATAGACGAACAACCGTCCACGCTCACCCTCGTACCTAGGTGCAATTTAAAGTGTCCAATCAACCTGCCATGCATGTTTTTGGAACGTGGGAGGAAACCGGAGTACCCGGAGGAAACTCACGCAGGCACGGGGAGAACATGCAAACTCCACACAGGATGGCCGCAGCCAGAATCGAACACACAACCTCTGCACTGTGAATGCTAACCAGTCGGCCACCGAAAAATCATTAGATGATGATTTTTTTTTTAAATCACAGTATTGTGAATGACAGTCAGATGATCTGTTAGTATTTCAGAGTGGAACCTCCACTCTTTGAGTTTTTAACGTAGACCAACATTACACAGAAGCTTTTGCACAAAAACTTTCCTGTCCACATTGTTGACCCACCCATACACAGTACTAATCAAAAGCTCGGTTCGGTCTGAATCTGTGCGAGAAACAGTGTTTCTACAGTTACCTTGAAAAAGTAACTTTGTTACATGACTGATTAATTGCTTTAAAAGTAACAAAGTTGGATTGTAAATTACTTTGTTGTCACATTCAGCAGATTCCGACAACCCTGTTTAACATAAAAATGACACCTGAATGTGTGACCTACTGTAAATGGAAGTGCGCTTTTAAGAGTAACATTTAAGAATAACATTTGTTTTCATTAAAAATAAAAAAAAGTCAACCTATTTGACTAATCCTATTTTTTTTTAATTCAAATACAGTAATACAGTTATTGCGGTTACCACCCCGCGAAAACTGAAAATCCGCGAAGTAGCGGCGCACCTTCAAAAAAAAAAAAAATAAAATAAAAAAATAAAAAAAAAAAATAAAATAAAATACTTATATATACTTCGCACCTATATATATATATATATATATATATATATATATATATATATATATATATATATATATAGGTGCGAAGTAGTGGCGCACCTTCAAAAATGCTTAAAAAACGCAGACACGGGAAAAAAGGTGGTGATACAAAGATATTTATTATAATCACAATATAGTCAGTGTAATCAGCGCGTCTCGCAGCAGCTGACGGCATGGCGCGAGACGATCGCTGGAGGAACGCCCACACAGCTGAAAAGACAAAAACACACGTGGCATGACAGGCACGGATCATGACAGTGAAATGAAAGGTGGCATTCTTCAAATATTTATTTATTCATTTATAACTGACAGCCTCACGCTACGCTCGTGCCCGGGCGGAAGAGGTGCTCCTATTCGGCTTAACTGTGACACACGCCCGCCCTCCTCCCCCTTAGCTTCCATTCGGTTAAACTTAGGGGCCGCTTGGAACCACCCGTGCCCGGGGAAGGTGCTCCTCTTCGGCTTACTGTGACGCGAGCATGCCCTCCTCCTCCGGAGCTTCCATTCGGTTAAACTTAGGGGCCGCTAGGCACCGCCCGTGCCCGGGAAGGTGCTCCTCTACGGCTTAACTGCCACGCACGCCGGCCGGAGCTCTGGTACGGTCCGAACCGCGCGAAACGTCGCCACCAATCGTGTCCGGGGGAACGTGCTCTTCTTCGTCCACTCTCTTCTTCGTCCACTCTCCTCTTCGGCGCACGCTGGCCGTCTAACCGCTCCAGCGCCCCCTCGTGCCGCTCGGCGAAACTACAATGCCCCCGAATATTTTTTAGACCCGCGAAGCACTGAACCCGCGAAAGGTGAACCGCGAAGTAGCGGGGTATTACTGTATTGCATTTTTCAGGATTTCACTTAACATAAATGTGTTTGTTGTTTTGAATAAAAAAAACAAGTCTTTCTAGACTTGACTTAAATACTGTCTAAAAGGAAGGCGTCGTCAAGTATGATTTAGATATCACACCTACGTCAGGTTTCATGATCTTTTCAGAAGGGGGGAAAATGAGAGAAATAAACAGAGCAATGGCCAACAATGGAATTAGCCTGCGAGCGGCCAATGCGACTTCTATCACAACTCTATGCCCGTAAAACAACACCAATCGTCACCAAAATGTATGTGGATATGTATAAAAATATTGTAGCGACTTTGTTTTTAGGGACAATAGACACGGACTCCGAGTGGCAAGTTTCCGGCCAGGAGAGATGATACCCCAGTGAACAGGTCTGATCTCTGAACCTCCAATTCTCCCCGGGCCTTTTATTGAGAATCATAGGTCACGTTGACACATTACAATC
This sequence comes from Idiotropiscis lumnitzeri, assembly GCF_059441095.1. Taxonomy (NCBI): domain Eukaryota; kingdom Metazoa; phylum Chordata; class Actinopteri; order Syngnathiformes; family Syngnathidae; genus Idiotropiscis; species Idiotropiscis lumnitzeri. Next base: position 4,709,689 of record NC_142395.1, on the reverse strand, counting down.
AATACAGAAATTAATACAGGTTTACACAACAGTATCAAAGGTACATTAAATCTCAAGGGTATGTGTATTCTGGTCCTAGCCGATGTTTGTCTGGTCCACATCCGCCTCCTTTCATGTTTATTTAGAGTGCAGTTTGTTCGGTTGCCCTGGACCTGGGTGGTCGGATTAACCTAGGTGCAAGGTGGCTGTGTTGTCTGGTTCCCAGAATTGTTAGTTAATAAGTGAAGTGAAATTAGCAACAAAAACCTATACTATAGTGTTGTATGATGTTAGACTTATTCCTTTCATTACATTTGATAATATGATAATATGATTGTTCCTATAATATTCCTCACATTGACCATGTTGACGGCCATGTTGTGCGCTCTGCCACACCGGTGAACCAAATCCAAGAGAAACCATCATGGGTGGATGAACTGACTGAGCTTATTCGCACTAGCACACTGCAGTCACCACGCAGTGGTGCTCGTTCCCGACGGGGCCCTCTAGTTTGTTGGGTGTGTGGCCAGCCTGGGCACATTAGCGTGCGGTGCCCCAAGAAGGCAGATGGTCAGGGAAACGGGACGGGGTCTGTGTAGAGTGGACGCCGCAGACGGAACCCAACCACAAAGATGGAGGAGAGGGGCTCCATTTTCCCCAGAAGCAGGTGATACTGCAGAGTCTGTGAGGGTGGTTGACTGGACCCATGCGGGGGATTTCTGTCATGTCCCCATTTCGCTTGGGGGGTCTCCTTGTGTAGCCCTTGTCGACACCGGCTCCACTGCAACACTGTTGAGGCCTGATGTATTCCCAGCCGGGGCACGATTGGAATCTACGTCAGTCAAGCTTCGAACAGTGACTGGCGAGCTCACCCCTATGCTTGGAAGGGGGGTGGTTACTATCCAAGTGGGGGGACTATGCATGAACTTTCGGGTGTGGGTTGCTGCGGTACACCACCCCTGCATCATAGGACTGGACTTTCTACGAACAGCCCAGTGCGTGCTTGACCTGGGGAGGAACACGTTGGCTTTTCCAAGAGGCCCCACAGTTGAAATGGTGCGCCCTACACAGCCTGAAAAGTCATTCCTTCCGACGTCGAGCGCAGCCATTGCACAGCAGGAGTCTGATCCCACCCATGAACCGCTGGCTCCTATGACTTCTCCACCCACATCAGATGCCCACATTGATGAGCATTCCTCTTCCCCGGCCTCGTGGTCCATGACAGGTGGAGTGGACATGTTGACGGCAGTGCGTGAAGTGTGGAAGCGCAACGGTGATGGTTTAGAACCTAAGCAACAGGAGGAGCTATGGCAACTGTTGTGGGACTTTCAGGACATTTTTGCGCTGACAGAGGAGGAGGTGGGCCGAACAGACTTGGTGCAGCACGAAATTGACACGGGGGATGCACGACCTATCAAATCACGCCCCCGCCGCCTTCCCCTTGCACATCAGGCAGATGCGGACAGCGCAATTGACGAGATGCTGAAAGCTGGCATCATTGAGCCATCTGACAGCCCTTGGGCCTCAGGGGTTGTCATGGTCAAAAAAAAAAGACAGTGAAGAAAAGGTTCTGTGTGGACTATAGACCCTTAAACAGCGTGACCAAGAAAGACTCCTATCCACTGCCCCGCATTGATGAGACTCTGGATCTGGTGTCTGGATCGTCCTGGTTCTCCTCATTAGACCTGCGCAGTGGATATTGGCAGGTGCCCCTCAGCCCGGAAGCCAGGCCAAAGACTGCTTTCTGTACTTGCAGGGGGTTGTGGCAGTTTCGAGTTCTCTGTTTCGGCCTGTGTAATGCACCTGCTACCTTCGAGCGGGCTTATGGACAAGGTGCTGGCTGGCATCCCCGACAGGAATGTTTGGTCTATTTGGATGACATCCTGGTCCATGGGAACTCTTTCCATGCAGCCTGGGAGGCTCTGCGCCAGGTCTTACAAAGAATTTCCACTGCGGGTCTGAAGCTTCACCCTGACAAGTGCTGCTTCATGAGAAGAAAGCTTGAGTTCCTGGGACACAAAGTTGGAGGGGAAGGCATTAGCACTTTGGAGGAGAAAGTGCGAGCCGTGAGGGACTGGCCTACTCCCAGCAACCCGCGTGAACTGAAGAGCTTCCTTGGGCTGGCATCCTATTACAGGCGATTCGTGCGGGGTTTCTCATGTCAAGCTGCACCGCTTTTCCACCTGCAGCGGAAGGACACTGATTTTGACTGGACTCCTGAGTGCAGACGGGCCTTCAGCTCGCTAAAGAAGGTGCTGACGGAGGCACCCATTCTTTTCCCCCCAGACGCCAACCTGCCGTTTGTCCTGGACACTGATGCCAGCAATGTCGGAATTGGGACGGTTTTGAGTCAAGTGGGGGCAGACGGGGAGAGAGTAGTGGCATACTTCAGCAAAACCTTGAATAAGGCTGAACGGCGTTATTGTGTCACACGAAGGGAACTGCTGGCAATTGTGAGAGCCATTAGCCATTTTCGATATTATCTGTCCGGTTTACCATTCACTGTACGCACTGACCATGCGGCACTCCAGTGGCTATTGTCTTTTAAGGAGCCTGAAGGACAGATTGCACGCTGGCTTGAAGAACTGGCACCATATGTCTTCCAAGTTGAGCACAGGGCTGGAAGTCACCATGCCAACGCTGACGCTATGTCTCGACGCCCTTGTGCTCTTGCTGGCTGCCGCTTCTGCGAGAAGAGAGAGACCCGAGAGAAGGAACTTTGTGGTGATGAGCAAAGTCCCGCGCATGATCATGTCGACCCCGTATGTAGGGGGGTGCAGGTTGTGGGGGCACCTGAATGGAGGAAGCAGCAGCAACAGGATGTTGACCTCCGACCTGTATTGCAGTGGGTTGAGTCGGGTCAAAACCCTAAGTGGGAGGAGGTCGCTGGACACTCGCCTGGCACTAAAGGACTGTATTCAAAGATTGGGACTCTTCAGGTCAAGGATGGGGTGCTCCAGAGAGCTTGGAAGGAGCCTGCTACTGGGGAGGATAGATGGCAGGTGGTCGTCCCCAGGGCTCTGAGAGAGGCTGTGTTGAAAGCTTCTCATGGGCCTGCAGGGGCAGGACACTTTGGTGTGTCGAAAACACTTCGCAGACTCCGGCAAAGTTTCTATTGGGGTCAACTAAGGCGAGATGTTGAGGACTTTTGTCGCCGTTGTGACCTCTGCACAGCGCACAAGGGTCCACCAGGCCGGTCTCGTGCCCACCTCCAACAGCTAGCAGTGGGCGCTCCTATGGATAGGATTGCGGTGGACATAATGGGCCCATTTCCACGCACTGACAAAGGCAACCGTTATGTCTTAGCTGCTATGGACTATTTTATAAAATGGCCAGAAGCATATGCCATCCCCGACCAAGAAGCAGAAACTGTTGCAGACGCGCTGGTTGAAGGCATGTTTACAAGGTTTGGGGGCAGCTGAGGTCATTCACAGCGACCAAGGGAGAAACTTTGAGTCGGCTGTGTCCACTGCAATGTGTGAGCGACTGGGCATGAGGAAAACGCGCACAACACCTCTGCATCCTCAAAGTGATGGGCTCATTGAGCGCTTTAACAGGACCTTGGCAAAACAACTCGCAATTCTCACAGCGGAGCACCAACGAGATTGGGACAGGCATCTCCCTCTGGTTTTGTGGGCCTACAGGTCCGCTGTACAGAATTCCATTTCATGTACACCTGCCCTGCTCATGCTGGGGCGTGAGCTACGGACACCAGTGGAAATGGCTTTTGGCAGACCCAATGATACACCAGCCGTGCCACCAGGACCGGAGTATGCCAGGAGACTTCAAGACAGGTTGGAGTCAGCACATGTCTTTGCGACCATTTACAGAAGGCAGGTGTAAGGCAGAAAAGGAACTATGACATGAAGGCCAGAGGGACGGACTTTAAGGCTGGAGACCTGGTTTGGGTGTACAGCCCAAAAAGGAAAAAGGGCAGGTGTCCTGAATTGGACAGGCACTGGGTGGGGCCGTGTGGCGTGCTGGAGAGGATAGGAGAGGTGGTGTACAGGGTGCAGCTGCCACCTGGTGGCAGACGGGTAGCCCGCCACAGAGACAGACTGGCCCCATATCAAGGTGATGCCGTTCCACAGCAGCAGTTTGGGTCGCGGACACACTCACAGTGGGTTTCGAATCCCACCCCTCCAAGACGGCGGATTGTACCTCCACTCTCACCCCCACAGGCGGCTACAGTTGAGGACTCATCGCCTGATGCTACACTGGCTGTTCCGAGCGGACATGCCTCGGGGCGGCCTCAGCGACAGAGGAGACCACCAGGTCACCTCAGTGACTTTGTTGAATGACGCCCTCGGGACGAGGTTCTTGATAAAGGGGAGGGCAGTGTAGCGACCTTGTAAATAGTTCAAGGGTTCTGTGTTTTCCTCTTTTCTGTGGAGGCTGTGAAGGCAGCAGGGGAGTGAACGTTATGTTGTTGTCATTGTGTTTGGTTTTGGTCTGATCGGCGTGGTTGCGGCCAACAGCAGCCGTTTTTGGCTTAATAATAAAAATGTTCGCTGATGGACAAATTGGCCTGACTTATTATACAATGTTACAATATGTTAACCATCGCCTGAAAATATTAGAAGGAAACTTGCAATATTTTGAACGACAGGCACGTTGAAATAAGTGCCATATTAATACACGGTGCTGTAGCGTCTTCGAAACACACACGTCAGGCCTCCATTAAATTCTCACTTTTTTTTATTCTTACAAAATGGCTACTGTTGGCCGTAACCGATGACAACTCCGGGCAACTCGCTCATCATCAGCACAATGGATCACTCACTGTCTCTCTCTCTTTCTCGCGCAACCTTCCCGTTCCAGTGAGTCGCGTGATGCATTCAGAAAAGTCGGAAACAACACAACTCAGCAAAACAACAATTGTCAACACAAAAACAGATAACAGATAACCCAATTCGTTACTCTACATTTGTGTATTAACTCTTCTGATGTGAGGAGACGAAGCTTAACAATTTGAAGTTTCCTTCTAATATTTTCAGACTATGGTTGTCATGTCTTTATACATGTCCACATCTATCTCTGTAACAATCAGTCTTTTTGAGAGATGGAGTCTACCGCGTAACTGCTGCGAAGATTTGCTTGAGCAAGGCAACGTACCATCCCTGCTAGCGCAAGAGATGATTGTTTAAGCACTCCTTTCACTCTGACATTTCTTGTTGCATATCAGTGTGTTTGAGATTTGATTCGCTTTGCGGTGTGCAACACATACAAAAGGAAACACATTTTCTCAGTTTTGTTGTTATTTCTCAGATCAGAATTAAAATGGTCAAAACTACTTGTTCAATCTTCACACAGCGTATTACAAAAAGAGTTTCTCGTTTCCTTGAACAAGTTGCAAATGCTTCTGTACAATTCTCTGATCGTTCCTCCATTATCAATTGCCTATGTCATGCTGCTCAAAATGTATTATAATGGGTCAGTGGAATTGTCTCACAGCTCACATTTTGATATTAGTTCGTCTAGGTCTTTACATGCAAAGCCATTGAACATCATAAAATGTCAAGCATATTTTTTATGGGGCAGGACGGTGGCCCGACTGGTTAGCACGATGGCCTCACAGTGAGAGACAACACGGTCGTGGGTTCGATCCCGGCTCCGGTCTTGCTGTGTGGAGTTTGCATGTTCTCCCCGTGCCTGCGTGGGTTCCCTGCGGGTACTCCGGTTTCTTCCCACATTCCAAAAACATGCACGGCAGGTCGATTGGACACTAAATTGCCCCTAGGTACGAGTGTGAGCGCGGATGGTTGTTCGTCTCTGTGTGCCCTGCAATTGGCTGGCAACCAGTTCAGGGTCTCCCCTGCCTACTGCCCGAAATAGCTGGGATAGGCTCCAGCACCCCCCGCGACCCAAGTGAGGAGAAGCGGTACAGACAATGGATGGATAGATGTATGGATATTTTTTATACATTTGTATTTGATTCCCATTGTGAATCTTGACTTTGTCTCATGAAGGAAAATGTGTGAGGCATTAGATGTCATGGTCTGTTTTTTTGTTTTACGTTTTGAATTTAGATTAATGTTTTTACTTGAGCTCCTTTTTACGTTTTGAATTTAGATTAATGTTTTTACTTGAGCTCCTTTTGTGGATCTGTCTGGTCATGCTTATTGTGTCCACTTGTGTTTGTTTACCTTCTCTTGTGTTGACCAATCAGCTCCCTCCAACCATTTGTGTCTTGTCCAGGTGTTCTTTGTTGTCTTATTTGTGTTTAGTTCCCTGGTTGCTTTCAGTTCTTGTCGTTTCGTTGCCCGCTGTCGCATGTCCTCTATACTGTCTACTTAGTTATGTCCGATCAAGTTCAAATCGCTTTTGTCAAGTCCAAGTCCTCCTTTTATAGTGTTGGTTACTTTGATCCTTGTTGTTTTGCACTTTAATATTTTTGTTTATCTGAGTACCTTGTTTGCCTTTGTTGTTTCTTTAAATTAAATGCCTCCTTATACTATTCTTGCTTGTTTGTGTCCACAACACCTCGATCAGAGTGGTCAAGCGATTAACCAATGATCAGCCAGTTTTCTCACAGCTCATTGCAAGAGAAGATATTCCTTGTGATGAGGTGTTGGAAGACTGCACTGTACGTCCTACATCACTGCATGTACAGTAGTAGACTATACTATGTTGAGATTTACAGCATAAGTTTGGGTTTCTTTCTTTGTGCTCTGCAGTGCTATCGTTTCCTTTTTGTACGGTAACGAGAAAAATCTATACTTGTCAGCAAGAAATCTATGTTGTGCAAACATTTTACATTGCAGTTTACAGTGAGCCTTCTCGCTGGCCTTACGTCGGGTTTTGTGATTGGATACTCAGTCGTGAAGGGGCAGCGCTATGCGGAATGAACACACCGGAAAGTAGTAACTGGCGACCGTTCAAAAATCTAAAATATATACTTGCTTTTTCAAACCACAATGGCCGAAGGAGGGGAAAAGTGTGGATGCAGATACACATTGCAAGGCCATTTTCAAGACGGACCTAGGTCGTCCAACACACACTGAGTACAGTTTAACTGTGTTTCTGTATATATTTTTTTTCCAGCTGTGGTGTTATAAATGATGGTACTTTGAGGGGGATTTATTCAAGTAAGACTAAGGAGGACTTCACAGAAAGCCTACATGTGAAATGCACAGCCCGCCACTGCTTAAATTCGTAACTCTTATATAAAAGTGCTCATGTTAAAGTCAAGTGTCACTTTAAATTAATGGTCGTGCTAGTCTGACCAACTTTCGTTTGTTTTCCCTTGGTTCATGGTTCATGGAAAATCATCCGTGTATCAACAGAAAAAAAAGACATCACCGTGCATCTCACCGAGATGATGATTCATATATGACTTTATTACAAGATAACATTAACTCAGCACACTAGCCAAGCTAGACAGATCAACCGATCTTTAGACCATTTTGTGTACTAAACCCAAGCAGTAGTACAGTTTGTTGCACCATTGCAATTACTGGGCTAAACAAGGGTAACAAGAGATTTAAGATTAAGATTGACTCAGACAAGTGATGCTGAAAATTTAAGCTGTAACAAGAATGTCCAGATGCCCAGAATGTGTAAAGTTGCTCCATTTCACAGAATTAGCTGCTCCCACTCCAAAACCATACCAGCGAATTTCCAGCAACCAATGAAAAGAGCAGTAAATCTGATGGATCATAGCCTCCATAAATACATTGTGTTTTAGTGGCATTTTGTTTAGACCAGTGGTGGGCAAATTTTTGATTGACGGGCCACAATTGGTTCTAAAATTAGACAGAGGGGCCGGACCAGGCGCAGATGGATGAAGTGTTTTGGTAACCTGACCTCAAAAAAAAAAAATACATTTAATTTTAAGAAAGTGAGCAAAAGCATTACAACAATATATCTGTCTTTTAAAAAAACACAGAAAATAAAACATTAACAAGGAATGTTCATTTTTTTTTTTTTTTCAATTTGGTGGGCTGGATTAAAATGTGGCTCCCGGGCCGTAGTTTGCCTACGCCTGGTTTAGACGATGCCAAACTGTGCCAGATCACTTAGTTCTATGTCCCCAAAAGCTTCCCAGGGGCAGATGACTTCTGTATCTAAAGAAAAGCAAGAAAAGTACATTTCAAACCGTGATGGGGTTGTATCACTCACTGCTTTTTCCTACGATGGTTACCTCGGATGATGTCCATCCCAGGAATATCATTAAATCTAAGACAAAGATTCCACTGTTTTATTCGATATGTTAACATTGTAATGAACAATCACGTATGGTGGCTGTCAACTTACTCCTGCCGTCCAGCTTTGGGAGCCTTGCTCTTAAATAGCTTTGTCTCCTTCTCCTTTGACTTGGGAGGGTTGGCATTGGTCCCCTTGGGTTCTGCTGCTGCATTCATTTCTATTAAACCAATAATTTGGGTGAGGGTTTCCAACAAATACAATAACACTTCATAAATCAAACATGCTTTTATAATGAAGTAGGAGTACGTGAATAAACAGCTGCCCTAATTTCTGTGTACAGTAGATGCCATTGTAATGTGCATTCAATCAGCGGCTTTCAGAAGAAATATAATTAGTCCATTATTGCAGTACATTCCAGTTAAAAGCTGTTAGAATAAGAACTTTTTTTTTTTGCTGTAGACACATCGTGCATTGCATCCACATACATTCATTTAGAATCTACACTCTGAAAACTGCTGGGTCAAAAGCAACCAAACTGGTTGAAATAGCACGGCATCCAAAAGGGACTGAGCCACTGCTGGGTTACTTAAACTCAGTGCATTGGGTCAAGATTTTGTTCTAACAAAGGCCAAACTCTACCCATATATAACCCATAAGAATAATTGTGGTTAAAAACAATATGTGTTTTCTTACAAACTTTATCGAAGAAGAAGCAACTTCCCCGTGTCAGGGGTTGACACAGCAAGTCAACCGTATGATGTCTGCCTCAGGTTTTTTAAATCCCTTTTGTGTGGGGGGCTTCCAAGCTGACTAGGATTTGAACCACAACCACAGTGTCCAAAGTCAGCAGTTTTCCAAGAATGTTACAATTCTGCCCCTATTTTCTAAAGTGGTTATCTCACGCATAGCCTAACTGCGCGCATGGGGTGAGTTTTCAGGACTTTTCTTTTTTTTTATTTTTGCAGTTTGAGCTTAGTTAGAAATGGACGTTTACATGGTTGTCGGAGCCAACACAGCCGACTAGCTTCCTGACCATGGGAAGTGGCTGCTCTCATTTCCTTTAAATTTAGCGCAGGAGAGACGTTCATGTGTGCGGAAGCATAAACCTACTCACTGGAGTCCATGCAGGAAATAAGACACACACAAAAACAGAGATGGGCTTTTTCCAAGTACCGCGTGGATAGAATTCAAATATTCACACTAGGAGCGGAATGAATTATTGAAATGCTGTTGCGTGTACTGGCCCTATAACTGAGAGTTCAACTTAGTGAGTGTGTGTGCGTGCACGTGTGCGTGCGTGAGCGAGCGAGCAAGACACAGTGAGCAAAAACAAGGAAGTGCGCGGCTGTGTGAAGAGGCAATTGAGAGCCAAAATAAACATCTGAAATGTCGTTCAATTTGAACAACGGGATGAAGTGCAATAAATACAGGCTTCTCTACAGTGTGACTTCGTTCCTAGCTCCTCTGTGATTTTGCCTCGTGTCAACAAGAGTTTGAGAAAGGTTATGGTACGCTCTGTAAGTACGTTCGCTGTTGAAGCCCCACTTCATTTTCATGAATAAGTACGGTGGGGCCAAGATGTAAGCGTTCTCAGGATGGACCCGCAAAATAGGGTAAAGTGCGTATCTATGTGATAGAACTACAAGATCTCCACTTGTGGATGATTTTAAGTTGCCAACTGTTAAGTTTGCACTTGGAGACTGCCTTCCACCCCAATCGTGCGTCCGTGTGTGGCAAACTTTCATCACCACCACACACACACTATCTGTGGTGCAGCCAGGGGAGGTGCTTTTAAAAGCTATTTTTAAAAAAAATAAGAAGAAGAATTAGTGCTGTCAGACGATTAAAATATTTCCTCATAATCGCATTTTTCATAGTTAACTCGTAGTTAATCGCACATTTTATAAATTGTAAAAAAATCCCTTTATTCATTGTAAAATAAAATTCCTCCCATTTTTTGTATATTATGTATATAATTCAATATTTATTCTCCCCTCACTGTCGGACATCTACACCGCTCGGCGCCTCAGCAGGGCTCTCAACATCGTCAAAGACAATACCCACCCAAACTCCCACCTGTTGGACCTGATGCCCTCTGGCAGGCGCTACAGATGCATCAAATCGAGGACCAATAGACTGAGAAACAGTTTCTTTCCGAGAGCCATCTCTATTCTGAACTCTCACACACACGAGACCACCCTTACCTTACAGAACAGCATCGTGATGTGTTTTTATATACCCTATTCAGTATTATTTTCCATTGCACTCTCTTATTTATCTAATTTATATATTTGTCTGTATTATTGTTGTATTGCACTGGAGAGGGGAGCTCTCTAATCTCGTTGCACTCTTGAGTACAATGACAATAAAGGGATTTCTAATTCTAATTCTAATTAATATATGAGAATTGACTTTTTTGTTTTTATGCAAATACTTTTTATTTAATTGAAAAAACAAAGCATTGGATTTGACTCACACAAACAAAGTCACACAAAACAGCATCTCAACAGCCTTTCTAAGGGATGAAATTGGAGTAATGTAAGAAATATAAAATGCCAACAAAGTGCTAATGAAATGGGTCAAAATAATGGGCTGTCACACCGAGATATTTTTGGTTACTGAGAGAAGTCCAGTAATCACCGGTGAGCGCGACTGCTTCCGCCTTCTCCGCTTTCTGCAAGTCTTGAATGCGGGTTGCAATAGTGTATGTCGATGACAAATTGTAAGTGCAGTCGTTGGACGCAATGCGAAATATTTCAGCCAGACCTTCGTTCTCCACGATGCTAACACGCAGTGGCCACTCACTTAGCTATGGCTTCGGTGAGTCTCTTTTTAGTTGATCCATCCATTGGTTTCTGTCGCCAATTATCCATGGATGCCTGGGTTTGACAAGGGGCTGGAGAATTGGCATCAGCGGTGTGCTTGGCCATCAAATGGTATTTTAAACTGGACGTGCTGCGATGGTAGTTCAGTGCATGATGGCAATACACACAAATGACTTTGCACTTATCAATGACACCATTAGGTAACTTTAAAAAAAAACTTGCCGTTCAGAATTGAATTTGCGTCATTTTTACCACTCCCTTGATGCTTTTAGTTGTATAAACCAGCGAAAACTCCGCACAGCAAGCCCATGCAGGCGTGTCCTAAATTCCGCGTGCTTGATGTTTTTTTCCCGGTCCAGCGCTACGTCAGAGGACTACATTGTTTATTAGGCCAAGATGAGTCTTAATCGCTCGTTAAAAAAATTAAAAGGGTTAAAAGGGGGTTGGATTAATGCCATTAATAACACGTTTTTCTGACACCTCTAATAATAATATGTTCAGTTAGTTGATTTCTACAATGATTCAGGGTTCAATTCACGCTGTCATATTTATGAATGAAATACGATGATATCCACAACACGTGTCCATGGAGCTCAGAATTTGTCTGCCTACAACTTGATCAAATCCACCTAAATCGCGTTACATCACCTGTGTGACAACTTTGACATGACCTAACTTTAGCTAATCGAAAGATGAGTCTACTTTCTGTCAATCAAATGTTCAGGTGCACTGCGGGTGAGAAAAAGAAAACACTCTCAGTTCACTGGAAGACCAGCATGGCGCAATGCGGTCTGCCAAACTCTCAAAAACAGTAAACTAGACTTTGCCCACCACAAAAATGAAGATACGACAGCTTTTGCGACAAACGCACATGATCAAATTCAAGATGCAAACCTGTCCAAAGTGGTGACCAAATTCAGCTCTTACTAACGGCCAAAACCAATATTCAACTCAATCTGATGAGTCAAAATAATTAACCCAACCTTGGCTAAAAGTAACCCAATCTGCAAAAAAATACACAGCTACCCAACAAGTGGGTTGGGAAAACAAATCAGTAATTTATAGTGCGTCGAGCTTACTAGTCATAAATCCTATGCACCTCCACTATAAATCATCTGGTATTGGTCCATTATTGATAAGATTTAAAGTCCCGACAATGTTCAGTAAAACTCGAAAGGTAATGTGTGGTGCCAGCAGGAGCCTAACCTGTATGTTAGTTTGGGGTTTGTTTGAATCCAGGAGAAGACGACGTCCGGAAGGCCTAAGAAGAAAAAGATGCAAAACAAAGAGAAGTTTCTCTTTCTTTTTGCACTTCCTGTTCTGTGCTTTCAATATGCCGGCTGTTTTATATAGTGGCCATACACAAAGCCGTTAATAGAGCTGAGGTAGGGTTATTATAATCTTCTGAATTTGAGGACAGCTTGTACCTGTGTTGCAGCATATACCTCATCTGTTCTTTCATGATTTATTTTGTTTAACGTACACAGGCTACCCCATTACATCAGCAATTATTCATCAATGCAGCATGATGCAACAGCACAAGCTGCAAACAGTAAATATTACTACTAACTACAGTACTCAATTTCAAATTATATTATAGTTGTATACTATACAGTAGTAGATTATTGAACAGGGCATTGTTTCAGCGCATGCACCAGGCATGCCCACAGTGTTGATTTTTTCTTTCTCACTATTTTGAAGCCTGGTTTGTCCTTTTTAAACATATGTGCAAGTGCTGAATATTATAGATCGGGGTGACGGATAATTGGCCTGAGTGGTCCCCTGATTACATAATTAATTAATATATATTTTAGGGGTGCAACAATACACAAAATTCACGGTTCGGTTCGATACATTAGTTTCACGGTTCGATATTTTTTTGATACAATTTTTTTTAAATTTATAGTTTATTGAAGCTACTTACATTTGTTTAAACTCAAAAGTAATCATTTTACATTGAATTAAATCTATTTTAGCAATACCTGACTCATTTTCTGCTGTGAATACTTAGCAACGTTAAAAAAAAACAGCACCATTAAAACAAATAAGAATATTGTACAAATACAAAATAAATTATCTGAGAAATGACCCATCTTCTGTGGTGCATTCTAAGCGACAGATTACAGTATATTTGGCAAATAAACAGCTCCTTAACAAATACAATTTAGACTATACTTATCTTGTGAAGTATATATTCAGCACCATTAACTTATTAAACAAAAACAGGACCTTGAACTTAAACTCTTGGGTTAAAGATAAAGGCTATATCTGGTATGTAAAAAATATTAAAATATTTATTATAACATTTATTTATTTTATATATAAAATTAAAATGTTTCTGTAATGCATCTTTATCAGTAGAGTATACATAAAAAAACAATTATCTTTTTTAGTAGTGTATTATTTGAAACATCATTGTTTTTAAAATTTGAATCATTGTAACACAAAACTCATCTAAATACAGTAGTGTATAATCTCAGCTGCTTGACTGTATTTTCATGTATCGTATAGGCAGAAAAACACTTTATCCCTTAAATATTTTTTAAACCACTGTACATTGGATACAAATAAAGATGTATTGAAGTGTATTGTACAACTCGAAAATATTTTGAAATAAATAAAACAAAAGAGGTATAGTTGCGTTTAGGCGCACTAATTTCCATCCTCCGCAACGTCTTTCAGACTTTTCTGGTTAAATCATCAATCGTGTGACTTTTGAGCAGCCGTGTCTGAATAACGTTGCATTTCATGTCCCACTCGGCAGTGATGTAAAGCGCCGTAATTATCAGATAGCGCAGCGCTAGCTGCTGACAAAGCCGTTGCTAATTTGACTCTCGTCTTGTTGTACAAATCAAGAATTGCAGTATTGTTGAAATAGGTCCGCGCAGGAACCTTCTAATGTTCCACTAATTTTCACATTGAAGTGATGTCGGAGTAAATGTGACCATGTTTGTTGTACTTCCACCAACGTAGTTAGCATTGTGTGACACTTGTGACATACTGTTGAAGTTGTAGTCCATGATACGCTTTCCGTCTGGTGCATACATAAATTACTTCCAAACGCTAGACGTGAAGTTTGGCGGAGCTTCTTCCGCTTCAGGTATGCTTTATAGCCATGTTGCAACCGCTAGCGAGCTTCTCGTGCAGCATGAGCCAAAATGAATGTGGGAGGGGCAGTAACGTACAGTGACTGCGTCTGCGCTCGCCAATCCAGCATATAAAAAGGCGGAGTAAACCGTGCTGCTCCTCATCGTCATAAAATTTTGCATATCGTCTTATTCAGTGCGCACCGAACCGTGACCACTGTATCGAACGATTCAATACAGATACACGTATTGTAGACGCCAAATAGGGGTCAAATGTGTGTGTGCATTACTGTTGTTGAGCACTGTGTGGCGCTGTGACTGATCATATAAAAGGGAAGAGGAAGAAAGTGTGCTCAGGTACGGACTTAAAGAGCATACAGGTTTTTGACCGCTTGGGCGGAGTTTGTACAACCTTATGGATCGTGTTTTAGAGTGATTTTAAGATTGACGATTGATAAATAAACCTTACCTTTTAGCAAGCTACTCATGGACTCTTTAATGAATGACACAGCTAAGCAATCACAGGTAACAAAGCTGCCAGCGCTTCAAGCCAAGCCAATCTAGGCAAACAAGCAATCAATACCTCACTAGCCTACTAGTATACTGGCTAGTACATTGTCAAAAACCTGCCCAATCACAGACCGTGTTGGAGGAAACGACGGATCAGTTGGAGCAACGCAGACAGCGTGGGACAATAGGGGAAGCCGGTGTGTGGAGGAGCAGCCGGCGTTGATGGACTTCGCAACCAGCCGTGATGGTTGCTAACATGGCTAATCCAGAGGAGTGCTGCTGACCACCGAGTGGATTGGAGCACCGACGTCATCGTGTGGATTTACAGTTAAGGCGCCCAACGAGAGGTATATGTAGCGCTACACTGTCGATGGCCAATTGTGTGCACACTTAAAAATAAATAAATAATTAAAATCCAATGCATTGTTAACGCTGCGTACGTTAAAATTACTTAGAACGTCGCGGTTCTACAAATTGCGCTGGATCACGTGACTCACTGACCAACCTTCGCGTGATCACCTGAGCTGAACTTTGTGTTGCGTTTACTGCCAGCACGTACAATGGAAGCCTGTGCTTCGGACATGGACAAAAATGATGAAAATGAAGTATTTAATGATTCGGGAACTCAAAAACGTATTGTTAAATTAAGAGAAAAGGGTTTGGTTGATAAACTTGAAAGGTTACAAAACAATAGGAAATGTAAACTTAACAATGCAAGTAAAGTTAGAAGCGAATTGAATGCATTCATGTCTCGTGGTGATAAAACCAAGGTGATAAATGGTCCTGATGAGTTGAAAGGGTTGTGTGTTGATGCTAAAAATGTACATGATTCAATGATGGGTTTGTCGTCTGTCGAAGAGGGTGAAAAGCACGAAATATGGTTTAAAGCCAAAATGATCCCAAACAATGAGTGTTTTTCAAGGGTCAATCTATGGCTTTCTCAAGGTTCAACACAAATACAAGAAATCATAAAAGAAACCGATAAAGGTTATGCTAATGATGAACTCTCTCCTGAAGATAGTGTGTTAAACATGAGCAGCAAGGTTAGCAAAAAAAAGTACCAAGTCCTCTGCTTCATCTGCTAAACTAAAGGCAGCAGCAGAAAGAGCTGCAGTGCTGGCTCTTGTGAAAATATTGGAACAACGACATGCTATTGAAGAAGCAACCTCAAGCAACCTCAGGAACTTGTGCGAAGTTGTCAACACATGGCTTCAGATCGTGGTTATGCTGTGGCCAAGGCTTTGCTCCAGGATCATTTTGGAAATCCTTACAAAACGGCCACTGCATACATTAGTAAGGCTCTGTCATGGCAAACAATAAAAACGGATGACACAAAGGCACTGCACAGTTAGTCCTTATTTCTACGCGGCTGCTGTAACATTATGGAGGAGCTGGAGTATGTGCAGGAACTGGACATGCCTGTGAATATGAGGGCAATCTTGGCCAAGTTGCCCTATAAATTACGAGAACGTTGGCGTGGCGAGGCTCATGACATCATGGAATCGACAGGATACAGAGCTGGATTTGTTGACTTGGTACAATTCATAGAGCGGCACGTAAGAATTCTTTCGGACCCCTTCTTTGGAGATCTGCATGATAACAGCCCTAACTCAACATCAATAAGTCAAGGCAGGTCATATGCGGGCAGTAGAGTGAAGGGGAACGTGGTGGCCAGTACAGTGACTGAGAGAGATCCTCCCAAGGTTGAGCAGCCACACTCCTTCGAAGACTATGAAAATGGCCGTTGTGTTTTTTGCTCACTGGAACATTTGCTGGAAAATAGTAAGCAGTTTTGAAGAAAGAAACACATGGACAAGCTGTTTATTTTGAAGAGAAGAGGTTTATGTTTTGGCTGCCTTTGTCATGGACATATTAGCCGTGACTGTGATATGAGATTGAAATGCGACATTTGCAGGCAAAATCATCCGACAGTTTTGCACATAAATAGACAGGCAACTGCACCTCAACAAGAGTTGGAAACACCAGATCTTATTCCCATTTCTCACACAACTTGTGGAAATACAGGGGCCGGCAATTGTCGCACCATGTTGTCAGTGCTGCCCGTTAAAGTAAAAGCTGCCAAAGGTGACTGTGTGATCTTAACATATGCATTCTTGGATCCAGGCAGCACCGTAACATTTTGCTGTGAACAGCTGATGCATCGCTTGAACCTCTCTGGAAAGAGAACCCAAGTCCTGCTACGAACAATGGGTCAAACAAAGATGAGTCGTGCCTTTTCACTATTTAATCTCGAGGTGGCCGGCCTGGAAAGCTCACAGTTCCGTCCACTGCCGGAAGTGCTTACACAAGCGTAAATGCCAGTCACTACAGACGATATGGTATCATCTCAAGACCTCCTTAAATGGCCATATTTGTCAAGTGTACAAATACCGTCCATTCAAGCCAAGGTTGACCTGTTGATCGGGATCAATGCACCCAAGCTATTGGAGCCATGGGAAGTTATTAACAGTCAAGGAAATGGTCCGTATGCTGTCAAAACTGCGCTCGGCTGGGTGGTTAATGGCCCGCTGGACGGGAATAGTAGGATGGAAGCTTCTGCCATATCTGTGAATAGAATTGGTGTCAGCAGGCTGGAGGAACTGCTAATGAACCAGTATAATCATGATTTCTGCGAGAAGCACATGGAAAGCCAGGAAATGTCAATGTTACGACCGGCTCTGCTAGGGAAGAAGGGAAGTAACATAGACCAAGCTATTAAATGGTGTGGAGAGAGTTTACAATTTATTTTTAGTAAAGAAAAGAGGTAGGTTTTAAACAAATGATCTTAACCAAAAGGTATTAACCCAAGTTCACAAATGTGTATGAATAACAAAAGCAAGTGTCTCCAAAATTTACAAAAGTCCAAACAAGAGACACAACGAGCGCAAGCGAGGCGAACTGAACTCTAAAGTCCCAGCCGCCCTGAGCAGCAGAACCGAGGTCCTTTTATTGGTCTCAGCTCTACAGGTGGAGCTCGTTGATCGGGCGGTACATTACTAACGAGCAGGAAACCAGTCCACCAATGAAGAACGAGCGTGAAAGCAGTCCACCAACGACGATCGAGCAGGAAAGCAGGCCAACGATGAGGCACAAGTCCATTGACTTTACAACGAAAGAGTGGAAGA
Organism: Idiotropiscis lumnitzeri; assembly: GCF_059441095.1. Classification (NCBI taxonomy): domain Eukaryota; kingdom Metazoa; phylum Chordata; class Actinopteri; order Syngnathiformes; family Syngnathidae; genus Idiotropiscis; species Idiotropiscis lumnitzeri. The sequence goes on along the minus strand of NC_142395.1, from coordinate 4,692,016 downwards.
GTTACTGCATTACACAAAGGGAGTGGCCTTGTAGGTGGGCCCTAGCCCAGGGCCGTAACAGTCAAGAGAAGACCAGCAGTTTCTCAATATAATGGAAACATCTGCCAAGTTACAGGATGGAAAGTATACTATGAACTTACCTTTCAAAAAGAAAGATGTCTTCTTACCAAACAATTTTGCTGTGGGCCAGCAACGGTTACAAGGTCTGAAGAAGAAATTTAAGTTTAATCTGCAATTCCATCAAGAATATGTGAAGTACATGACTAATATAATCACTTGCAATTATGCAGAACAATTACCTGACGATCAAAGAGACCTTGATTCAGGAAGAGTTTGGTATATTCCCCATCATGCTGTCCATCATCCCAGAAAGGGAACACTGCGTGTCGTGTTTGACTGCGGTGCCACATTTAAGGGCTTGTCCCTGAATACAGAGCTGCTGCAAGGGCCCCTTCTCACAAGCACGTTGATGGGCATCCTCATGAGGTTTAGACAACAGCCAATAGCCTCCATGGGAGACATTCAAGCTATGTTCCATCAAGTCCCTGTGCCAGAGGAGGATTGGGACTTTCTACGTTTTTTGTGGTGGCCTAATGGAGACAACACAACAACCGGTGCCTTACAGAATGATGGTGCATTTATTTGGAGCCATTTCATCACCAAGTTGCGCAACATATGCTCTGAGAAGAACGGCTCAAGACAATCAGTCATAGTTCCTACCGGTTGTTATAGAAGCTGTTCAACAGAACTTTTATGTTGATGATTGTCTGAAGAGCACAGCCACTGTCACAGAAGCTATCCAGCTGATACAGGGCCTCATTGCTCTCTGTCAACAAGGAGGCTTTGCTTTGGAAAAGTGGATTAGCAATAGTGTTGTTTTGCAAGCCATCTCTGAAGAATGGAGAGCTGAAGATGTTGGATTTGGACAATGAGAAGCTTCCAGTAGAAAGAGCACTTGGTCTTCAGTGGTGTGTGGAGACGGATGCTTTCGTCTTTGGATTGGAAATAAAGCATCGGGCTTTGACCAGACGTGGGATGCTATCAGTCAACAGTTCTGTTTACGACCCACTGGGGTTCCTGGCGCCAGTGACCCTTCAGGCCAAAATAATGCAACAAGAGCTGAAGGGGCTGTAGTTGGGATGATCCTTTGCCACAAGACATTTTAAAGCAATGGAGAAGGTCGTTGGAGGACTTGGGCCAGCTAGCTACATTTAGAGTTGACCGGTGTATTAGACCAGCTGGGTTTGGAGCTGTAAAGCAGGCACAATTACATCATTTTTCTGACGCCAGCGAAGGAGGCTATGGAACTGTCACATATGTGCATTTAGTGAGTGACGAAAACCAAATTCACATATCCTTTCTCCTTGGCAAGGGTAGAGTAACACCCTTAAAGGTTGTGACTATTCCCCGACTTGAACTGTCTGCAGCTGTTCTCGCTGTGAAGATGGATGCTATGATCAAGGCTGAGCTTGGAATGCACCTTAATAGCTCTGTGTTTTTGACCCATAGCACATCCGTGCTGAAGTATGTTTGCAATGAAGATCTGTGATTTTATACATTTGTTGCAAATCGAGTTGCCGTAATACGAGATTTGTCTGAGCCTGCACAATGGAGACATGTTGGTACAAGGGAGAATCTAGCTGATTATGTGTCTCGAGGTCTGAGTGTTTCTGACTTTTTGAAAAGCAGATCGCTGGAAGGACCAGAATACCTGTGGAGGGAAGAGGATCAGTGGCCACAGACACTGCTGGATGTCTCTTTGGACGTGGAAGATAAAGAAGTCAGAAAGGAGGCAGCAGCTCATGCTGTCAGTGAGTGCACTCCTGTACCAACAGATCAGCTGATCCTATTCTTCTCAGATTGTAGAAGGCTAAAAAAGAGCAGTGTCTTGGTATTTAAAGTTGAAATCATGGTTGAAGGATAGGTGCAAGGGGAACAATCAGCTGCTTCCTTCAAGAAATGGCACCGTGTCATGTGAAAAGCCCATCAGAAAGCCACAAAGACACATTTTATTATTGAAGGATTTACAAGATGCAAACATTTCCATCATCCGTTACTGTCAGGATCAGAGGTTTAAGTTGGAAATGGAAGCTCTTGCAAAGGGTTCGAGTGTGAGCCGCCATAGCCCTATCTATAAGTTGGACCCTACCTTAGATGATGGGCTGCTGAGAGTTGGAGGTAGGCTAGACAAAGGTGCAATGCCAGAGGAGGCCAAACATCCACTCATCCTTGGTAAAGATCAGCATATTTCTAGCCTCATTCTTAAGAGCACTCACCAAAGTCTTGGACATGCTGGACGATCTCACACTTTAGCCGCGGTGAGAAGAAAGTTTTGGATAATAAGGGGCAGCTCAGCCACAAGAAAAATCATTGGAGAATGCTGCATCTGTAAGCGCTACAATACACGACCTTTACAGCAATCCTAGATGATGGCAATCCTACCTGCAGCTAGGATTTTACCAGACCAGCCCCCTTTTTCCACCACTGGGGTTGATTACTTTGGCCCAGTCGAAGTAAAACGAGGGAGATCCCGGTGCAAAAGACACAGCGTTATATTTACTTGCATGGCAAGTCGAGCTATTCATCTTGAGGTAGCATCTACGTTGGAGACTGATGCATGCATCAATGCCCTGAGACGTTTCATGAGTCGGATAGGTTAGGTCCAACATCTATGGTCCGACAATGGAACAAACTTTGTGGGAGCAGAGCGAGAGCTGAGAGAAGCCCTAGCCAATTTGGATCAGGCAGCGATAACAGGACATCTTGCGCAGGTTGGAGTTAATTGGACTTTTAACCCACCTGCAGGCTCCCACTTTGGTGGCATTTGGGAGAGGATGATTCGTTCAGTGAGAAGGGTCCTAAACTCTGTTTTATGTCAACAAACCTTGGATGATGATGGACTGGCAACAGTGTTATGTGAGGCTGAAGCTATCTTGAATGATAGACCAATCACCAAGCTGTCAGAGGACCCCAATGACTTGGAACCACTCACGCCCAATCATATTCTCCTGTTACGAGGGAAGCCGTCAATTTCACCTGGTGTCTTTTCGGCTGAGGACCAGTATGGGAAAAGGAGGTGGAAGCAAGTCCAATTCCTTGCTGATTTATTTTGGAAGAGATGGGTTCGTGAGTACTTGCCATTGCTTCAACAAAGACAGAAATGGAATGACAAGAAAAGGAACCTGGCTATCGGAGACATTATGACCATTATGGATCCATCTGCTCCACGGGGATCCTGGCCTCTGAGGAGAGTCTTGGAAGTTTATGCAGATGCACTTGGGTTAGTGAGATCCGTAAAATTGAGAACAAAATCCAATATAGTTGAAAGACCAATTTCCAAATTATGCTTAGTGTGTGAGACCTAATTTATTTAAAATGCTCTAAAAATTGTAAGTTCTTTCTTTTTTTTTGGGGGGGGGGGATATTTTAGGAATTGCCATGTTTGTGAACCATGCCTATTAGGGGCCGGTGTGTAGACGCCAAATAGGGGTCAAATGTGTGCGTGCATTACTTTTGTTGAGCATTGTGTGGCGCTGTGACTGATCATATAAAAGGGAGAGGAAGAAAGTGTGCCGAGGTACGGACTTAAAGGGCATACAGGTTTTTGACCGCTTGGGCGGAGTTTGTACAACCTTATGGATCGTGTTTTAGAGTGATTTTAAGATTGACGATTGATAAATAAACCTTACCTTTTAGCAAGCTACTCATGGACTCTTTAATGAATGACACAGCTAAGCAATCACAGGTAACAAAGCTGCCAGCGCTTCAAGCCAAGCCAATCTAGGCAAACAGGCAATCAATACCTCACTAGCCTACTAGTATACTGGCTAGTACATGTATTGTTGCACCCCGAATAAAAAACAACAACAACAAAAAAAAATAATATATATATATATATATATATTAGGTCTGTCAAAATTAAAGCATTAACTCAGGTGATTAATCCAAAAGATTTTAACTCAGTTAACTCAGTTTGATTTACTTAACAAGTAATTTGCATACTTTGCAAATATTATGCCATATTAGCAGTCTTTAGCACGTCTCAGAACAAAACACTGTGTTTTAGTTATCACTGGGCCTTGCAAACCAACACTGCTGGCGTGTGGCGCTTGTGGACAGTTTTGAGAAATGTTTAAAAAATAAATGTCTGCAAAGATGTCTCCATTTAGATCGTATTCAAGAATCCAATAAAGCTATGAGAACAGTCTTTGGATTAAATATATATCATATTTGGTGATTTTGCATCAATTCCAAGATATTATTCAAGTAAATATCTGTTATAAGCTCCACAAAAAATAGTAGTCAAAAAATGTGATTAATCATGATTAATCATGGATTTTTTTGTCATTAATGAGTTAAAAAAATTAATCACTTGACATCCTCACGCGAAGAATGCTTGACGTACTGACGATGTGTCACTGAGTAACTTGATCTTAAATACTCCAGCATCAAGCCTATATGACATAATAAAAGAACAGAGCATAACAACATATACATTAAGACATGTGGCAACAGTACCCCCCCTCAATGGGCACCACCCGGTGCCTTTCCTGGCTTGTGAGGGAACTCACGGTAGCAGTCCCGCAGCAGAGGTGGTGTCAGGATGAGGGATCTCGAAATCCAGGAACATTCCTCAGGGCCGTAACCCTCCCAGTTATCTAAGTATTGAAAACCCCGACCACGCCGACATAATCCAAAATCTTTTTCACAATGTAAGTGGGGTGACCATCAATGTCCAGTGGCGGAGGGGTGGGGGCTCGGAAGGAGGACTGAGGGGGCTAGAGCAGACTGGCTTCAGGAGGGAGACATGAAAAGTCGGGTGGACCTGGAGGGAGGCTGGGAGCTTCAAACAGACAGCAGAAGGGTTAATGACCTTCTCAATTTCAAAAGGTCCAATGAATCTGGGGGCTAGTCTGCGGGAATCAGTCTGGAGGGGAAGGTCACGGGAAGATAGCCAAACCATTTGCCCTGGACGATAGTCAGGGGCCGGAGATCGATGTCTATCGGCCAGTTGTCGGTTACGCTGGGCTGTGCGGGACAGGGCGGCTCTGGCATGTCTCCATACGGCATGGCAACGCCGCAGATGAGTGCGGACAGAGGGAACAGCAACCTCTTGTTCCTGGGAAGGGAATAGTGGAGGTTGATATCCATATGCGACCATGAACGGAGACATGCCCGTGGATGAGGAGGTGAGGGAATTGTAGGAATACTCGATCCATGGAAGGTGTAGGCTCCAGGGGGCAGGATGGCGGGCCGAGACACACCTAAGGGATGATTCCAGATCCTGATTGACTCTCTCTGACTGTCCGTTGGTCTGGGGTTGATAACCTGAAGACAGGCTAGAGGACGCTCCCAGAGCTTTACAGAAAGCTTGCCATACCTGGGATGTGAACTGGGGACTCCGGTCTCAAACTATGTCAATGGGGATGCCATGAAGCTTGAAGACATGATTCACTAGGATGTTTGCCATCTCAAATGCGGAAGGAAGTTTGGGTCAAGGAATGAAGTGAACCATCTTGGAGAATCGGTCAACTACAGTCAGTATGACTGTGTTTCCATCGGAGGGCGGCAGGCCAGAGATGAAATCAATCGGCAGGTGGGACGGCTGGGGATGGGCAAGGGTTGCAGAAGACCCATAGGGCGATGGTTAGAAGGCTTCCCCCGAGAGCAGGTGTGGCAAGCGGTGACGAACTCCCTGACATCTTGAGCCATTCGGGGCCACCAGAAGCGTTGCCGCAGGAATTGGAGAGTTCACACCAGGATGACAAGCCAACTTGGAAGAATGTCCACATTGCAGGACTTGAGAGCGGACAGAATCTGGGACGAAGAGCCGATCCGTAGGGCCCGAGCCAGGATCTGGTTGCTGTTGTTGGGCCTGCAAGACTCATTACTGAAGGGCTGATCAAAGACTCTGCGCATCGCCTCAGAAAAAGCAGAAAATGATTTCAATGTTTCTGACTTTGACTCTCACAAGGAATTGGCCCACTTCCCTGCTTTCCCCCGAAGCAAGTTAATGACATAGGCCAGCTTGGCGCGATCATCCAAAAAAGCGCTAGGTTGTTGCTCAAAAACCAAGGAACAGTTTACTAGGAATTGGCCACAGGCTCCTACCTCTCCAGAATAATGTTCAGGTGGCGGAATGTTGGGTTCGCGGTGAAAAGCCACAGCAGTAGTGAGTGAGTCGATCACTCCTTGATTGGACGTGTGGGCTGGAGTGGGTGATGGTCGTGGTGGAGCGCTGGACGTCAACTGGAGGGTCAATGAGTTGACGGTGGTGGGTGGAGAAGTTCTGAATAGACTCCATAACCTCCTTCAAGATTTGGTTTTGTCTGCCGAGCAGTGCCCCCTGTGCCCTCATGCCGTGGTGGATTGGGTCCTCTGGGTCTGCTGGGTCCATGATGGTCAGTACGTGCTGTCACGTGAGGAGTGGGGTTTGGACCCGGAAGCAGACAGGAGACGGAAGTGGCGACGTAAATGTCTTTATATACAAAAATTCCAAGTAATAACAAGCAGGCCTGGATTCAGAACACATGGAAGATGGCTGACATCCTCACACGAAGAAAGCTTGACGTACTGACAATGTGTCACTGAGTAACTCGATCTTAAATACTCCAAGCATCAGGCCTTTATGACATCATAAAAGACCAGAGCTTAGCAACTGTGTAGCAACAGATACATTGAGACATGTCACAACAATATTAAGAGCACGCATTTTGCATGTATGCACAAATATTGTCCATATTTAATATGCCATTTTTGTCATACATCTAGTTCAGAATTGTGTGGTCCTATGTGGCCCCATAACAGCACTGAAGAAAAATGATGGCCCCTTCCAGTATTTAATTTACCCATCCTTGATTTAGGGCGAAAGTGGTGCAAAATTCCACTGGTGCTTTTTTTTAATTCATCTCTTCTGGCATCTACAAACAGTTGTTATTTTTCATCTTTTATCGTGTTTTGGTCAGCATGGTGACAAGTGGGTAGCACACCTGCCTCACAATTGTGAGGATTGGGGCTCAAATTTGGGGTTCTGCCTTCCTGTGTGTTTTTTGCTTGCATTCATTTTTCAAAAAATGTATGTTTGGTTAGCTGAGACTAAATTTCCCATAGGTGTGAATGTGAGTGTAGCTCATTGTCCTGCGTTTGGCTGGGGACAGGTCTAGGCTCCAACTCACTCGCAACCCAAGTGAGCATAAGGGGTATAGAAAATGGATGGATAGTCTATTTAGCAATTTGTCTCTTTACGATTGTGTAAGGTTGAATATATAAGTTATCCCATATTTTACTCTATTAGTATTGCAAAAGAATTGTTCCACAGTGTGACCTATGTTTGACCATATGGATGAGAAGACTTTAAGAGAAGCGGATGCCTGAAGACTGGATTCAATAGCTGCAACATCAAAGGAGTTGTGCCCGAGACACACTTCTGAAACAAAAGGACTGTGACTTTAGTGCAAGAGCACTAAAAGGCATATCTGCCTTGTCAATCAGTTAACGACTGCCATTGATGTCTGTTTTTCCTCTCTTGTCTGAAATGTTTACATGTTCCTGCTGGTGCTTCCCCCTTCATTCTTTAGTGCAAATACATTGTATTGTTAGGGACTTCCCTAAAAAAATAGAGGGCTCAGCGGAGTGTGCTCCAGAACGAAGTTGGAGATGTAACTGAGCACACCTCCGTTCGTTCTCCTCGCGACTAAAAGATCAACTCTTGTCTTCCTTTCATTCATTTTGCCTCTGTTCAGTGAATGCTTCGGTGATTGAACCTGACAGATTGTTATGACTTGTCTAAAACTCTATGTTGCGGCATTGAAATTGGACTAGATTACATCACATCGGGTCAGATTACAGAACATTCCTAAAGGCAAAATGATGCATAGTTTTTCATGAAACATAAAATGAAAAGGACCAAAGCTGAATCACAGGTGTTTAAAAGTGTTCTTGAGGAGTGCAAACTTGTTTCACACGGCACATGGCAAGACCGGCACACTGTTATTAACGTCACTAGCAGCAGATAATAAGGAACATGGTGGGTAAGTATTTAATTGGATTACACAAGTGGCCACAATTATGAAGGTATTATGTATACTGCAATCCATGCACACTATGTTCAGGAACTAATACCTGTATTTACATAACATGAAATAGATGTTTTCATAATAATAAAGAGATTGATATTTATCTAAGTTGTAGGGCATCACAATATATTTACAAACATCCATCCATCTGTTATCTGAACCGTCTATCCTCACGAGGGTCGCAGGCTTCTGGGAGTCTATACACCCTGAACACCGACACAGGCATGGGGAGAACATGCAAACTCCACACAGGAGCCCGAAATCGTACTCTGGACCACTGTACACTGAGGCCAGTTGGCAACTGTGCTACTATTTATAAACAGATTTTCCTTTTCCTTGACACAAAAAACGCAAAATGTGGGCTGTCAAAATTAAATATATATATATATATATATATATATATATATATATATATATATATATATATATATATATATATATATATATATATATATATATATATATATATATATATTAGGTCTGTCAAAATTAAAGCACTAACTCAGGTGATTAATCCAAAAGATTTGAACTCAGTTAAATATTTTAACTCAGTTAACTCAGTTTGATTTACTTACAAAAATATTTTGCATACTTTGCAAATATTGTGCCCTATTAGCAGTCTTTAGCATGTCTCAGAACAAAACACTGTGTTTAAGTTACCACTGTGCCTTGCGAACCAACACTGCTGGAGTGTGGCACTTGTGGGTAGTTCTGAGAAATGTTTTGAAAATAAATGTCTGCAAAGATGTCTCCATTTAGATCGTATTCAAGAATCCAGGAAAGATATAAGAACAGTCTTTGAATTAAATATACTTCATATTTTTGCATCAATTCCAACATATTATTCAAGTAAATATCTGTTATACGCTTCGCAAAAAATAGTAGTTGAAAAATGTGATTAATCATGGAATTTTTGTGATTAATTAGTTACAAAAATATATATATATAAATAGATATACATATATATATACATATATATATACATACATATATATATATATATTTTCATATATATATATATATATATATATATATACATATTATATATACATCTCTATTCTGAACTCTCACACACACACGAGACCACCCTTACCTTGCAGAACAGCATCGTGATGTGTTTTTATATACCCTTCAGTATTATTTTCCATTGCACTCTCTTATTTATCTAATTTATATATTTGTCTGTATTATTGTTGTATTGCACTGGAGAGGGGAGCTCTCTAATCTTGTTGCACTCTTGAGTACAATGACAATAAAGGGATTTCTAATTCTAATTCTAAGGTTTGGAGGGAGCTAATTGGCTAACACAAGACACGGGGATGACATTCGCAGGTGGACCCAATAACCCAACAACACAGGAATAGACAAAGGAACTCAAAGAAAACATGAAACTAAATTCTAAACCAAAACCAAAATCAGTAGAGACAGATCATGACAAAGCTCAAACTGTGAATGGGTATAAACACAGAGAATCCTCTTTTTTCAAACAATATGGAATGATTCTGTTTGACTGCCACCATATCATACAGCCCTCATATTTTATGTTTGTATTTTGAAAGTTAAAACAAAAATTGTCCTAACGGGCAACGTCTGGTCACTAGTATCTCAAAGCACAACTGAACAAAAGAGTGAGATTGTAGTTCCATTTAGAGTGACTGAATGTGTCATAAAGATTTGCAAGTAATATGTTTCTAACTGATCATTTCATGCTGTGGTACAAAATGACTTTGGTCGTAAAATAATTGATATGATATATTTTTAAGAGACATGTTATAGGAAACACAAAAGAAGCTGTGTGGGAACATTTCTTAAGTAATCTCCTTATTTCTTGAGAGGCTGAATTTGGGGTTTTCATTAAAAAATATTGAAGAATGACTTATATCAAGGGTCACTGATGGTGTAGTGCAGGCATCACCAAATGGCGGACCGCGGTCCGAATCCGGACCGACAGATGGTTCGGACCGGACCCATGACCAATCTATGATGAATTTTTTTCAGGGCACATTCGCAAACGTTGACGCTGCAATTCTAGTTAATACGGAAATGGCGTCACTGATTTGAGCCAATCAAATCTTTTGTTTACGATCCACTGCCAATTGCGCAGCATGCCGGAAAAGAGTGCTGCTGACAGTATGCCTTGCTAAAAAGTTAGCAAGGTCGGTGCGTGTTGTTTTAAATGGATGGACGGAGAAATTTAGTTTCGTTCTGGCTCCAGCCAATTCTAAACCAGCGTGCATCATATGCTCAGAAACCGTCGCAACATTGCGAAGCGCCACTACGAAACAAAGCACCGCCCTTTTGTGCAGTTATCCGCTGAAGTTTGAGGTGAGCGCACGTAAAAACATCGAACTTCGAGTGCAGTATAACAGATTTTTACATTTTCGTTTACAGCCCAGCGGCATGCAAACAGATGTTCACTAAAAGTATCATGGATTTTGGGGAAACATAAAAAAGGAAGTTGTGAAGGAGTGCTTAAATGCGGTTTCACAAACATTATTTATAAAGGAAAACACAAAGCCCAGATGTGTGAAATAATCTACCAAATCCCAATGGCCCTGACTCCGTTCCAACCCAGATTTAAGTCACTGGCAGGGCAGTCACAAACTCATTTTTCTCATTAAGAGAAGTTAAAAATTATTCAAAAGAAAAGGTAGTGTCAAAGCTCATTTTGAATTAGTTTTTCATGAGGACAGCCATTTTTATTGATTGCGTACTCAACATGTCGACCTGTTTTACTTGGATAATTAGGCTTTCCGTTTTTTTTAGGCTGATAACTCTTTGATTTAAGAAAAAAAAAAGTAAAAGATGTTAACTCAATTCTTAGGACTTGATATATTTCTGCAGGAGATATTTTACTGTTTTTTTCTGGAAGTGGCACCCTTAAGTTCCTGGAGCCACATCTTCTTAAATGTGAAATAAACGCCTTATATTTGTTTGACTGGCAAAGGTGTTTAATGGGAACATTACTAAATATTTAGTATATAAGTGCGCTCTGTTGAAAATGACTAAATATCGAAACTATATAAAAATGTGAACATAGGCTAGACATTAAGGGAAGTTGGACTTTGGTTCGGACCTTTTAATTGGAAGTCATTTTAGTCGTGGACCTCTGTGACTTTTAATTGAATACCTCTGGTGTAGTGGTACACTCGCCTGAGTTGTGTGCGGGCAACATGGCTTCAGTTCCCACTCAGTGACGATGTCTATGTCTGCCCAGTGACTGGCTGGCGACCTGTTCAGGGTGTAGTGCACCTTTCGCCCGTGGTTAGCTGGGATAGGCTCCAGCACCCTCCCGTGACCCTGTACAGGATAAGCGGTGTGGATAATGACATGACATGACGTATATCAAGGTGTGTCATTAACTATATGAGTTTCACATGTATAATTGTTGACCACCAAAACATTTCATTCACTGTAAATAGCTTCGGCAGGCTTGTCCCATTCCACAATGCCAGCATTGCTGAGGAAAGCTTCACGGCCAGGCAAATAGTTTCTCTGGTCTACAAGTGGAACGCCACTGGTCTTCTGGATGAAATGCTGCAGGTTACATTGTCTCAGCTCCTTTTTCAGCTCTTCAATTGTCTCCCGTTTACCCTAAAGGATGATAGAGATCACATGAGCAAAAAAATTACAAATCTTGCTGCATGAAAATACATACCCTAAGCCTGTCCTCAGTAGTTTGCAGCGCTTCCAAAGCCCTTGACAATGTATCATCCAGTTCTTCGTTCTGCTGCATGCAATGGCTGAGCTCCCATTGCAGGGTCCTCAAGACCCCTTGGGAATGCTGAGCGTCCTCCTGAGAGGTTTCAAGTTGTATGTTGTGCTCTAGATGTGAAGAAAGGTCCAGAAGTTCTTCGATACGATAATTATGATCAAGCGCTAATGTCTGTATCTGGTGTAGACCACACTGCAATTCTGTTGTGATGAATAAATGAAGACAGTATTTTATTTTAAGATGGTCCAAAAGGATATAGATTTTTGCAATACAAATATTAGTATCCTACCTTGTTCTCTGTCTATTTGTTCCTGCAACCTTTCTGTCCATAGCTGACTCTGCATCAGCCCGGCCTCATTATATTCGAACCATTGTTCAAGTTTGTCCAGTTCTTCTGCAGACTCGAAGTTCCTTTCAGGAATTGTAGCAGATGCTGTTTCATGTTCCCACCAGTTTGTCTCATTCTCCAGATGTTTAAGATGAAGCTGTAAATCTTTCAGCATCCTCTTTTGCTGCAGAATCTGTCTAAATAACTCCCCCTTGGAGGCAAAGGAATTGCCATTTACCTTTGGTGAGTAGTGAGGATCAAGAACATTCACAGAGGAAGCGTTCAGTTCATGTGAGGCTCTGGGATAGTCCAGAGGCTGGTTTGATTTTGTCCTTCTGGTTATTGTTGGTGCACCAAGATTGAAAGTTTGAGTCTTCTCTGGCTCCCTGTGTTGCGGGGATTCTGATTCTAGTGGTTGGAGCAGAGCAGGGTGAAGTACTCTGGATGTTTTCACTTGCCCATCACTGAGGCTGGGACCAGTCCGTCGCAGAATGAACTGGACCTCAGCAGCCAACTGTCCAAGTTTATTCAGATGCTGGAGCGGACATTCATCAGCACCAAGCAGTCTCTCTGTGCTCCGTAATTTCAAGATGAGAATATAACGACCTGTTTGACCTGTGGAATAGATATCAGGTTAATGTAAGGCACAAATGTATACATAAATGCATAAATAAGGGTGTTTAAAAAAATAAAATAAATTGTTTTTTGTTACATTTCAAAATCCTTGAATCGAATCCCACCTCATGTATAAAGATATGCCCCAAATCATCTTTTATGAGAGATGTACACCAGATATGAATCAATATAAATTGGTTTGACGTTGCTGAAATGTTGTTTCTTTGAATTTCATGAACGAGCCTTTGGAGATGTTGCTCAAAATTAATAAAAATGATAAAAACTACAGTCATATCAAATCTGAATCCAACTGAATCATGCTAAATCGTATTGTTACATTTTAAAATCGTTTCATCATTGAAACATATTGTAGCCCATTTATAAAGAAACTTATGCAATCATCTTTAATGCATAGCGAATGATACACTCAAACAACCATCAAGATCAAACACAATACAATTGGGGAGACTGATTGATCTCCAATGCATTCATGTTTCAAAACAAATTCCCATAAATATATTAGTACAGTAAGAGAAATGTCAAAATATATATATAATATATATTTTAAAAATCTGTCGTACACAAGAAATTAAAGTAACACTGTAAAATGAGAACAGTAATCCAATAAAATACTCTCAAACACTCTACTGGACCACAACTGAGAAATCTGTATAACATCGACATAGTATTGATTTGGTATACTAAATTTGTGTCTAATTGGTTTGTATTTAAGCATATTAAATACATTGGACAGTTTGCACTTAACAGCCAGACCTTTTCACATGTTGTAGTAAGGACCTGGTTCCTGCTAATGATTGTTTGGATATGCAACCATCCATTCTCTTCTGCTTATCCATGATCGGGTCGTAGAAGCAGCAGGTTTAGCAGGGAAGCCAACACTTCCCTCTACCCAGCCACTTCTAGCACTTCAACGCAGATCCCAAGGCATATCCCAGGTTAGCCGGGAGACATACGGTAGTCTTTCCCGCATGTCCAGAGGAGACTACCGTCTTGTACACCAGACAAGCACCGAGCCGGGGGCAATAAGTATACCCATGCCTGCTTTGTGCCTCTCACCAGAGGCTACTTCAGAGTGGAAGAAAGTCCAACCCCTGGTACCAGAGCCCAGGCTGCATGTGGTGGGAAGTCCGACTATGTCATGTCCAAACTACCCTGCCTCACACACCAGCTTGTGCTCCTTCCCTGGCAAAGAGGTGACATTTAATCCTATGGCCGCTGTCGAGTGACGCGCCTCGTCAGGCAAAGTGATGGAACATGTAGGAGGTAGCATAATAAGAATTGGGCTAAGACCTAGTAGAAATTTCACCAAATTTAGCCTTGACAAACAATTCTCTAGAAAATAGACACTAGATGTCGACAGTATCGACGGCACGCCGACTCAGCCTAGTCCAGCCATTCCAGCTCAGACGGGGTCTTATTATTAATTAAAAAAATGGTTAAAACATGCATATACCAAAGTCACTGTTATCCAATGTAATTGTTATTGATAAAAGTAGTTAAAACATACACATACCAAAGTCAATGCCTCACAATGCTTTTGCTATGTTCAACACATGACTCACGATGAATCACATAACACGAATGGATTGGGGGAAAACCCCTAGTTAACTTGGACAGCTAGTCAGAATGACTCACAGGGGAAAACCCCTAGTTGGTCAGGATGGCTTGCTGCATAGTTAGACAGTTAGTCAAGATGACTAGTTGTTCTAATGTTGGAATGATTATTGCTTTTACAATGTATTGTACAAACAACATGCAACCTTTGAAAGAAGAATCAAGTTACATATTTAGCCATAATGTACAAAATGGCTTTACTTTGAAACTGCTTTGTGTATGAACATAACCTGTGTACATTATTACTCTCTGATGATGACACATGATGAAGAAGAAATGAACAAAGTTTAATAACCTGTTGATTGCAAAGAGAGAATGTAACATGTATATTATGTTTCCAATGTATTGAGCTGCATTGTATTACATTGGTTATGTTTAACTAGTGAGTTGAGAGGATCAAAGAAAAACAAGTCAACGCCCTGGTTAGTGGTAAGGGAATGGAAAAACACTTAACTAGCTATGAGTCAGTGGGACTTTCCACTCGTGACTATGAGTAATGGAAACTTTGAGGCAAAGCAGGGCTATATAAGCCTCGCCCGAGAGGCACAAAGGGCTCTCTTTTCGCATTTCATGGGGACACTTTGACATGATTCTAATTTTTGCATTTTTTTCCCTTTTTCGGGACTTGTGCTTTTTTCCCCCTCTCTCGCCCCGGACTCTGGTCCCTCGGCGGGATGGGTTTTACCTTTCCTCTATCGATTGGACACCGCTAAAAGGCTTAACCACGATAAGGTAACTGAACTAAGAAATAGCATAAAGAGATGCGCGTTTAGAAAATAGAGAGAGCCTAGTCAATTTGTCCAAAGTTATTTCTGGGTTTTCCCCCCCTATTTCAGCTTATCGCAAATTCAAACCCTGATCACTCTCAGGAGGCTCGCTAATGAAATTCAATTTGAGGTATGATGATTTGAAACTCTTTTATTCGCTTTGAACCCCTTTTGCTCTTTTCTTTCTTTTTGTTGCTTATTAGCGATTGCGACCGCGGAGGCTCTGTGATATTGTCGGGTTTGTCCTTTCTGTATCCCGCGACTGGCGGGTTCGAATGTTAAAATACTTACTGGATGTATGTCACACGATCCCTTGTGTTCCTAATTAAATCTTGTAAGATTTTCGATTCTAACCTATCTTTGTCATCCTTATGATTTGATTCATTCGCACCACTCGACCCCCTCCCCGTCGGAGGGGCCCTTTTGTAGCAACAACCTAAAAATAAACCAACAACAAAAAGTTTACTCCAGCTTTAAAAAGACATAAAAAACAAATCCGCGCGGTCCTAACAAGGACAGTGAAAATCCACTAAGTCAATAACAAATGCAACAAGATTCACAGAAGCGAAGCTGCCGTAAAAACGGAGTGGTCGGATCGCGGAGCTCCCGATTCTGTTTGGTTACTCATCGGTGGCCCCGCAAGCGACGGAGGACCGGATTGGCTCGGTAAAAGGTAAAATTGTACATCTACGTACGTAGATATAAAAAATGATACAGGGCAGTTAGCGAACCTAGGCGAGTTCGCCTCAACGCCGGCTTAAAAAAAATAAAAGGGCGCGCTGCGGAGAGGGGTGCGGTGAAAAGGGACTCTAAAACAAACTCATCCTTTTCCCCTCCGCCCTTCTCCCCCTTCCATCGCCCTCGGACCCGTTGGACGGAGAGCCGGCCTGGGACCCACAATTCCGATTGGTCCCCCCCGGGTAAGCGGAATCTGACACCGGGCTCACAGATGGGGAGCCCATGGGGAGGGGGACCCTCATTGCCTCTTGCAGGCCCGACTGCCAGGCACTTGCCAACGAGCCCCACATCCAAGTCTAGCTCCGATGACCCGCGTCCAGGGAAGGGAAAACTAAATGTTTTTTGCTTTGTTTGGTTCCTCACCTAGGACCTGTTTGCCATGGATGGCCCTAACAGGGGCATAAAGCCCCAGACAACTTAGCTCCTAGGAACATTGGGACACACAAACCACCCCAAACCCATTAAGGTGACAGCCCACAGAAGTGTTTGGGGGGAGTATTTCTTTAGGAAATCAATTTGGACTCAAATTTTTGTTTCAATTTAATGCGGAAAGTGTGACAAAACTGCTTACCTATTGCTTGTGCAAGAGAAATCACAACATCCTGACTGGAAGTAGCCTGGGATATGCCACACACCACTCGGACCACACCCTCCACCCACACCTTCATCTCCATCGCTGACACACAGCTCCACCGGAAGCTATGAGGTCAGACCGACAGTCGGGGTCAGTGGCTTAAACAGGACTACAGTAAAATACAACCTTCCACTTCACATCCCTTCACAATTTCCATATAATCAACCACTTCCACACACGCACACACACGTACACCTATGCACGCACACGCACGCGCACACACATACACACATTTGCACAATCATTGAGTAGGGGCATAAGTGAACCATTACACCACCAGTGTGCACCAGTCAGCAAAAGCCAGTTACATGTAATGTGAAATCTCTACATAAAGACATAAAAACCTATAACACCGTCCCTTTATAATTTTGATTTTGTATTGCTGCTGGTTGAATGCTTTGAAGTATAGCACATTATCCTTGATGACGCTTGACAAAGTATTACCAAAACACATATGAAAGTTCTTTGTTTAAATAAATAAAAAAATGAATATAAGTTCTCCCCAAGCAAGTTTATCTTTCATACATGAGAACAGATGCTGTATGAAGTGTGTGTGTGGGGGGGGGGGCTTTGTGTCTGTGTACATGTTTGTGTGGGGGGGGGGGGGGGCTTTGTGTCTGTGTACATGTTTGTAGGAAGCCGGAATGTAGCAGAACACGCTGACATTCCTGATTGACTCAGACTGCACACATATACTTCCACTTCGTTTACAGTATTCATATTCAAAACATCCTGAGGCACATCAGAAAATTCCAGAAAGAAATACACTACTTCTCATTTAAGTTCTCTCAAAGTATATATGCAATAGTGATGAATCTACTTTCAACAACAAATTTAATTCATTCTATTTTGTCATGAGATTAAACAATTCTTCCTCCGATCAATGCTTGTTACTTTAAGTTCGAGTTCTAAAATTACCATTTAATGATTGCATAACTTAAGTGTTCCCCTCTGACTCCACACAAGCTGACTGTTTTAGATTCTTCTAACCAAGGTTGGGACTGCTGTTGGTGGGTTGGGCGCATTTACAGTATTTTTGCAGCATAAAGAAAAAGGTTTGCAGATACCAAACATGATGTTTAATAACAATGCATCCTGCTAATACAGTGTACACTTACCTCTTAGTTGAGGCCTCTTGATCATTGATACTCTCAATCTTGTGCAGGCAGTTATGTGCTTAGGTTGGTTTGTTAATGAACCAAGTAGGCCTCACATATTCATCTCCAGCTTCACTGCAGCTTAGGAAGAGAAATGAAGTGCAGGAATGTGGACCTGCTAGCTGTTTTGTGAGAAAAATGATGTCATTTGTGGGAGGAACCTTAGTGCATTCTCTGTTAAAAGCTTTGCTTTTTCAGTCAAAATTGTCTGGTCTTTGTATAGACTAGACTATGAAACTTCATGCATGAACAGTTGTCAATGAAAGCATTTTTTCGGTTTTCTCTTTTTTGGTGTGTGTCGGTGTGGTCAGGACTGACAGCTGTTATCTCAGTACCACACAATTACAGTGGTAAACAGAGATAAGCACACACATACCACAAACATCATGAGGAGGAGTGAGTCAGTATGCTGAACAGTTGATGTACTGTTGTCTGTTTTTGTAAAGAGAAGAAAGTAACTTATACTGGAAGTGTTGCTTTTTCAACAAATTTATTGTATTCGGTTATTCGTCATTGACAACCACTTATTGGGCAGCTTGGTGATGAAGTGCCGCCTCCATGAGTAAACGTGATTTATTCTTTATATCCAAACCTTTTCTTTTTGTAATCAGCTTTTTTGCTCGCTTCGTGGCGACACCCTAACTCGGCACTCGGTTGTCATGGTAACAAAAGCTGTACTCGACATTGATCTTTTTGCTCACTTCATCGTAACACTTGATCTATCTGTCGATCAGACCTGCGCACTATGCTAATCAGTCCCCGGGTACGGTTTCGGCTTTGACCCTCCAGTCTTATTCATAAAAATTGCCGGCCGCTGACCCCGTTCCCCCACACTCCCTACCAAAAAAAAAAAACATCCATGCATGACGCCGCCACAGAAGAGATGCGAGCAGCTGAAGTTTATTTAAATCCACTTGCATCCCAATGCAAGTAAGTACGCACAGTTAGTATCATAAGGACTGTTGTATTAGAATTGAAATTCACAAAACCCTTTGTTCAACTGTCCCATCATTGTGTCTCTACATTACTATCATAGGGTTGGATCTTTTTTCTCTGAGTCCATATTGATTCTCACTTAAAAGATTATGCTTTTCGAAAAACTTGTCGAGTCTGCTTGAGAAAAGTTTTTCTAGAATTTTTGAGAACTGTGGGAGCAGTGATATTGGTCTGTAGTTTGTGAGTAGATGTTTATCTCCACTTTTATATATCGGAATAACTTTTGCTGTTTTCATTTTCAATGGGAAGATATCAGTTTAGAAGGACAGATTTACAGGTTTTGGGAACTTGTTCAAAACTTCCTAGCAACATTAAAACTGTTGGCAAGTATCGTCACGACCTTTACCGCACAGTGAGATACAGGCTAAAATTCACCCCCAAAATGGTTGAAGCGAATTAGCAACTTGTTGGGTGTTAGTTTGCGAGCTTTCCAATGTCTACTAGCGCAGGTAAATCTGGGAGGAAAGCGGGGGTTTTCTTTGTCAATATGATCAGCAACCTTGTTTCAAGGCAAGGCAATACACCTTTATTTATATATCACTTTGAATACACAAGGCAATTAAACGTTCAATGGTGATTAAAACTTTGGTAGAGACTAATTCTAATTTACCATTGAAGCATGCATCGCTTCATTGTGGTTGAATCCATTTATGGCTTCCACTCCTGAATGGTTGTGGCTCTGCACTGCTAACCAATCATATGCTGCTTTGGGTGGGACAATGCTGGAGTGAGGACCCATTACTGACGGACACGCTCGGGTGCATCAAAGGCAAAATAAGACAGTTTTCAATGGATTGTTGATGGGCCGTTGGATTAATAAAAAAAAAGTGTGCTAAATATCGGCCCGGCCGGTAATAGGGCTTTTGTAAAAAGCCAGGAATAGGTGTGTTAACCTTGAGACACAGCACAATGACAATGGAGTTTGGAGGTAAACAATCTTTATTGAACAGGATGCATGGACAAACTATAAAAAAATGGGGCTTGGTCTGAAACTGCAATGACTAAAAAAGAAAAAAAAAAATAAGGAAGGAGGGGAGGTCAGGTAGGTTGGAGGTTGGCATGGCCTACGGATGGAGTGAGGTTCGGTCTTCCCCTGAAGGAAAGGCCACACAGTACTCGCCTACGGACACTGCACTCGGGACAGACAAGACTATACGCACACCAAACTCACAGACAAAATAGACACTGCACTCAGCGGCATGTGGCAGATTAAAAAAAAAAAAAAACAACAAAAAAAAAAAAAACACCCTAGCGTAATTCTCAACTAGCCAGGGGAGGAACCAATTTCCCAGTCCCATGAGCTGTGGACCTCTTTTAAAATCCCAGTGGGTTAAAACTACCTAAAAAACATAACCTTATAACAAAAATTCTGCAAACCTACCCTCCTCAGTAGTGAGTCTAAATCCAACGACTGTGGCAAAAATGAATGAAATGACATTCCCAACATTTCTTAGCTCGACATGACACAAGGTATATCTATTGTACTTGACTGTGGTTCTAGTTTTTTGCCAGCAGATGTCAATATCTCTGAAGCTTTGAAGCTTCAAACCATTTTGAACCTATTGCTTCAAATGTTTCAGTGGTTGGTAAAAGCTCCATTTGCCCATCCCTAGCTGTAGACTAGTGGGAATGAGTTATTAGTGGCTCTTATAGCATAATAAACGCCCTAGTCCGCGTGCAACCTTTGTGACATGACCCTTGTCTGGTCAGATGTAGCGTCTCCCTTCTGTGCAGTGTTGGGGCAAGAATGCGGACCAGTCTTGTCCTCAGGCAGCATCATATTTGTATCCAATGCCCACAACTTCTTGGCCAATCGGGCTGGCCAAGTGTTTGTCAGGCCGCAATTATAGACACCTGGGGAAGAAGTTCATGTTCACACACACACGCACACCTACACTTACACACACTTGACATGCCCATCCATCTTGAATTGTTACATGACCTCCGTTCACTCATTACACTATCACTAGTTCCTAATAAAAATTCATATGAATATGGTCACTCGTCTACTATCAAGTAAAAAAAAAAGATAAAATGAAACCCTTCAGACACTCGACCGCTGAAATGCGTGGGGGGGGGAAGCATCATTTAAGCAGCTTGTAAGCTTCGCCCATGTTTGGACTTCTTAGAAGGAGCGTCGTGTGAAGCATGCAACATCTCGTAAGTGGTGAATGTGAGGATGTTTGTTCGTCAATATATACTTCAAAACACAGTAAAACACTAAAGTGTGCACCCTCGGTCGCTCTACTGGAACTGTAAATAAAGTGGGATTGATGTGGTGCTCGGTGATTAAGGTGATTAGATTAAGATGAGGGGGAAATGAATGAATGACTATGGAAATGTAATGTGCAGAGATTGGAATTCTGTCCCAGGGTTGGGACTGTCCGTCCCGGACGGACGTCCATTTTTTTTGGGAGGCCGGAAGACCATAGGTTTTTTAAAAAGGACGGACTAAGCAAGGACGTAAACTTAACCCGTCCCAATAATTCTCACTGACAGAAACAGGCCCAGCCTGCCTTGCATGTGTAATCCGTCAAAAAAATACTTCAGAACGAATGTGAAATATAACGACCCGCTGAGTCTTAGGGAGCCAGGCCTTCCCACCAATATGCCTGAGGCACATGCCTCAAGAATCAGTTCATATTTTTAAAAATAAACTTATAATTAATTAGCTTGAGCATCTTAGTGGGCGACTGGTTTGCCTCACACAGGTGCAGGATTCGGCTCCGGCCTGTGTGGAATTTGCACGATCTCCCCATGTCTGCATGGGTTTCCTCCAGGTACTCCGGTTTTCTCCCACATCCCCAAAACATGTATGGCAGGTTGATTGAACACTCTAAATTGCCCCTAGTTATGAGTGTGAGTGCGGATGGTTGTTCGTCTTTGTGTGCCCTGCGATTGGCTGGGAACCAGTTCAGGGTGTACCCCACCTACTGCCCAAAGACAGCAGGGATAGGCTCCAAGACGCCCGCGACCCTTGTGAGGAGAAGTAGCTCGGACAATGGATGGAGAGCTACTTTTGTATTGTGAAATGCCAATGTTGAGTTGACATTAAAAATATAGAAACACAATGATGTCATTTTTGTTTGGTTGATGTTTCGTCTAATCTGCAACAGCCAATCACGACCTCACTGAAAATAATGTTCGATATACAGACATATACGCGACGGATACGTCAGTGTTTGTGAGAATCCTCCACATTTTGAAAGTGTAATGTCAATGGCAATACCTGTCAGGAAAAAAAAAGAGATATTTTTGTAAATAACGAGAGTCGAGGACACTGACTGGCACGTCTTCTAAAGAAAAAAAAAACACTTTCGTCGCATATTATGTCACAAAACTGCAATAACTCATCCCCAAAATGTATACGGACATCTCGACTAATGGCTGTATCAACCTCTAACAATATTGCAAAATATTTGGGATTTTATGCACTTCATCAGCTTTGTAGTGGGCGCCTCTATGAAAAGGAAAATGCCCTAAAATCTATAAAACAGTAATTGGGCAATCGTTCAAATATTTTCAGAAGTTGGTGTAAGGACAACTCGAGACGTCAACATCTATTTTGGTGACTATTTGGTCAGAGTTTTTGCACATTAAGAGATGTTTAGTTTCCTACATTAAGCCTTTCAACCTGTAATGATATGTCACAGTACGGCAAGTGAGGAGGGATGTATTACATCAGGGGTGCCCACACCTTTTCAGCTTGCGAGTTACTTATACGATGACCAAGTCAAAATGATCTACCTACAATAAAAATGCAAATCATAAATGTAGTTCTTCTATATTATCATTATTTGTTATTATTTTTACTATTTAATAATGCATAGTCTTTCTTTCCTCTTACTTTTTTCTTTTTTAGGATAAATTAAGTAATTTTATTATTTAATTTTTAATTTCATCTTCAATAACATATTGGTTTGTCTTGCATAGCTGCATTAACCCATATTGCACATAATACAACTCTGTAAATTGTTTGCCCTTACCTTACTCTGATGTCTTGCACAGAATGGCATAAGCCAAGTCAACGTACAGTAGCTGCTGATAATCAGGTTCAAGCATGCCTCCAATTGGAAAGACTTCTTGTGCGTAATAATTAAGTGACTCACCCAAAACGGTGCCTGCCTTTGCTTTTGTGGTCAGATGTGAGAAATAGACTGCTGTCTGGACAACTAGGATTTGAGTTCCTTCACCTTTCTCCTCAGTTCGCTTTTTGGAGGACAGTCAATAGTTTTTATGAACACTCCACATTTGTTTTCTTCGGAGTAGCGATGGCACACTGACAGATGAGACAAACGCACTTCAAATATGACATAGTGAAAAAGAAATCCTCCTCCTATTCGGTTTGGAAGTGGTTAGTTTTCGGCTTCTTACTCGATCCAGCTATGGCATTAATTTTTCTACCATTTGTTGAATTTAGGTTAAATAAATTGGAGGCTAGCTATGCAACAAGATAACTGCCAAGTTACCGCAGTTTGACACGCATGCGTCTAAAGTTCACACTTCAGATTGGCTACTCTGTAAAAGACAAACATCATAGTGCCGATTGATGGTAGCCTGTCATTCATCCTGTCCCTTTTAATGTCATGCGATCTACCCACACTCTCTCGCGATCAACCGAATGGCAACCCATGTATTACATTATTATTAGCAACTGAAGAGACATTTGACCCATTTTCATGGGAGCCAAAAACTCTTTGGACATCTACAATGAAGATATGTATATATTTTTGTTTTTAAAACACCCAGATTGAACAGCCCGTGCAGAAGGGAGTGACCACTATGTTACTGAAAAATAGAGAATTTGTCTGTAACAACAGGATTGTTGGTTTGTAGTTATGTGTTCCCAGCGGGACTGTTGAGTTGTTCTTGTACTGTTGCAGTTGTAGTGTGTATGAGAGCTATTGAAATAAAGAATAGGTGAGCAAATGTAAGCGCTCTAAAAGGTCCATTCTGTATAGTTATTAGACAGAACAGAACGAAACGTCTGTTGTGTCTACCGACATGCTTGCGACCTCCATTAGTTAGGGGTGGTAGAGTGTAAAAAGAGAAAGAGAAGAAGAGATGTTTTTCTGGGAGGAGCAAAGTGTCCATCTCTGATAATGTGTGTGTGCGTGTTGTGCGCTGGCGTCATCGTAGCTACGTTTGCCAGTCCTTACTGAAGGAGTCGCTCATTAAACTTGCTAATAACAATTTGACATTGCAGAAAGTACAAGTAACTTATTTTACGGTGGCAATTATATTTTGCGTGCGTGGTCGCGTATGTGTGTGTGTGTGTGTGTGAGTGTGAGCAAATACAGCAACAGTTCTTCAAAAAAAGATACAAAGCATGCTTGCTTCAGTCTGTTTATTGCCTCTGCCACCTTGGGTTTACTTTAAAAAAAAAACAAAAAAAGAGAATTACATATTGTGGATTAAACCAAACCACATTTTCTAAATAATGTGAAACTTCATACATAGGTTATAGATGTTGGAGAATTAGAAGATTTTAAACAGTTTTACAGAGCATGTCACTGAAACATTCATATTATTTATATATATATATATATATATATATATATAAACAAAATCAGTATGTAATTTGTGGTCTGTGAAAAAAAATACAGCAAAGAATTATTGTCACATCCACATCCTTTGTGTTTTCTCACAACATCTCTGCATATTATATGGATGTATATGCACCCCTGTTGGCCAAGGCACACAGACTAGAAAGAGCAGCACAAATGACATTTGACTGAGGCCTGATGATGATTTGACTGATGCTTTGTGAATCTTTACATTCTATACAATTATTCAATTAATGTATGGTTTTATACAATACAATAATTGAAAGTGTTATTCTTCTATTAAACATTTTGGGGGGCTGGAACTTGCTATTCATTTCAATAGTGAAACTTAATTTGAGATAAGAGTGATGACAAGCGTGTTTGCGAATGGATGAGAGTCAAGGTACCACTTTGTAAGTTTACTACAGACTAAGGATGAGCCATAAATGAGGATGTAGGTCATTTATGTGAATTTGACAATCACTTAGAAGATGGATTTAATTACTGTTGCTGTCATGGTTGGGCTGAATAACAATGATTTCTGTTAATACGCACATTCCATGATGAAAAAGTCTCTCACATTTAAATTTCATCCAGACAGCGTATTTATTTTCAAAGAGCCTTTTTATCTCACTCTCCTGGAGACTCACGATTACTTTCATACATGCGGAAATTATCCTTTAAACCCTTTAGCGCTTTTTCCGATGTGATTTCCTTCCAAATGCTTGGAACGTTTGCTGGCTTGGCGCCATACCTTTCAGCAAATTGGTGATTGTAGCGTACCAGTACATACTTCCAGTAATCGGACGCTTCCATTGTGGGGTCTGCGGTAATGTGCCAGTCAGGATAGATGGTATGGTAGTCTTTGTATGGAACATACTTATCATGTGTATCTTTGCTTTTAAATCTCGTGTTACTCTGCACATCGGTTGTACACAGAGATTCAACTAGGCATTGAGTGCTTTCGTATCTGTATCTTCCAAGGCCCTGTGGTCGATGCACAGCCGCATGATGTTTCTTGTGTTCTTTCCCACCGGCTTCGCAGGGAATTTTACAAAATGGACACTGCTGTCCACATCCGATTTTTCTCTTGAATAGCTCATTCTGTGGTTTTATTGCAAGTTCATTTAGCGTTTCGAATATGTCATTAGTGTTGGAAAATTCAACAAGGAGTGCTTCCTTTAATGTATTCAAGGCTGTAATGAAGCACTTTGTAAATGAATCGCACGTGCTTTGGATCTGAAACAGACTGCGCTTTTGTGCCTCCTCTGATATTGCCATTTTTTCCACCAGAAGTTTGCGCATCTCGTTGACAAGATTCTGAACTTGGTTTGTGTCATCATCTGACAGCATATTCAAGGCCTGTGTCATTGCATTTAATACTTCGCAAACTAAATCCTCCAACATCTTCTTCTTTAATTTGTACAGTGTCTGGTCCTCACCCATCTGTTGTTGGATGTGATCGAGTATCTTATCCTTAACGTATAATTCATAGAAAGAAATGTACCTGACAAAACTCTCAAAATCATCTTTCTGCAGTAACTCTTCCTGAATGTAATATTGGAAACATGAGCGTGAACTGTACATCAGTGAATAACTGCTTTTCAATATTTCCTCGACAATATCAATTCCCAAATCTCTGTTGATGCGATCCTCAATGGCCGGCTTGATACACTGCTGGACAAAATCATTTGCTTTGCGTTGGGAATGATCAGTTTTTTGGAATAAATCCATAAAGTCTGACAAGTATTGACATTTGTACTTTTCCAGCTGCGTTCGGGGGTCGTTATTTGAATTGAATCTTTGGTGCATTTTGAGGAATTCTTTTGCAGCAATGCCACAAATATGAAGTTTGAGGTCAATCTCAAACTCGGTGCTGGTTTGGTGACATTTGTAACCTTGATTAAGCAATTCATCAACCCTCTGCAGCAAATCCCTTGAGAAAGTGTCATGGTAATCATCATTGGACGTAGTTTTATCACCAATAAACTGGGTTGATGTCTCAATGATATTCATTATAAACAATTGGAAATCTTTTGTTGGGGTGAAGATATTTTCCAATTTCGTCTTATAGGTTCTAGGACATTTCCAGTTCCAGTTTATGTGACAAGCTTTCATCTGAAATGGGCCCATTCCATAACCCTCTAGGTTTTCAAGATGTCCGAGGCTCTGATTCACATTTCTATTTGAGAAATTTTTCTTCAGTTGCAAGATAATTTTTGCATGTATATTTTCTGGTTTCAGTCGAGGGACATTGGCAGTTGTGTTGGCCCACATTTTGTCAAACTCCTCTGTCAGTTTGTCATCCGAAAGTTTCACATCTTTAAAGTCCTGCAAAAGTTTCATGACTCTCTTTTCAATGGCACCATGATACTCCTCTTGTATGTCTTTTGCTTTTTTCAAACCCATTTTTTGCTCAAGTACTCTGTCCAATTTAGTATTCACTGAATGTTGAATATCCTTGGACAGACTTGTAATACTACTGAAGAAGTCAGATTGGTATTTCTCTATCAAATTTACATGTCTGTCTTTCTTTTTGAAATAATCATGGAGTTTTGCATTCATTTTTTCTTTTTGAGAGTCAATTTCATCAGATAGTTCTGATTTCTTCAACAAGACCAATTCTTTCCATGTATCCGCCTCGTTGTCAGCATTTAAGATTGCGAATTCTGCTGCGCTCTGCTTGGAAATTATGTCTTTTCGCATGTCCCATTCCCACTGTGAAAACTCTTTGCTCAGGTTGTCATAAGCACGGGCCACAAGTGTGTTTCTGAAACTAAAGATGAAGTTCTCATACTTCACTGATCTCCACAGACTACTCATCCATTGGAGAAGTTCGGGGATCTTTGAGAAGTCATTGCGCCTTTCCTTTCCTACTGTCTCCAGAAGATTTTTCTTAAACTCTGCTACAGCCTCACTGTAACCGGTGTTCACTGGTGCCATTGGAGGAGTTCCATGCCAAAGTCCTGGGATGTTCCAGTTGTTGTTTTCTAAGTCGTAGTCAAGCACATCCGTGAACGCTTGAATCGAAGGCTGTCTCTCCATTTCAGATGCAATTTGTGTCATTTCATTCAGTTGGTCCAACAGATGTTGTCTTTCTGTCAAGTTTTTGGTATGAGCGGAAACTCCAGCAACATTTTGGTGCACAAAATAACAAAGTGGTTTTTTCCCAATTTGTTTCATTCTCATGAAAGCATGGACAACAATTTGCAGGACATCTTTCATTTCGACTGCATTCTCCATTGCCATGTTGATAATGGTGACATCACTTAATCCAATGACAAAGGTTGCCAGTTGGTTGTCATGCTCATTACTATCTTCTAGTTGTGCAAGCTCAGGGGATTTCAGCCCTTCAGTATCAGTTAGGAGAATGAAGTCACAACCCAACTTATTTTGTATATCATCTCCAACTTTGAGGAATAGCATATAAGCCCCTCTTGTACATCTGCCGCTGCTGACAGGAAAGTGAACACCAAACATGGTGTTGAGAAGAGTCGATTTTCCAGTACTTTGAACACCTAACACAGTAATTATTAGCAGCCTGCTCTTCCCACCGACCTTCTTGTGAAGCTCCATTAGCACAGCTGTCACCCACTTCTCTGGGACGTTTGACGCATCTCCATCCAAAAACTCCAGTGGATACCCCTCCAACAGCAGTTCAGCAGCTACAGCAGGCAAATTAAACAAATTTTCTGTGGCATCATCTGACTGCATAGAAACCTCGTAGTTAAGTCCCATTTCTCTCATGTAATGCTCTATTCCTAAAGAGCTGGCCACCAATTCTTGATCAATCTCTCTTATTTGTTTGGCATCCTTATTTTTGCATTCCTCTTTGAATTTGTTACGCAATGCTGTCAATTTTTCACGAGAGTGGTAATTAAGTTTGAACTTCATCCACTTCAAGAAAAAAATCCTGTGCTCTTTATCACTTGCTGATAACATGTCGATAAAATCCCGCATTGCTTTCGGCCGTTTCTGTTTCTTTTGCTCTTCCCAAATGTTTCTTTTCTCTGTCTGTATCTGAGCTTTATAATGTTCACTACCAACAGTGCCAACATCATTTATTCTGCATTCTTTCATCTCCAGTTCTGACAACCTCTTCCAATTTTCTCCTTGCAAAGGAAGTTGTTGTTTTTTGTAGTGTGGTATAGATTGTGCAATAATGCCTTTCAGGATCTCTTCGGCAGTTTTTTTCTGCTCTAGAGTTTTGTTTTCATCCACAGACAGACCCAATTCAATAGCTTTTTCAAGCATGTTTTCAATACTTGTTGTGCTTCTTATGTTAGACAGTGAGTTCTTGATGGCTCCACAAAGTTTCTGAGAAAATTCTGCCACATTCACCCATGAGTCTTTGATTTTAACATTGCTATTTGATAAATCCAGTTGTTGCATTGTTTTCTTGACAAACATCATATCCTCACCGGCACTCTCTTTGCGGTTAACAACAAAATAGAGTTTGGATTTTGCATCTTGAAGATCTGTCAAAGTTTTGTGCTCCTTTTCTTCAATTTTGTCCAAGAATACAAAGATTGCATTGGAAACTTTGTAAAGAAAATTAAATTGTTTGAGTGAATTACAAATATCTCCCCGCAAATTGGCAAATGTAATTGGCTCTGGGAATATGTCAAGATTTGCTCTCCCACCAGGAAGAAACCAGCCAATCTCCACCAACGCATTTGAAATTTTTCTAGTCTGTGCCCCTCCTTCCATATCTCTGTGTAAAAACATATTGTGATTCTGCTGGCCGTGACTGAGGATGTGATTCAAAAATTGCGATTTAGATAAAGTGCAGTTTTTTAGCCTCACGAAGGAAAAGAATGGTATATTTGCTTGCACAATGTTGTTTTCAACAAATCCTCTTGCTTGACACAAATCATGTGGACACCACTCTTTAACAATTTCTCTCAGTGCCCACAGCAACAGAGTACACTGATTGTTGTTGCAGTGGGGCAACAGCAGTGGGACTGAAAACTGGCATAATGACATCTTGAGGGCTATTTCCTGCTGCAAAAAGCTGTCGGCACAAAGAAATAGACCTACTATCAGGTCAAGAGGATGAACTGCGTTAGCTGATTCACATGCTGTATAAATGTCCAGTAGATCAAGGTTGTCTTCTTGTTCTTCATGATGGCTTAATATCTGTGCGTATTGCCTGCAGCCAGCATTGATTTTGAACAGATTTCTCAGGAAATAAAATGGTATTTCATCCACTGATAAAGCAACGTTTTCATATATGCTGCTTTTGTTGACTTCCAATAGAGACCGGAGAGTGAGTTTGTTTGGATAGTATTTCTGTAGCCCAAACTTGGAGAGGAAGTCGAGCAGGACTGTGAAAAAGGAAGACAAGATGATTTAAATAAATAAATAAAATAGATGTATATATTTTTGTATCTGGTCTTCAAATGGTGGATGACATCCATATCAAGTACTATTATTTTAGTAATCGATTAGTTTGATGATTAATCAATGAATTGAAAAAAAAATTCCATCCCCTTATTCAAAAACAGGACATTATTAAAAATTTACAGTTTAGAAATTTCACAAACTATGATTCAGTTACTGGTTTGTTCCATAATACGTAAAAAAAAAAAAGAAAAATGTTGAGAATTGATTTCCAAAGTAAAAGCAAATGGTTTATTTTTATACTAGACAGAGATGACTGGTCTGCTTTTCTGGACTAGAGAAATCAAAGAATATGTATTATTAAGAAGTTGAAATTCCAAGACTTGTCCAAAATTGGGCCCAAACAGGTAGGACTTGGAATTTGATGCATCACGATTTATTGATTGAGAACAAGTTTGTACAGAGTCAGGTTGACCATTGTATCAACACAAATCTCTCTGACATAGAAAAAGTAATTCTGTTGGTATGAGAAGATGATATTGTTGTGGCTGCAAGCAATGACGTGTCTAAGACAGTGCTTCTCAAGTATTTTCTGTCACGCCTCCCCTACCAAGGAGAAAACAATTTGCGCCCCCCACCACCAATTTTTCTTTACATTTTGTACAAATGTACATGTTCATTGTATATTGTTAGATTATGTCAATAAAATATCCTTTAGCAAAGCTAAATTGATAAGAAACATAATTTTGAAAACTATTATTGTGAGGATCTCGAAACTCAGTACTCTGTGGTGCAAATATTGATAATATGACAAATATTTACTAGACTGTAACAAATTGGGTTGTTTGTTGTCTGTTCTCGTGTTGACATTTGTGTTTCTCTGAGTTGTGTTGTGTCCGACTAATGTGAATGTGCGATGCAACTCACTGGACGGGAGGTGTGTGCGAGAGACCGAGAGAGAAAGAGAGAGAGAGAGAGACCGAGTGATCCGTTGAAAATGACGGAGCAAGTTGCCCGATGTTTGATTGGTAACGGCCAACAGAGCTGTTTTCTGTTAGAATAAAAAATCGAGAGCTGAATGGAATTCTGACGCAGTCTTTTAAAGACGCTACAATATATTTGACGTCAAACCTCTTCGTCGTGGTGGCGTCATCCGTTTCCGCGTACCAGTCTGAGAGTGTCTGCTAAATTGCTAACGTAGCCGTCGTCTTGTTTTATGTTTCTATACGTAATGGTTGGAATACAACATTTCTGTTCATAGCTGCTGGCTCTCTGCCCAAACGCGGTTCGAGTTAGACTGCTGTTAAAAGTCGAACGTTCATCGAAGCACTTAGCGTTTAGAACGCTTCTTTTCAGCGGGGTCGTTTATTTGTCATTGCGCAGCTTGCTGCTGTGCACGGACTTAGATATAATCCAAATAAAGCTAATACTGCTGTGGCGCAAGATAGGTTGGCGGCTAGTATTCATGTAGCGGCGAAAGAAATTACTTCCGGGAGAACGAGCGACAGGGCAACGCTTTTTTTTTTTTTTTTAAAATCAGTTTGCGAGACCTACTGCGTGAACTAGGGGCATAAAGCGCAGCTTTTACGATCTCAAATTTGCGTTCTCTCAGATTGCAATTTCAGTTCCAAAACCATACATCGTTCAGCCATACTACGGCGGGAAAAAAAGCATGTCTCCCAGGGTGACACGCGCCCCCCCCACTATTTGAGAACCACTGGTCTAAGGGAAGTCAAAGAGAACCTGAGAAAATGAAAGACTTCGGACACCTTACTCATTACATTGGGATTGATTTCACACATAAATCCGTCAAAATAAATCAAAACAATAAATGAAGAAGATTCTGGAAAGGTTCAGCAAGGCTGAATGTAAAGCTAGAGCCACTCCTAATGAAATCAAATGCGATTTGACTCAAGATGGAGAGCGAAATGACCAAAGAAAATCCTGAGGAATGTTGGGCAGCCTAGCCTCATCTACATCATGACCTGTACTCAGCCTGATATCAATTGGACTGTGAGTAGACTTTCACAGTCCATGTCAGATCCCAGAGAGAAACACTTCTAACATGACCGATTTAAACAAATACGGATAGCTACAAGGAACTATAAAGGACTACTGGTGTGTTATTACAAGAGTAGCACTAAGATAGAGTTAATGTGATATTCTGATGCTGTAATGGCAAATGATGTTGAGGACAGAAAGAGTACGACAGGTTATTGTTTTAGCCCAAGACAGGACGGTGCAATTGTTCCTCGGAATACAAAGAAGCAATACATAGTCAACATGCAAAGCGGACTATGTTGCATTGGCCTAAACTATCCAAGAAGGTGTCTCTCTGACCCAACGAATGACGGGTGTGTACAACAGTTCAAACAAACAACAAAAGTGTTTGAAGACGCCGTGCAAAGTATGAACCACCAAGGAAGCAAAAACATGGACATTAACTATCATTTTATACGATCCCATGTTTTAGTGTATTGTCCAACCAAAAATATGGTGACAGATGTTTTCATCAAATCTGCTACATGAGCCGTGAAAAGTTCTTAGTTCTTACATGTGCTTTTTCCTACTTTTTATGTATGTATGCTCATCGTTTTTATTAACCCCAACTTTGGCCCAACATCGATACACCCACCAGCTCATTATGTACATTGGTTATCGATACAAGTTAACGGTCTCAGAAGAATGATGCTATTATCGCAAAATTCCTGACAAACTAGCAAGGCCACCCGGCTCACCGCGGATTGTAATTGGGAGGCGACGCAGACTATGGCGAGAGAGGAAGCAGAAACGGGGCGGCAGGTCCGGTCGCCTGCTAAAGCTACGACAGCAGCCACACAAGCAACCTCTGCCAAGTCTGTACCTCACCAACGTCAGATCCGTAGTCCATAAAATTGATGATCTGGAATTACAAATCATGGGAAACCGCTATGTTTGGGACAGTTGTGTGCTCGTCATTACGGAATCCTGGCTGCACTCAAAAGTCCCTTGCATCCAGCTAGCTCGGCGCTCGCTTCATTACGGGGATCATACAAGAGACAGTGGTAAGAGCAGGTATGGGGGTCTCTGTATTTACGTGTATGAGGGCTGCTGTGATAAAAGCTTGATCATAGAGAAGCACTCCTCCACCGACATTGAGTCCATGTCTGTTTAATGTCTGCCTTATTTTCTCCCAAGGGAGCTAACAGTCTTGCTCATCACTGCTGTTTACATCCGCCCCAATGCTAACGCTAGCACTGCGCTGCTGCTACTCGCGAGCGTCATTAACAAACAACAGTGTGTGCACCCCGTTGGTGTTCATGTAATAGCGGAAAACTTGAATAAGACCAATTTAAAGACTGCACTCCCAAAGTTCCACCAACATGTTAAGTACCCAACGAGGGTAGAAAATGGCTACCCTCCTGTTGCTCTCACACCAGTCATTATGAAGTGCTTTGAGAGACTGGTTCTCCAGCACATCAGAGACTGCCTTCCTCCCACAGTGGACCCCTACCAGTTAGCATTCCGGGCTAACAAATCCTCTGATTATGCCATCAAAACTGCTCTGCATGTTGTGCTGGGGCACCTGGAACAACAGCATAGCTATACCAGGATGCTCTTTGTGGACTACAGCTCGGCATTTAATACAATCATCCCAGATGTCCTCATCACCATAGTGGACATTCTCTGCCTCCCCGCCCTCACACACACCTGGATTTAGGACTTTATGACCAACAGACCGCAGACTGTGACGCTCGGCCCCTACACATCCTCCACCCGAACGCTGAGCACCAGTTCCCCTCAAGGATGCCAGCTGAGCCCTCTTCTGTACACGCTCTACACCTATGACTGCAGCCAGGCCCACGGAAACAACACCATCGTCAAATTTGCTGACGATACAACAGTGGTTGGGCTGATCATAAAAGGAGACGAGACAGCTTACAGGGAGGAGGTCCAAAGATGACGGCTTGGTGCGAGTACAACAATCTACAGCAGAACACTGCAAAAACAAAGGAGATCGTCATTGACTTCAGGAGGAACAAGATTGCTCCACCGCTACATCAAAGGCGAGTGTGTGGAGAGGGTCCACACATTCAAGTTCCTGGAAGTACAGATCTCTGATGACCTCTCCCGGGCACACACATAAAGAAGGTCCATCAGCGTCTACACTTCCTGATGGTCCTCAGGAAATACATTCTGGCCAGTAAGGTGGCCTTCTACCCATCAAGAGCCTGCTGACTTACTGTGTCTCAACCTGGACAGCAGCTGTACTGAGGCAGACAGAGTGAGGCGCCAGAGAACAGTCAAAACAGCGCAGAGGATTCTTGGCTGCCCTCTCCCCTCCCTGTCGGACATCTACAACAGTTGTTCTCAACATTTTTTCTGTGATGTACCCCCTGTGAAATATTTTTTTCAGTGAAGTACCCCTTAACCTGTGCATAGAATTTTTGGCTAAAACAAAACAAAAAGAGCCTTAAAACATGCCATCAGTGTCTGATTTATTAAACTGTAGAACATTTCAAACTTCATTTGTATTCGTCCACAAAAACAATCAACATAAAGTGTCCCCTTTTGGATCATAGGAGAGATCTGCAACTTCAAATAAATACATCTTCCAAATAAAACCGGGATTTTGCTGACTCTGGTTTGGCCTTCTTTTGCACTTGTGTGAGTTTTTTCAGAAGGCTTACGCTTCAACCATGACTCGATTGTTAGCGTTTTCAAGCGATTGACTGGTAATGAGAGACGGCACGTAACAAGTCGGGTCCAACCTGGGTATTTAAAATAATGAAAATGAATAACTTACCGAATAGAAAATGTGTTATCTGAACTTAGATTTTCCCGAAACATTTAATTAATTCAATAATGTTTTTTAAAGGATTTTTGCACGCTTGTTTTATTTCAAATTCCGTGTACCCCAAGAGTTCTTTCAAGAACCCTCAGTAGTACGCGTATCCCTATTTGAGAACCACTGATCTAAAGCACCCAGTGCCTTAACAGAGCTCACAAGATCATTAAGGACAATACTAACCCAAGCTCACACCTCTTCGACCTGTTGTCCGCTGGCAGGTGCTTCAGATGCATCAAAACAAAGACTAATAGACTGAAAAACTGTTTCTTCTTGAGAGCCATCTCCATGCTGAACTCTCGCACTTTTGCCTTGTAGAACAGCAACATAATGTCCATCCATCTATCCATTTTCTGTACCGCTTCTCCTCACTAGGGTCGCGGGGGGTGCTATCAGCTATCTTCGGGCAGTTGGCGGGGTACACCCTGAACTGGTTGCCAGCCAATCGCAGGGCACACAGAGACGAACAACCATCCGCACTCACACTCATACCTAGGGGCAATTTAGAGTGTTCAATCGGCCTGCCATGCATGTTTTTGGAATGTGGGAGGAAACCGGAGTACCCGGAGGAAACCCACACAGGCACGGGGAGAACATGCAAACTCCACACAGGATGGCCGGAGCCAGGATCGAACCCACGCCCGATGCTGTCTCTCACTGTGAGGCCATCGTGTTAACCAGTCGTTCACCGTGCCGCTGCAACATAATGTGTTTTATTGAATTTATTTTCATATTTTTTAATCTTTGATTAATTTAATTGATATATTTAATTTAATTATTTATTATATTTGAACTGGAGAGGGGAGCTCTCCAATCTCTTTGCAATAAAGGGGATTCTGATTCTGAAAAGTGAGTGGCATTATTGAGTGGGGGTGTTGAATGTGAGGTCTGCCACTGTATTGTTTTGCTGTCACTACTTTATTTTTTTAGTTGTTTAAGTGAAAATAAACAGCGGAGCCTGCATGTAATCCTGTTGAGCCAGAGTGTGTGTGGCTACTGGGAAAACCAGCAAAAAGAAAAGAACGTGTCTCCTGTCTCGTGAGAAAAGATAAAGAAAGGTAGTTAGAATTTAAGAAAATGTGGGGAAATTTTCCAAAACAACAAATAAAAATTCCACTTGCTATGTATGAATTTCTTTCCAAACTGGTGGCACAATTGTTGAAACTGTCTTTTTGTAGTCCAATAAAAAAAATAAAAAACTAAGAGGAGAAAAAAGTAAATCATTGCTAAATATTTTCTGTAGCTGCCGTCAAAGGAAACTTTAATTTATTTCCTTCCCTTATTTAATAACTTTAATGTGGTTCAAAAGCACATTGAATAAAGGTCATTTTCAGGTCATTTGTTTTGGTTTAAAATCATAGTGAAGAGGGGGAACTTTTTTTGTTCCACATGTATAAACTGTTGTTTAGGGACATGGGCAATAGACACATAATGGCCACACAAGGCGATGTACCTTGAAGAGAAGGCAGGAGTTTGGCTAGGATGACAAGTTGTGTTTGTGTTAAGATTTGTGTAAACTTGTATTCCTTTTGAGAGAATGTGGCCAATGAGGTGAATATTGTGCTATTTTTGCTCTCTTTATTGTTTTTCGTGACCCTTCCTTTGTGTGCTAATTGCATTTTTATATTGCTGTTTTCTTGGTTCTAAAGGCATTGTTGGAGTGTTGTTTTAACATGGAAAGACATGTAGACAACATTAAATGTCCGTTAAAACTGAAGAACGAAGTTGAGCCTTGATTGAACTCAAAAGGAGTAACATCATCTGTGAATTAAACACAAATCTATCTTTGTTATATTTCCATCCATCCATTTTATATACGTCTTTTAGTTCTGCGCCACAGGGAACTGTTCTGGCTCCCTTCCTGTTCACCCTCTACACCTCGGACTACAAATACAATTCCTCCACCTGTCAGCTGCAGACTCTGCGATTGTTGGCCTCATCACTGATGGAGACGATCGGCAGTACACAAGGGTTACGCAGGGTTTTGTGGACTGGTGTCAGCAGAACCGCCTCCAAATCAACTCTGGCAAATCCAAAGAGCTGGTGGTGGATTTATGCAAGCGTCGGCACTCTCCACCTGCACCAGTGAATATCCAAGGAACAGACGTTGAGAGGGTCTCGACTTACAAGTACCTGGGTGTTCATCTGACCAATAAACTGGACTGGAGCGACAACACAGACGCTCTCTAGAGGAAGGGTCAGAGCAGACTCTTCCTACTCAGGAGGCTGAGGTCCTTTGGCGTTCGGGGGTCACTCCTCAGGAACTTCTATGACTCTGTGGTTTCACCGGTCATTCTCTATGGAGTGGTCTCCTGGGCTGGACACATCTCGGGCCGGGACAAAAAGGGACTGGACAAACTAGTGAGGAGGGCCAGCTCTGTCCTGGGCTGCTCTGTGGACTCAGTGGGGGGCAGTAGGATGTAGGCGAAACTGTCATCAATGCAGGACAACCCAGCCCACCCACTCAATGACACTCTTAGAACATTCCACAGCACCTTCAGTGATAGACTGTTAAATGCTCGCTGTACGAAAGACAGATTTCGTCACTCCTTCCTGCCGGCTGCTGTCAGACTTTTTAACAAGAACATTAGGTCAGGCCTACAAACGGGCGGGCATTAGTGCAATTGTGCAGTACTAGGATGCAATACACACTACTACTGTACTTTATCCAATGCTGTACTTAAATAATGACCAATGCTGTATTTCGTTTACCATTACAGTATTCTTATCATTACAGTACTTGTATCATTGCAGTATTTTCTATAATTTCAGTACTCTTACCATAACAGTACTTTTATCATTGCAGTATAGTTATCAATGCAGTATTTTCTATCATTCATATTTTTTTACCATTGCAGCGTTTTTATTTATTTCCCCTCTGTACCATGGACAGACATGAGGAGTGTTTCCTTACACTTGTATATGTCGTGGGATGTAAGTGTGTATATACTTCGGAATTTATGTATACAGTGAACCCTCGCTACTTCGCGGTTCACCTTTCGCGGGTTCAGTGCTTCGCGGGTCTAAAAAATATTCGGGGGCATTGTAGTTTCGCCGAGCGGCACGACGGGGCGCTGGAGCGGTTAGACGGCCGGCGTGCGCCGAAGAAGAGCGTGGGCGAAGAGGAGAATGGACGAAGAAGAGCACGTTCCCCCGGGCACGATTTGGGGCGACGTTTCGCGCGGTTCGGACCGTACCAGAGCTCCGGCCAGCGTGCGTGGCAGTTAAGCCGAAGAGGAACAACTTCCGCCCGGGCACTAGCGGGGCGACATTTCGCTCTGTTCGGGACCGTGCGAGAGCTCCGGAGGAGACCGGCCGGCGTGCGTGGCAGTTAAGCCGAAGAGGAACAACTTCCGCCCGGGCACTAGCGGGGCGACATTTCGCTCCGTTCGGGACCGTGCGAGAGCTCCAGAGGAGACCGGCCGGCGTGCGTGGCAGTTAAGCCGAAGAGGAACAACTTCCGCCCGGGCACTAGCGGGGCGACATTTCGCTCCGTTCGGGACCGTGCGAGAGCTCCGGAGGAGACCGGCCGGCGTGCGTGGTAGTTAAGCCGAAGAGGAACACCTTCCGCCCGGGCATGAGCGGAGCGCGAGGCTGTCAGTTATGAATGAATAAATGAATAAATAAATAAATGAAGAATGCCACCTTTCATTTCACAGGGCACACCGGACGGCGTACCAGCAGGTAAAAGTCGAAGTAATTAAATAAATACAAAAAGAAGTAATTGAATAAATACAAAAATAATGGCT
Organism: Idiotropiscis lumnitzeri; assembly: GCF_059441095.1. Taxonomy (NCBI): domain Eukaryota; kingdom Metazoa; phylum Chordata; class Actinopteri; order Syngnathiformes; family Syngnathidae; genus Idiotropiscis; species Idiotropiscis lumnitzeri. Next base: position 4,653,890 of record NC_142395.1, on the reverse strand, counting down.
GGGGAATAAAAAAATAACAAGTTTTAATAATAATTTTTTTTTTTTTGTTATAACATGAATTTCACTCTGTCTCTCTCTACCCGTATATATATATCTATATATATATATATAGATATATATATATATCTATATATATATATATATATTTTTTTTTTAAGCATTTTTGAAGGTGCGCCGCTAATTCGCGGATTTTCAGTTTTCGCGGGTGGTCTCGGTCCCCATTAACCGCGATAACCGAGGGTTCACTGTATACGCATATACTGTGTATATTTGCATGCTTTTTATGAATGTCTGCTGCTAATGTTATACATTAACGGCTACATTACGCCGCCGCTTCTGTGTGATCTATATCTTTGCTGCTGTAACACTGCAAATTTCCCCATTGTGGGACTATTAAAGGACATCTTTATCTTTTAGGGCTGCGTGTGAGCAGCATCCAAGTGACTGGATAAGAGGCGGGGTACACCTTCCAGACAATTGCAGGGCAGGTGTTGTGACTGGTTGTTCCTTGACATATCTTGATGTAACACACAGTTTTTTATGTTCTCTTCTATTTCACTGCTCTATATTTTGTTTTTAGACTCTGATTTTTCTGATTGTGAAGATGGCCACAAATTGGTTAACATTCATTCGGATCACGATTCCGATTTATCATTGATTTTAGTTTACCCGATCCCCTCCCCAGTCATTATTCCAGCCCTAATCATTTTTTTCATGTTTTTCTGTTGATTATTACTTAGCGTACACCCTAGAATCCTTCCCTACCGACCCTTATGTGGGCGGCCAGTTGGCTATTTACACGGGACCTCTGGGGAGTGGCCAATGTAGGCACCCAAGTAAAGGGTCTGGTTCTTCCCATAATCTTGCCTTTTTCAAGTTGCGTCTTTCCGAACCTGAATCCATGTCACTTCACTCTCTGCCTTTCTCGTCACCTCGTTCACTGTGTACTTATTCATGGAGTCCTATTGATCCTGTTTCTTCTAGTAAATCTTCCCCATATCTGTGCTTCTCTTTTATTTCCCAACCTCAATGGTGGAAGGCTGATAAAGCAGGACCCCGCGTCGGCACCTCGGCAAAAGCAGGCCGTCGTCCTTGCTCCGCTCCACCAGAGTCCAACCCTCCTCTGGCGGCGCAAGTCCTGCGGCTGCCCTCCGACCTTGCTCTGGCAGCGCAAGTCCCGTGGTTTGCTCTGACGCTCCACTGGTGACGCAAGCCCTACCAGTACCAGCCTCGCTCAATCAAAAATAAAAAATAAAAAAAACACCCGTATTGTGACGTCACAGTGAGACAAGCCACCTCCCTACTGGCCCTACCGAGTAAACACTCACCGACTTTTCTCCAGAACCTAGCAGTTTCAGTTTGGTGGGCTGTGCGAGATGCCTGCTATTGGGACCATGTCATGAAAAACACGCACAATGGGGAGAGGTTGGGTTTTGGTGAACCAGGCGCCCTAGTTCTGGGTTCGAAAAGTAACCACCAAACGAACTCATTCTATCCATTGTCCAAGCCGCATACCATATTTTCACGGCCAAAAGCCATGCCGTATGAAAGGGCGCAGCGTCAGTTGAGGGTGCTGTGTTTAACACATATCCTGGGCGCGCCGCACTATGAGGCGCATGCTGGCTCGGGCATGCTATCTCCCGATTGGAGGAGCTTCGTCAATGGCAGTACTGTTGATGATATGGGAGCTCTCATACCAACATAGCAAACCGACAATGTCAGGGGAGGGATGTCACTAGTCACCACACTCCTTAGAGCAGGGGTGCTCGCAGTTTTTCAGCACGTGAGCTACTTATAAAATGACCAAGGCAAAATGATCTACCTACTATAAAAATGTGTATATATATATATATATATATATATATATAAATAAGACAGCATCGGGCGTGGGTTCGATCCCGGCTCCGGCCATCCTGTGTGGAGTTTGCATGTTCTCCCCGTGCTTGCGCGGGTTTCTTCCGGGTACTCCGGTTACCTCCCACATTCCAAAAACATGCATGGCAGGCTGATTGAACACTCTAAATTGCCCCTAGGTATGAGTGTGAGCGCGGATGGTTGTTCGTCTCTGTGTGCCCTGCAATTGGCTGGCAACCAGTTCAGGGTGTCCCCCGCCTATTGCCCGAAGCTAGCTGGGATCTGCTCCAGCGCCCCCCGCAACCCTGGTGAGGGGAGAAGCGGTACAGAAGATGGATGGACATATATATACATATATATATACATATATACATATATATATATATATATAGAGAGAGAGAGAGATTTTGTACAATGTATGTTGATGTACCTTGCAGAACCGCATGAGCCAATCTCGGTAGCGGCTTTCGCTTTTGAAGTAAGTAGTGTGAAAAATGACTGCTGTCCTGACAACTGGCTTTTTTAATTCCTTCACCTTTCTCTTCCTCAGCTCTCTTTTCGGCGGAAAGTCGGTCTCATATTTCCCATGAAAAGTCCGAAAATGCCACTACACATTTCCCTTCTGTGGTATTGCGATGGTAGACTGGCAGATGAGGCAAACGCACTTCGAAAATGTCATTGTGAAAAACAACAACAACTACCTTTGCGATCGACTGGTAGATCGCGGTCAACGCAATGAGCACCCCTGCCTTAGAGTAACAGTTTTAAATCAAAACCAAAACTATCACTGAACAGCATACAAACAAACAATGAAACAAATAAATACAACTTAGACAAAACGTGAATTTCTCATGCCATTCATATCCCAAAAAGAAATAAAAACACAAAAAAATTACTGCAATGGATTCTGGAAGCCAATCAGCCTCAGCCAATCAGATGGCTGTTTAGAGAGATGCGAGTGGTGTGCTTTGGGCAGTTTTTGTTGTTGTGTTTTTTTCAGTCGGTTGTCTAAACCTGTGATGTTTCTTGCTTGCAATAACATGAATGATAAGACGGACTATGCCATCGTGGACAGCTGCACTTTTGTCTAGCGTTCTCCTGCACCATAACCAAAAGACGCATTCACAGAATTTATTTGTCACAGTCGACAGTGCGATGACCCACCGGGGAGATGGGTGGGAAATACCAGATGCACGTCCAGAGTCGCTGCAGCGGAAGGAAGCAGGCGACAGGGCCAACCGAGAGGAGCTCAGTATCTTTGGTGGAGGGAGGGGCCTCACGCCACACACACAAACACATTTTCTATCAGTCGTTCTATGATTGTGCTGCTTATGTACACAAAACTAGGAATCCAAATTTAGCACCAACATTTTCAAAGCTGAACAATTCTGTAAGAACTGGAATGCTAGTCCCGGCTCCACTTGATTCCCGTTCATTAGGCACAAACCTACTTATATTATACACAATAGATAATGAATGAATGGATGGATGGATGGACAGTATATGAAACTGATTTGCATAGGTTATTATGAGGCCTTCCTGGCCCTTCTCTCTCCACAGTACAGCAAATAATAATATTGTTAATATTAGGAACAATGCAGTCATTTCCGTTATTGAAAGGCTTCGGTTTTAGTGTAGGAGGACCCAAATCCAGGGAGACGAGGCAGGAGGAACTTAAATGGGAATTGAGTGTGACAAAAACCAAAAGGCAAACAAATAACTTGGAAAATGTAAAAATACCGAAGGATCAAAGGTAAAGACAAACAATCGAAGAAGAGGACTTGGACTTAACTTGACCAACAAAAAACAAACAGCCTTAACTTCCGACAAGAGACATAGACAGCTGACATGGAAACAGGAAACTAAATACAAGCAAATTAACGAGACAACAAGGAATACCTGCACTAGACACAAAGGGTTGGAGGGAGTTGATTGGTTAACACGGGGCTTGGGTAAACAAACACAAGTGGACACAATAAGCATGAAGAGACAGACAAGACACAAAGGAATGCAACGCAAAACATGAAAACTAGAGTCAAAAACCTAAATCAACAAAACCAATCATGACAGTAATGTTGGAAACTGCAGTTGTTTGTACTGGAGCCCCACAAATGCACACAAAACATAAGCACATATTTGAAGAATAAAAGCACCGCATATTTAAAGTTTCTGACTTCATGGTATCTGTGAGGGCCAATAAGAGGCTGTGGGCATGTCGGATGAGGCCCCCAGGCCGTACTTTGCCCAAGTCTTCAATAGACTACAGACGACTGAAAATGCAAGTAAGATTTGATTCTTAAATGCAAGAATATCTTACCTGTGTGTTGCTCCTTTTCTCCTTTCCCCTCTGACTGTTTTGTCATTTGTTCTTCTTCCTAAGAGACAAACAAGAAGTAATCCATCATGAAGTGCTGTAGCTCACGCTTCTGCTGCTCAGACACTCATCCACACACTGCTGCAAAATGCAAAGAGGCATGAGCAGTACGTTTTAAATTGTGGCCTCAGTGAAACCCCCTTTGGCCCAATGCACCAACACACACACACACACCCACCCCCACACACATCCCCACAAACGCAGTCACACACACACTTGAGCATTTAGTATTTTTTGCACACAACTGATATTTTTATTTATATCAGAAAGAGAGAGTATTGCGCCACATTGTGCATTGCCGAAGTGCCACAACATCAGGTATTGTTTTTCTGTGTGCGGGACACAACATTTTAGTAACAGTCACCCTCTGAATTTATTCAAGGGAACGCCACATTATTTTTAATTTTATGGACAGTAAAGCGGTTTTGTCATTAAACTTTGGTGAGCACCTACGCTCATTAAAGTTTTTTGTCATTGTGTTATTGTTGCGCATGTAAGTAATTTTCCAAGCTGCGTTGTTTTCTTGATCGGGTTTGTGTATTTTGATTTCCTTGCTTTTTTTTACTCGCAAGTTATTTGCCTTCTTGCCTTTTTCATGAGTTTTGTGTTTGTTTCGGGTTGTCCTGGCTTTGTTGGTATTGATTCTTCTTTAATAAATCTATTTTGTTCAATTATCCTTGTTTTTGGGATCCTTAATTAATTTTTTCACCAATTCTCTTCTGAACTTGACAGAAAAATCTGACCATGGATCCCATTGACTTCGTTCAAGTTAGACAAGTTTAAACAAGGATAGGATAAATGATGGTACATCATGAGAGCTCACTTGTGGAACTCCGTGATGTGGTCGCGATGCTGGCTCATCGGTTTGAGGAACCCGAGGAACGTGTTCCTCATATCCTCGCCCGACTACTATCAGGGTGTCTTCACCCCCGGTTATCCCTCAGGAACCCATTTTACCCTACCCGTCACATTATGATGGAGAAGTTGCAGTCAGTTCATTCATCAGTGCTCTCTGATTTTTAACCTTCTTCAAATTACCAGGGTCATCCAAAGTTGCTTTTTTCATGAGTCTTTTAACTGGCCAGATGGCCTCTTGGTCATTGACAGTGAGCAAAACACAACCAGAACTCCGGTCCTCTTCCCAGGACTTTATTGCTGAATTTCGACGCATTTTCTATGATTCAGTCAAGGGGAGGGAGGCTGGAGTGAAGATTGTGCACAGGGTATCCAGTTACAGGGTTCGTGTGGGTGCTTGTAAACCTTGAAAATGTTTGGATTTTAATGTTGTATTTTCAAGGTTTGAAAAATGCTTGAATTGTGGGTAAAGTGCTTGTAAATGCTTGGAAAGGTTTGTCATATTTCTCGTCAGTCTGACTCAATAAGCTAAATATAAAATGGAAAAAATTAAAAGTTTCCTTACAAATGAAAGCTACACGCTTGATTTGTTGGCACAAGCCTTTTTGTTAGGTATACTGTATACAGCTCTGTGTCATGCATTACAACGTCGCCAAGATGAGGACAGTGGTGCATTGGTCCATCATGCCGGAAGGTTGTCGTGTTAATGAACGTTTACTGGAAAATGAAAAAAACCTGACTAACATCTAAGGCAGAGGTGTCAAACTCATTTTTGTGGACGGGCCACATCGTAGTTATGGTTTCCCTCAAAGGGCAGTTATGACTGTGAACCCAAAAAAAGGTATGATCACCTTACTTTATCACAGACACAAAACAAATTGATGGAAAGCCAGTTTTGAAATCAAAAGTCAGTCAGTAATTGTTTGTTGAACAATTCTTGTTTTTTTTTTTTAAACAGGAGGATGGGTAACTAATAAATGGCAATATCTCATATCTCAATGTTGTTAAAAGAGTCATGATCTGTCTTTGTTGTTTTTGGTTTAGTATTTAGTTTCATGTTTTTTCCTTGTGTTTGGTGTTCATTGTGTCCACCTGTGTTCGTCTACCCAAACCCTAGTGTTTACTTTCAGTTCTTGTCGGTGCATTGTCCCTGTCAGATGTTCTTTTTCCTGTCAGTGTCCATGTCCGTTGTCTTACTGTCCAGTCTCGCCCAGTCAAGGCAAGTCAAGTCAAATCAACTCATTGTGTTTCGTTGGTCCCTGTTGTTTTGCACTTTTTGATATTAAATTTTTTTTGTTCCTTTTGTGCCTTTTGTTTCGTTACCCCTTTTAAGTTCCCCCTGCCCCGCTTTCCTGAGTCTGGGTCCTTCTCTTTCTCAACTTGTCAAAAAGTGAAGAAAATGTGCTAGAAACAGGAAGTTCACGCACATGTTTTGCTCTTCGCGGGCCACGTAAAATGAGGTTGCGGGCCAGATCTGGCCCCTGGGCCTTGAGTTCGACACCTGTGATATAAGGTGACATTAATGCATATGACTAATGCTACACACACACCAAATCCATTTGAACGTTCCGCTTCGCTTAATTCGCTGGCGTTTCACAGAGTAGGGTTTTTGGACATAGCCGCTATTTCGCCCACATTGGAAGGTGTTATGTATTGATTGTAGTCGTTTCTCGTTGAGAATGTAGCGGTGGCCCCTGGGTAACTTGTTGATGACGTAAGTTGTTGTTGAGCGCTGAATAAAAAATACAGACGTAGTTGAAATGGCTTCCTGCCCCCCCGAGTCTTTATTCTGGATATTAATCCTCCTACCCAAGTTATAACAAACTGGCGACGAGGTACGGCCCTGCCTTGTTTGTTTTTGGCCGCGAGCCCGACGTTGTCTAATTTTTTTTTTTTTCTCCGCGAGTGTGCGGCACGTCGTCGCGGCTGACCGAACGGCTAACTGCCACCTCCGTGCCTCGGGGGAGGGGAAATCCCCGCGGTGGACATGAAGAGTGTTCGTCGCTAAAGGGGGAGGAGAAATCTCCGAAGTAAATAGAAAGAAAAAGACAGTTTCCTGGACTAATTGTTGAAGGAATATAAACGAGGATGGCTCTGGTCGGACATATGGGACCATTTGACGAAAATGAGGAACAATGGACTTCATACATCGAGAGGTTTGAATACTTTCTTCTGGCTAACAAGATAGAAGAGAATCTTGTTGTTCCAACGTTCCTAAGTATTGTGGGAGGAAAGACATTCAACCTACTGCGTAGTCTTGTTCAACCTGACAAGCCAGGAAACAAGACTTATGTCGAGATTGTGACTATAATGAAAAAATCACTATGCACCAAAATCGTTGGTCATAGCAGAGAGGTTTAGATTCCATAAGAGAAATCAGGACAAGGGGGAATCTGTTTCACAATTTGTAGCTGTATTGAAACAGTTATCTGAACATTGTGAATTTGGACTTTCACTAAACGACACTATACCTGACCGGCTGATGTGTGGTCTGCGCTGTGAGTCAATTCAAAAACGACTATTGACAGAAGCTAATCTGCGACTGGAGAAGGCGGTTGAAATTAGCACATCGATGGAGATGGCTACCAACGAAGCACAGTTGTTCAGCACTTCCACCCAAATACACAAGGTAGCAACGGAATTTACAAAGAAAACGGCATCAAATCAACCATGTTATCGTTGCGAAAAATCAGGGCATCAGCCAACAGAGTGCTGGTGTAAGGACTTGGACTGTAGAACCTGTGGTAAGAAGGGCCACATTGAATGTGTCTGTAGAAGTAAGAAGATTCAGTCACACAAACAACATAATGAGAAACAAAAAGGTGGTGTAACCCGAAAGAAATATGTAAATAAAATGAAGAGGATGAACACAGTGATTGTGAGTCAGAGGAAGATACAGGACATGTCTTATCTGTTATGGATGACCCTGATGATGGATATTGGGTCACACCGTTACTTGAGAATGTGCCAGTCTGAATGCAGTTGGACACTGGTACACGTGTGTCCATGATATCGGAAGTTGTTTATAAAGACAAATTCCAACACCTTGTCCTCCAAAAGACTAGACTGAAGTTAAGAACATACACTGGTGTGCCTGTCCCAGTGGTAGGAGTTGTGTATGCTATGGTGGAACATAACGAACAGAAAAAGACTCTTCCCTTGTACGTTGTAAAGGGGAATTATCCAGCTTTGCTGGGCCGCTAGTGGCTGAAGAAGATCAAATTGAATTGGCAACAAGTGTTCATAATCAGGGAAGGAGAAACAACCTGCTTACAGAAGATCTTGAAAAGGCATTCCAAGGTTTTTGATGGTGAACTTGCTAGCATGAAAGACATTACTGTTACACTGAAGGTTAAACCTGGGAGTTCCCCAAGGTGTCTAAAAGCTAGACCCGTCCCATATGCCATCAAACCGAAAGTCAAAGCAGAATTGGACAGATTGGTAAAGAGTGGGGTCCTAGCACCTGTAAGCACAATGACTGGGCTACTCCAATTGTTCCTGTCATGAAAAAGGATGGCAGTCCCAGAATTTATGGTGATTTCAAAGTCACTTTGAATCCAGTTTTGTCAACTGAAAAGTATCCATTACCCCTCATTGATGATCTTTTCTCATGCCTGGCTGGAGGGATGAAATTCAGCAAAATTGACTTATCGCAAGCATACCTCCAAATGAATGTTGAACGTGAGTCACAGGAGCTGTTGACCATCGTGACTCACAAAGGACTTTACTGGTATCAGAGACTCCCTTTCGGAATCACCTCTGCTCCAGCACTGTTCCAAAGAGCAATGGACCAGATACTGAGGGGTCTTTCTGGGGTCCAGTGCTACCTGGATGACCTGCTTATCACCGGGCCTGATGAACAGTCCCATTTACAAAATCTGGACGCGACCATACAGCGACTGGAAGAATATGGATTGAAGGTCAGACGAGACAAATGTGAATTTTTCAGACCAAATGTTGAATATTTAGGACATGTGATTGACAGCACAGGACTGCACAAAGCACCATCAAAGGTAAAGGCCATCGTAGAGGCTCCAGCTCCCAAGAATGTAACTCAGTTGAGATCTTTTCTGGGTTTGTTGACATATTATGCCAAATTTGTGCCCAACCTTGCAAATATGTTAAAACCACTACATGTGCTAATTAACAAAACCACGCCATGGAAGTGGACGGCCAGATGTGAGTCAGCATTCCAGAATGTGAAGACGGCCCTCGCCCATTTTGACCCCAAACCCCCTCTTCAGCTGGCGTGTGATGCTTCGCCTTATGGGTTGGGTGCTGTCGTGTCACATATCATGCCGTCTGGAGAAGAGAGACCGAGTGCCTTTGCATCAAGGGCGCTTAACAAGGCGGAAAGCAATTATGCACAGATTGAGCGTGAGGCACTTTCTATAGTCTTTGGAGTAAAAAAGTTTCATCAGTACCTATATGGTAGGAAATTCACGACAGACCATCGACCCCTGACCTCTATTTTTGGTTCACATAATAATAATAATATTGCCTTTATTAGTCCCACAATGGGGAAATTCGAGATTCGAACCCAGGCCTCCTGGGGAGACTGGGTCCTGAACGCGGCGCCTTAGACCACTCGGCCATAAGGGCATTCCATCGCTGGCAGCCAGTCGCATGCAGCGTTGGGCTCTGCTGTTATCTGCTCACCAGTATGTCATCAAGTATAGGAAGTCGGACCTTCATCAGAATGCTGATGGGCTTTCGAGACTCCCTTTACCTGTCACACGCCCAGAGCCTGCGAACGCCGAAGTGTTTTACTTCGAGGAAATGTCTGTTACTCCGGTTACCTCGATGCAGGTGCAGAAAAAGACTCGCACTGACCCAGTCTTGTCCGAGATTGTAGATATCATCACTCGGGGAAGGGGAGGAGAGATGACACCAACCTTCAAGCCTTACTTAGTGAGACGAGATGAGCTTTCAGTCCAGAATGGATGCTTATTGTGGGGCTAACGTGTCATAACCACCACCCCTCAGAGAGAAACTGCTTGCAGGGTTGCATGTTGGACACTGCGGTGTGGTTAGGATGAAAGAAATTGCACGCAGTTATTTTTGGTGGCCAGGCTTGGATGCAGCCATAGAGGAGAAAGCAAGATCGTGCAGTGACTGCCAGAAATCGAGAAACCTCCCACAGCTTGCCCCTTTACACCCATGGAACTGGCCTGAGGAACCGTGGCAAAGAGTCAATATTGATTTTGCTGGAGCACTAGAGGGCCACATGTTCTTAGTTGCAGTCGATGCTCATAGCAAATGGCCTGAAGTAGCTGTCATGAAAAGTACCTCTTCAGACAGAACCGTCGAAGAGTTAAGGTCCATGTTCTGCAGGTTTGGTCTTCCATAACAGCTTGTCAGTGACAATGGCCCACAGCTGGTGTCGGAAGAGTTCTGAATGTTCATGGAAGAGAATGGTATTCAGCACATCAGGTCTGCACCGTATCATCCTGCTCCAAACGGGCTTGCTGAAAGATTCATACAAACCATGAAGCAAGCGCTAAAGTCCTCCCCAAGTACACAGTCTCTAAACCGTTGTCTTAATAGATTTCTGTTATCATACAGAAACACGCCCCACGCCACAACTAAGGTGTCTCCTGCGTCATCAATGTTTAAGAAAACACTCCGAACACTATTTGACCTCTTAAGACCTCAAAAGACAAAATACATTGTTTATCACCAACAGAAAGGGACAATGGGCGAAGGCAAAGTTACGGTCCTTCACGGCGGGAGATAAGGTTCTTGCTCGGAACTATGCTCGTGGTGATAAGTGGATACCTGCAACAGTTGTTGCAAAAACAGGCCCAGTATCACATACTGTGAAAACCCATGATCACCTCGTTTGGAGACAACATATTGATCAATTGCTCCAGGCTTCCGGCCCTGGTGAAGACTCATCTCGTGCTACGTCGTTCAATCCAGCGCCAGAGGTCCATCAAGAGCAACATCCACCTTCAGAGAAACCTCAGGAGCAACCCTCTGAAATGGAAAATGTCCCCGGAACACCCAAGCCTGCTCAGGGGACTATGCCCGGTACCCCTCTCAACCCAGGAATCATTCAGCCATCTTCAACAGACACTGTAACTGACTTATCGATCGGTCGTACTTATCCTAAAAGACACAGACGACCCCCTGACAGACTGACGTTGTAGTGTAGTGACTAACCCATTTTATGGGGCAGAATAATCCCCAGGGTTTAGTCCGGATTGAGGAAGTCCACCCTCTCTCCGTAGTTAGCGCCCGATTTGAGGACAAGTTAAAATTGTTGGGTATTGAATCAGAATCTTTACCTGCCAATACTTGGTAAAAAAAATAAATAAATTAAAATTAAAAAAAATGTTGACTTTTGAGAAGGGGACCTTAACAGTAAGGGGGAAGAATATGTTATGTATTTATTGTAGTCGTTTCTCGTAGAGAATGGAGCGATGGTAACTTGTTGATGACGTAAATTGTTGTTGAGCGCTGAATGAAAAATACAGACGCAGTTGAAATGGCTTCCTTCCTCCCGAGTCTTTATTCTGGATATTAATCCTCCTACCCAAGTTATAACAGAAGGCAATATTTCTCAAACTTTAAAGTGCGACAACTATTTCACGGCATATCAATGAGCAAAACAATTCACAAAAAGTGGATATACTGGTTAATTATGTACCTTCTTACATCTAGTTGAAGAGCACTTCATTGTTTTGCCTGTTACTCATGTGGTTTGCATATATGAATTGCCTTTTTTTTTTTTAAATAATCAACATTTTTTTGTTAAAATAATTTAATTTGGATCATTTTCTATGGCACATATGACAATCTCTCATGACACACTACTGTGCCAAAGCACACTGGTTGAGAATCACTGGCCTTCGGTAAACATTGAGTGTCATGGCTAGCCGACAGTTGCAAGGTTGTGAAGGACTTCAGAAAATAAGTTGACATTTATATTTTCATCTATGTCTAGTTTCATTGGTCACATGTAGGTGGAATTAAAACCATAAAAAAGAGACATACATTCAAAGCCGAAAGTTTGTAGCCTAAATATTTAAACAATAGACTTAGTTCCGGCTGATAAAATATATTTTCATTACAGGTAAACAATTTTCAATTGCCCCATGTCTACTTAACCTTCCTGGCAACTTTATTGAAAGCAAAAATGGTTAAGTATTGTCTTTTTGTTAATTTCATTAAAATGGTAACAGTGTCATAGTCATAGGCAAGCTCTTCTTCATGAAAGGTGACTGAGGTTTTGTTAAACCAACTAAATATTTTCCTTCACTTTATTATTGGGAACTCGGGAATGGCTACGATGACAGCGGAACCTATGCAACTTGGCAGTGGACGGTTGCACTCTATTTAAAGAATATATAAGTATAATAAATAAATTCCAGATAATAGCTGTATCTGTCAGAAAGACTTGAGGGGGAACCTAAGTTTTGTTCCGCATCGACGCAGTATTAGGACAGGTCTCATAATAAGGTAACACTTCCGCTCCTCTTGTGACACCCGTAGGTGTGCGTTAACTGATTGAAAGTAAGTATTCCGGTCGTGTTACGTATTGTCAACATATCTGTTCCAAATACGTGTTAATTGTTTCCCGTTTCGGCAACTTTCGCCGCGAGTACGGCCTCGTTTGCGTCGCCGCAGGTGGCGATGAGCTCTGGGAATTTATCTGTGCTAAAAATAGACCAGTGCCGTTACTGCACCCGGCGGGCGCTACTATCGCCGTGTTGTACTCGTCATCATAGCGCTATTGTTGCCCTTGTTATGTCATTGTAATGTGACTGTAGATTTATTATCACTTTTGGTCTATATTCATATTAATTCGGACATATTGTTTTCTTCTGTTTCAGACCACACACACATACACACAGACACACACATATATGCGCACCCACAGGCATATGCGCACACATGCATTCACATTCATACACATATCTATACACTTCCAATTATATGTGACCCCCCTTGTTGACATTAAAGCATTCAAGATATTCCAGTTTCCTTATTCTCTGACCAGAATCAACGGTCCATACTGCCCGCTTCAGCTAGTGTAATTTCTAAGCTAGTGGACAACACTGCATTACAATTAGTGGTCCTTCGAGCCGGATTGGAGCAAAGCTAAAGCACTATGGACCCTGCAGCAACTACGGAAGAGACATTGAGTAGGCCCAGCAGAGAATCCTGTCTGCCCCCTCATCTAATGGACTATGAAGTTGGCTATTCAGTTCCCGGCTCACATCCTCCAATCACTTCATCCCGCTCCAGCAGCAGACTCAGAAGTACTTCGAGGAGATCCCACCACTCTGTAACCAACTCCAGTTCTTACTCAGGGAGGCACACAACCTATTCCGTTGGTCACTACCCACAAGATGGACTCTCTCCAATCCAAGCGGCTATTCTGGATGAGAAGGCTAAACAACTTCAGCTGGTTAATCTTCAAAGATAGCTGGCTGAAGACGCGGAAGCTGAGCGCGAGCTCCGACAACTACAAGCTCAAGCCAAAGCAGCTCAACAGGCCCAAGAGGAAGACATACAAGCAAAGGAGGGCATTAGCAAACGCCTCGAACAAAGCCGAAGACTACAACAATTAAGAGCAGATGTGGAAATAGCTAAACTAGTCACATCAATGCTCAGCACAAACAGCACCACATCGATCACCTGTCAGCCGATTCCACCGGCTAGTCCTGCACCAGGCAAAGTTGCACCTCCTCACGCTAACTCATATTCAACAATGGGCAAACAACAACAATTCCCCAATTTATCCCAAGCAGCTGCTGCAGCACAACCGTTACCCACGGCAGCGCCAACAATGATCCATGATGGAGCGGCTGCTCCAATACAAACCGAGATACATAATATGACTCACGGCCCGTCACTCCAGCAGACAGGGCAAGAATGGGAGCAGCCTCGAGCTTCTTCCATTCCCATCCAGGCTCCTATATCAGCACCTGCCCCCTATCCTGGTCTACAGCCACAACTCGGTGCAGATATGCTGATCGCTTCCGCCTTTGGCATCCCAAAGCCAACGCTACCAGTGTTTGAGAGCGGTTGTGAGAGTGACTTTGCTCTGCTGAAGATGGTTTTGGACAGTCTACTCAACAACCACGCCCACCTGAGTGAGCAGTATAAGTATCAAGTATTATTAAGTCACTTGAAGCTACCTAGTGCTCTCCAACTCGCCAAGGCGTATATGCACCACACAAGGCCATATACAGCTGCCCTCAACGTACGACAAGATAAATACGGTCAACCGAGCCAGCTCATTCAATCAGAGCTTGGTGTCATCCTGAACTCACCCCACTCAAGATAAGTGATGCCAACAGTTTTGACTCCTTCGCTCTCTCCATCCAATCCCTTGTGGGCATGCTGAGAACTCTTGAAGGCTACAATGGCGTTTAACTTATGTGCGGGTCGCACGTCGACCGACTGTTGAGTAAATTGCCTCCCTATTACCGTGACAGCTTTGTGGAGTATTGTCTCAATAGAGGAATCTTACAATCAGGTTCTGACCAAACCTACACGCTCCCTGATCTTGCTGCATGGCTCCGCATCAAATCACAAGCCAAACGCATCTCCAGCCCTGCCGCAGCCTTGTACCAGCCCGAGCCAAGCAAGACAGCTAAAACTACAAAGAAGTCTTGCTCAACTACTTATAAGGAGCAGTCCACATCTGTTTTAACTTTGAACGAAGAGTCCCTTCGTCCCAAGCCTGCAAAGCAGAAATCAGCTTCCAAGCCACAGCCCTACTGTCCTCACTGTGAGAATAAGGATCATTACCTGAACTCCTGTGACAATTTCAAGAAGCTCACCCCCACTCAGATCGGCCAATGGATCAAGGAGGGAAACCGCTGCTGGAAATGCGGCCGCAGCCACCTCGCTGAAAACTGCAACCTCAAACGTCCTTGTAAGGTCTGCCAAGAACAACACCTCACAGTCCTCCATGATTCCATCCGTGAAACCTCCAATGCCATCCTGGTGGTAAACCCAGCTTCCACAAACGTCTATCTTGACCGACCCAATCGTGCACAGCGAGTGATGGTAAAGGTGGTAAGAGTCCTCATTCATTATGGCAAGCAGGCGATGGAAACATATGCAATCCTCGACGACGGTTCGGAACGGACGATCGTTTTGTCTCAAGTTGTCCGGTCCCTCAAGCTACCAGGCGTGCCGGAGACCCTTCCCATTCAGACGATACATCACAATGTAAAACAGCTGGAGGTCCTTCCTGTCACATTTGAAGTGTCCCCTCTTGCCAGTCCTAACAAGAAATACCTCGTCTCCAATGAATTTACTGCTGACGGACTATGCTTTGCTGAGCACAGCTACCCCATCGCTGCTCTACAATGGGCATATAGGCACTTACGAGGCATCCCACTACAGGCTGTCGACCATGTGCATCCACTCATCCTCATCGGCTAATTGTTTTCTTCTGTTTCAGACCACACACACATACACACAGACACACACATATATGCGCACCCACAGGCATATGCGCACTAAAGGATAATGTAATCATGGCAGTCATGATCTAAACACAGAGCAAAGGGTAGACTGCTAGGAGCCACCAGCATGACTTTTGTTGTCCTGGCATGAAAGTCCATTGTTTCAGAGGTGTCTCGTTCACACCTCCTTTTTTGCAGCCTTGATCCAATCTTCCTGCATTCATCTCCTGAGGGTCTTGTCATTAGCATGGTCCAAACTTCGGTTACACTTAAAGGATTTCATACATTTGACTATTAAAGTAATATAAGAGTTTGAGCTTAACATAGTTCATTAGATGTTGCTGCATCCAGTGTATGAAAGTGTGAGACTGTAAAGTGCTGAGCGTGTGACTGGTGGAGCGGAACGGTGTGTGGGGTGCAGGAATGTGCAAGAATGGAATGCTTTAGAAGCAGACGGTGCTGAGCGAGACGAGATGACTCGGGGGGCAGTGGATGAAGGAGCAGACATCAAAAGATCACACGCAGGAGGAGCCACGGGATTCGGCGGGGGAAGAAAGACCAATAAGAGCAAGCTAAAGTTAACTGCAGGATACACATAGCCAATAGAATCATGCCAGGATGCCTTTGTTGCTGTGCTATTTGCATATTGTATAGTATGAATCACTACTGGGCAACTCGGAAAAGTTCTGTTCTGTTGGTGGCAAGAGAGGTGTACAGTTGTATTGAGAGGGATCCGAGACCCAGGCGCATATGTAGTAAAGCTGTGTACTGGGAATAAATCCACTCGTGCGTGAAAATGCCGGCTTCCTGATACCTTTCTATTGCAGAACGAGCGCGCATATTGTTGGATGAGTGAGAGTTGGGTAAAGTCACAAATTGGAGTCAGATTACTAATTTGAGTTTACATTGGTTTAAAATTAAATTCTAACATTGATTTAAAGCTAAATTCCAACAGCACGCATGCACTCACATTCATACACGTATCTATTCACTTCCAATTATATGTGACCCCCCTTGTTGACATTAAAGCATTCAAGATATTCCAGTTTCCTGATTCTCTGACCGGAATCAACGGTCCATACTGCCCGCTTCAGCCAGTGTAATTTCTAAGATAATGTGGACAACACCGCATTACAGTATCAGAAACTTGACTTAATAATGACAAAATAATTGATGTAGAAATGGATGGTTATGAACTATTTACTATGAACCGGATTAACAAGAAAGAAGGTGGGGTGGCTACTGTGCACTCTGAGATGCATGGAGATTGAAGGAGTGACATTCTCAATGGATAGTATTATGGAATACATAACACAAAAAAAACCCCACCAAATATTATTAAGCCAGTGGCGGGCCGTGAATTTCACACATAGGCCTTCAGTGAAGTTCTACTTTGTCCTTCTTGAATAAATCCCCCTCATATTATCATCATTTATGACACCACGGCAGGAAAAATAATATACAGAAACACACTGACAGAGTACAGAGTGAGTGTTGAATGACCTAGCTTCTCTTGAAAGGTCCGTCTTGAAAATGGCCTCGCAAATGTATCTGCAACACAATCCACACTTTTCCCTCTTCGGCCATTGCGGTTTAAAAATTAAGAATATATTTTAGATTTTTGAGCGGTTGCCAGTTTCGACTTTCGGGTGTGTTGCTTCCGCATAGCGCAGCCCCCTCACGAGTGAGTATCCAATCACGAAACGCGTTCATCACCTTCAGCGTAAGGCCAGCGATGAGGCTCACTGTAAGGAACTCGTGATCTAATTGGCTATTGCAACTGTCTATCCAATCTGAAAGTTCATTGGCTTTGACAGAAGAGATGACCGCACAATTATATCTGAAGGCCTTGGAAAGAATTGTGCGTGATACTGGTATTGTGAGGCCTGCCTAGCAACACGAGCTAGCGGAATTCTGATTGGATTAAAACTCTCACCTAAAAATACAACACTAGGATATAATATGTGATGTGCATCAATCAAAAATATGATAATTTTTTTTCTTGATTATGTTAGGCCTGCAGAGAAGGCCTTGACGGCCCACCACTGTTATAAGGTGCATCTTTTGAACACCGGGATTTAGGGCTGGGCGATATGACCTCAAATCAATCTTGCGATAAATTGAGCAATTTTACCTCGATTAACGATAAATGCACAAATAAATTCCCCCCCGTGGACCAAATTCAAAATAAATGCAGGAAATGCATATAAACTGCTTTTTTTATTGACCAACTGGTACACATTAATTTCAATAAAAAATAAAAGTACAAAAATAATTTGTATAAACATTCCAAATAGCTTGCTTTGCATGACTTGAAAAATGTCACAAAGAACAGTTGAAAAAGGGTACCTCTCGCAAAATCTTTTTCTGCAAATAGATTGCGCCAAGATGCTGTAATGATATGTGCAAAGCCCTAGATTTGTGTAGTCTCTTGAAAACAATATAAATAATGCCAAATAAAAAAATGCTAAATAAAATGAAAAAAAAAATGTCAATGCAAGTCAAATAAACAAGTGTGCATCATCAGGAAAATGTGCCGACTCGAGTACTACGGTGCACAGTCGCCACTTGTCGTGTATGCAATGCACAGTCAGGCTCAATCAGGGATCCATGTTGCGACCCGACCACAAGTTGGATGTGGATGCAAAATGCTTTACATGTCTAAGCTCCAGTCCAAAGGTTGTCCATATCGGGAAGTACGGTTTGCAACAAATATTTCCGTACCTCTTGTCGGCTACTTTGATGAGGCGTTTCAATCCTGGGCACTGTAACTAGAGGAGCTAAATCTTTTGCTATATGCTAGGCTATCGCGTCCACCTCTGAAACGTTCTCTCGTATGGTGTTGCCTCCGTTATGGGCTGTTGTCACTTGTCGAACCTTGCTTCTCACTTTGAATTTTCAGAACAGCATGGTTGTGTTGTGGGTGGTGAAAAAGAAAAGGTTGGACCCGCTGTTTTGGGTGCTTACGGCGCACTTTGTAGTTTGTGTTATTTTGCTCAAAATCGTCTTTATGGAACCCAAAACATTTCCAAACGACAGATGTCGAATTTCTTTTCGGGACAAGCGCAACAGCAACAACTTCAACTAAAGTTATATCGTCTTCAGCCGTGTCAGCCCCTTTTGGATTTGAGTCACCACCTACCACGCGTTGTCTGTTTTCTTTCTTATTCAGATGGGTGGAGTCACATCACGAGACGCGCTGCAGCCATTTTAAAGGGGCATGAACATTGCCGCAGACAGAAAAGAGTTTTCTTTTCTTTTTTTTTTTTTTTTTTAAACACCAAAATTTACCGACAAGGGCAAAATTATGTCGGTCATTGTAATAAATTTCGGTAACGGTAAATTTTCGGTTTGTCGCCCAGCCCTACCGGTATCCTCTTTTGATATTTTCAACTAGAAAGTAGAGGGTATGCTCAGTCATACAAGTAACAAAAAGACAGAATATGTTGCAGGGATTTTATCGTTTTTATTAAACCCACACGGCAACCAAATATATAATGCATAGTAATTGTCTTTTTTCTGTAATTACAAAACCTAGTAGAGTAACGATAGATACAGCTACTTTAATAGAGAATATATTTACAAATAAAATTGATCATAAAATAGTAAGTGGACTTCTCATAAATTATATTACTGATCACTTACCTGTCTTTGTAATTATCCATAATTATATTGATAAAAAAGGTAAACAAATCTATCAACACTCCATCACTGCCTTCAAGAAGGATCAAGAAAAACTAAATTGGTCTGAGGTTTACTCCCATGAAGACCCAAATCCTGCATATCAATCATTTCTGTCAACTAGAATTTTGCTATATAACAGTAATGGAACTTGTGGAAGATATTGCTACTTGTACAGATAAAAAAGAGTTTACTCTCTGGCTTTTGACTTAAAAAAGCTTTTCACACCATAGATCATAATATATTAATGGAAAAAGTTGAGAAAAATGGAATAAGAGCTTTGGCACGTAAATTGATAATAGGTTACAGAGATGATAGGAATCAGTATGTACAATTAAACAACGTAAAATCGAACCTGTTGAAAATAACTCACGGGGTAACCCAAGGGTCTGTGCTTCGTCCCAAGTTGTTTATACTATATATTAATGATATATGCTGCTGCTCTTAAGCACACCAAGTTTGAGAATTTTGGCTTTAGATAAGATGTCAGGGGGCCAAGGTCAACAGGGCTGAAAGTAAAGAGCCACTGGGACCGAATACCATAACCTCTATTTTCTTTTCGTTGGAATTCAAGAAATTAAGTGACATCCAGATTTTGATTTCCTCTATACAGGACAAAAGTGGTCTCAAGGAGAGAGCGTCTTTTTGGCTCAGCTGAACATAGATCTAACTGTCATCCGCATAGCAATGGAAGGATGGAACCCAAGGGCAACAAGTACATCAAAAACAGCAAGGGCCCCAAAACAGAACCTTGTGGAACACCATACGACAAAGGGGCAGTGTGGGAATCAGAGCAACCTAGGCGAACACAAATGGTCCTGCGAGCCAAGTAGGATCGAAGCCACTCTAGCGCACTAATGCCCACCTGATGCTGTAAACGAGCCAGAAGAATACTGTGGTCCACCGCGTCAAACGCAGCAGTTAGGTCTAACAAGACAAGACACACAAAGTCTCCAGTGTTGTTTGCCAGCAGAATATCATTAAGAACTCTGATTAGGGCTGACTCTGTGTTATGCTGTCGTGGGTTCCTTTTCGACCTCCTCCAAAACAAATGGCGTAGCCAGAATATGTGCTACAGTGATGTTTATTGTGCAGCCCTTCCAAAGTGCAACACAGTGAAAAGTCCCCAAAAAGTCCAAAAACCCAGAAAAAAGTGAACATATAGTAATTTACAAAAATAAGGGTGTCTATCTATATATTTACAAAACCACTCAATGGAGTTCAACCACAACTATCATGTCAGCTACGTTGCAAAATGCGTCACTGTCTCGCTCTCCAGTACTACCTTCACTGCCGCACCTCTCATCTCTCTCTTTCCAAACAACTCACTCTATATATGATTCGTCCCTCCACTTGGGCATCAGCTGACATAATTGTCGCGCGAAACAAACATATTTCAGAAACGCGAAAGCTCCCCCACTGTTTGGTCTTCCTCTATGTCGTGTCATGTCGTGTCTGTTGTCTGAAGACGCGGTGAGTGTTAAATTGAACGTGCGCGTGTGTGTGTGTGTCCATGCTTCCATTCATAATAAAACTCCCAAGTGTGCACCCTCGGTCGCTCTATTAAAACTGTGACTGACGTGGTATTGATGTGGTGCCAGGTGGGTGCCTATGTATTAAACGGGATGGAATTGAATGCATCAGTATGGGAATGTGCGGTGCATGCGTGTGCGCAATTGCGTCCCCGGGACCATGCTGTACCGTCCTTATTGACGGAGCTGCTCCGTCACATATGCATTTGCTTGAAACCTGACCAGAAAACCTCCATGACATTGTGTTCACCCAAGAAAGATCGTAACTGCATGTGCACCACATTTTCCCATATTTTAGACATAAAAGGCAATTTGGAAATGGGTCTTAAATTTGACAGCACATCTTAATAATAATAATAATAATAATATTCCCTTTATTAGTCCCACAATGGGGAAATTCGAGATTCGAACCCAGGCCTCCAGGGGAGACTGGGTCCTGAACGCGGCGCCTTAGACCAATCGGCCATCCTGGCAGCCGTAGTCAAGCCATTAGTCAAGGCCAGGTTTCTTAAGCAGGGCTTTATACCACAGCATGTTTAATGTGTTGGGGGACTACCCCTCAAGAAATACTGCTGTTGATAATGGCCAAAACAGATTCGCCAATACTTGACAGAACCTCCTTAGAGACCTGAGGAGGGACGGCGTCATATAGTGAGCCAAATGGCTTAATATGGCAAACAACATCCTCCAAAGATGAGAAGGCGATCACCTCAAAGGAATCCAATCCAGCAGAACAAGGAACGTGAGTGAAGAGAGGGGTCAAATGTAGCATTTGAAACAAGAGCCCAACTGTCACAACCTTGTCCATAAAAAACTGCAAACATTTATTGCAGGTGACGAGTCTGTGCAAATTGGCTGATGGGGTTTAAGTGCAGAATCGATAGTTTTAAATAGAGTACGCGGATTATGATGATTTGCCTGAATAAGAATCCTTTTTGACTATTTTACCTTGCTTTGGTATGTGCGCCAGCAATCTTTTAGCTTATGATACGAGACCTGCGGCCTGTATTTTTTTCACCTGTGTTCAGCTGTGCTTCATTCTTGTTTAGCTGCACAAATTCTCTCATTAAACCAGTGCTTCTCAATTATTTTCTGTTAAAGGATAATGTAAATGGCAGTCAATTTAAAAACTGAATAAAGAGTAGACTGCTAGGAGCCACTTTTGTGATCCCGGCATGGAAGTCCATTGTTTCAGAGGGGTCTCGTTCACACCTCCTGTGGTGCAGCTGTGATCCAATCTTCCTGCATTCCAATCCTGAGTGTCTGGTCATTAGCATGGTCTAAACTTCGGTTACACTTAAAGGATTTCATACATTTGACTATTAAAGGAATATAAGAGTTTGAGCTTAACATAGTTCATTAGATGTTGGTGCATCCAATGTATGAAAATGTGATATTGTAAAATGCTGAGAGTGTGACTGGTGAAGCGCAACAGAATGGGGGTTGCAAGAGCGTGCACGAGTGGAATGTTTCAGGACAAAGGGTGATAGCAGCAAGGAGGGAGCGAGACGAGATGAAGGAGCAGCCATCGAAAGATCACAACCAGGAGGAGCCACCACGGGATTCGGCGGCAGGAGAAAGACCAATGAGAGCAAGCTAAAGTTAACTGCAACATCACATAGCCAATAGAATCATGCCAGAAGGCCTTTGTCTCTGTTACATTTACATATTGTACAGTATGAATGACTACTGGAAAAACTAAAAGTTCTGTTCTGTTGGTGGCACGAGAGGTGTAGACTTGTATTGAGAGGGATCCGAGATCCAGGTGCCATGTAGAAATCTGTGTATTGGGAATAAACCCACTTGTGCGTGAAAATGCCGGCTTCCTGATACCTTTCTATTGCAGAACGAGCGCGCATATTGTTGGATGAGTGAGAGTTGGGTAAGGTCGCAAATTGGAGTCAGATTACTAATTTGAGTTTACATTGGGTTAAAGTTAAATTCTAACATTGATATAAAGATAAATTCCAACAATTTATGGTGACGCCGACGCGAAGCATGAGAGGTAAAAGAAGTTTGGAACTTCGAGTAAAACCACATGAGACTGGGTCTCGCACGTCCACACCAGGTGACGACCTGAGAAAGGATAAAGTATAAAAGAGCCACACATCCGACCGTCTTTCCTCTTGGGCCCACAGTGAAACAAGGTAAGCAGAACCCTTTCAAATTCTGCACATTGGCAACGCTAAATTATAAGAGGAAGGAGGAGCGGAACGTAGTAAGCGTAAAAGTGTTGGACGCTATTAGGGTGTAAAATCTGGGATTTACCTTCTAGCATAATTAATGGCGCGAAAGTAAAGTAGTATAGTTAAAAAAATAAAAAGTGTAACAGTGTGGACGTTAGTAGGGTCTGAAATCTGGGATTTACCTACTAGAATAGTTTGGAACTATTCGTGGTTAAGATACGGTATAAAATCTGGGATTTACGTATCGGGACACTGTTTAAAATCTGGGATTTACGTGTCTGTGTGGAAGCGGTGTGAATGTGAAGCCTAAATTTGTTCTGCGTAAAAGTGGTTGGGACACGCACGAGTGGATTTTGATTTCAAGATGGCGAAGGAGAGGAAGTATGATAGTGGTCTCGGGTCCCGGGTGTGGGACGGAGATTAAGGATAAATTCATAAAAATGAAACATAACAAAAGAGAAGAAAAACATGAAGTAGGGATGAAATAAGAAAAGAGAAAGAAAGAAAGCTAGAGAAAAGAGAAGAAATTGTGTCAGTGTAGCGATTGGAAGTTCAATAAGAAAAGAAAAGGAATGTGAAAAAGATGCAGAATGTGTAGAAAAGAGAAAGGAACAATTAATGTTCCATTGAAAGGAGGATGGTGAAACAGGCAGTATTGAGAATGACAGAGTTTGGTGATTGAAGAAGGTGTGACTTGAACAAATGAAAAGGATAAGAATTAGGGTCTGCTGTAAGGAGGAATTGAAGAAATAAATATTTCATGTTTCATACTTGAGTTGATGGTCTTTCTATTAAGGTAACTGTAATTAGTAACTGGAATGAAATGCACAGATGGAAATGACACGAAGAAAAAGAAAAAGATTGGTGTTATGAAATCTTAATTGAAGGAAGCTTTGAGAGCATGAGAAACCTTTGCAAGAGCATAGGTGGTTCCTGACTTTGTAGTTTGTGATTTGATACCTTGATTGTTTGAGTGGCTTTGGTAAGGCTACAGTGAATTTGGAAAATTAAAGGAAAAAAAATAAGAGTGAGAAAGATTTTACAGAAGGCAATGATTATAGGTGTAATCGTAAAATCATGAGTGTGCTCTAACAAAGAGTTAACAGCTCTTTGAAGTTAGATGCTCGTTCCCAAGTAGGGGGAGGAAGTCAGAGAAAGAGGATGAAGTGATTGAAAAAGTGGAAGAAAAGACGGAATGTCTGAGAGGCATTCATCCACAGTTGCCAGACTCGCAACAGTATGTGTTTGAGCCGCCGCCCGATCCGACGGCGCCATTAATGGGGGGGGAGCAGAATGGTTTGAGATGCAAAAGATAAAACGATTCACGGATGGCACCAGCGACCATACAATTGATCGAACAGGCTGTGAATAATGAGAGAGAGGGTGCGCGGAGAACAGCAGGGGAGTGTGGAGACGCCCGTGCTGGCCCCGGGGGGGGAAGCACCAGCAGGAACATGTAAACATTTCAGACACAAGAGGAAAAACAGGCATCAATGGCAGTCGTTAACTGATTGAAAAGGAAGATATGCCTTTTGGTGCTCTCGAAAGAAGGTCACAGTCCTTTTGTTTCAGAGGTGTGTCTCAGCACCCCCCCTCGATGTTGCAGACGATCTAATCTTCAGGCATCTGCCTCTCATTGAGGTGTGGAGCAGTTTTTTTTTACAGTGCTAGTGTAGTAAGGTACGGGATAAAATATATGTATTCAACCTAACAATAAATACAAATTAGCAGGGAATTAGAACACAAGTTAAACACTGAAACATGCAGGGGATGCCTGAGGAACAGCAGGGCGGCGACAATCTTATTAAAATTTAAATTTTTAAGCAAAGGGATTATGGTTTTGGGATAAGTTTTAAGTGAAGTATTCTATGAACATGTTGAAAGAAAATCTTTGGAAAGGGGAATATCTAGCCATTGGAGATTGGTTTACCAAATATAAAGTTGGACTAAATAGTTTCGTAGATGATTTATTAACTGATGTGTATTAAATGTGACAAAGGTGGAAGACAGATGTTTTTTTGACTGTACGACGCGAACGCTGACATGACAATTTTAGAGGATATGACATCATTCCATAAATACCAGACTGCTAACATCCGCATCTATGAGCTGTTTGATGTCACAGGTGCAGTTTCGTCAGCTACGTCCAGGAGAGGAGAAACAACTTCACGGGGAGTGAATGGGAAAATCCAGAGACCCACAGTTGTAAATTTTGGCATACGCTGGCTAAATTAAGGCAAAATTATGGATCTGCCAGCACAAATCTCAGTGAAATCAAGGCGGACGCGCCAAGGGAGGGGTCTCTGTGTGGAATTGGAAAGTATCGTTTGGTGAATGAAAGTGTGAAAGAAAAAGTGTTTGGATGCATATGTGGTTTGAGTGAATGTTTAAGGGACGGGCCTCAGGACAGAAAATTGTTTGAGGTCACCGGCAAGCCCTTACAGTGCTTAGGATGCGATGGGTGGACAGGCCTGATCACCCTGAATCCCTATTGCACTCCCGAGTATTGATTTTCAAATTGTTATTGGAGAAAGATTGGAGTAATTAAATTCAAACATCAAGTGAATGGTTGATTGACGTTATTACACAAAATTTATGCAAAACTGAAAGTTTTGGAAGGAAGATAATTTACCCCTTCTCATTCTCACTGGCAAGTGCCACTCGTCCAGTTCTGTCCACAGGTTTGAGGTGACATGTGACCGGTGTGACCAGAAGGCCGGAGAACGCTTCAAATAGCGCCTCACCACGCCCATCCCGGAGGTTCTCCTCAACAAGGAGGGAGATATAAGATATATTCACATTGGATGCGCGACTAGATAACACACACCCAGTCCAGGATAGGGCAAAATTTTCTTGGATTGTTCAGACTTTTCCATATAATACAGCACCACAGCAGTGATACTTGAAGTTAATGTCGAATTAGTCGCACTGTTTTTATGGAAAATTACTCACTTAACGCAAGGGTAAGTTGTTGTAGAGGAGATATTTCAGACAAAAATGACCCTGAAGTGGTCACAAGCACGTGTCTCATGTTGGATGTATGAAATTTTATTCTGATATTTTCCATTGTAACGTATTTCATTGTATTTAGGACTAAGACATTGTAAAACACTGTTTGGAAGAACTTATAGAATACCTCAAATTTAAGAACAAATGGGAAATAGATGTTGAAGCAACTTTAGTTGACCATATGTGAAAAGTGTTAGGAAAACAAAAGACAGGCGCAAATTTAGAGTGACAAGGATCTTTCTGTCTCCCAGCAGGGGCACTAAATTAGTGAAGCCAGGATACTGGGTGCTTGTAAGAAGTTTGAAGATAAGACATTTGTAATTACCCAAGGGGGAAGGAAGTGTTAGTGACAGCTCTCACAGCTGTAAAGATAGCAGAAAGGTCAACATTGGTTTATTTGACACGTTGTAAAGAGGTCACGTTGGTTGAAATCTCCTACAAAGGAGACACCAGACTAAGAGGTTTATACAGAGTTACAAGCGGGACAAAATTTATTTAAGAGGAACTGTCCTCACTTGAGGCCGAGGCCAGACCTGCTGACCAGCATGATGGTCACCAGCTAAGTGGGGACACCTCAGGTGAGATTGGCCGTGCCGTGCATCAGATATTTCTGGCCCGTTGGGGTCGATGTTGCTGTGTCTTTCAGGTGGGGAAGGGGGAGACAGGCCTGGTCTATGTGGCCAGGGCGAGACGTGAATGGAGTGAGACTTCCGGCAGTGACCCATCCAATAATGTCGACATTACACAGCTGTTCCAGTTGGCCGTCCACAAGGGCGTGCCCCTCCCAGTGGCAGAAATCAGGCGAAATAGTCCATCAATGAGAAATGCTACTCGGGCTAAGTAGAACACATTTTGTACATAATTTTGCACGACATCAGAAAAGGAAAATATGGGATTGGATTAAGGAGCGTGACTAATATTGTTGTACTTGCAGGTTTAGAAGGCCAAGAGAGATAAGAAAAAAGGAGGCAGCTGCTCCTTCCACTTCTGCTGCTTCTGGGCAAGGTTCGGGTGACGCAGCGCCACAGCAGACTGGCTGCTGTCCATAGCAGGCCAGTCAACGAGGTTGGGATTGCGGTAACAGAGGTACGGGTGGTTATGGACAGGGATTGTGAGTGGGGTGTGCTCTTGCTGCGGGGTGTGGGGTCTCTGGGTGATGAGCTGTCCATGCCGAGCCACTTTCTGGAATGTGCCATCCTCCGGTGCCATATCTGTCACAAAGAGCTCCACCAGCGCAGGGGGCGCCACCGTTACCCACTCCCAACGCACTTGACACAAACCCGCTCGTACCCCATTCCGTGACAGGGGGCCGCGGAGCTTCAGCGTTCGAGGACTAGCAGGTCCTAGCAGTCCGGGGACGGTGGATGGACAAGTTTTCGATGGTGCTGGATATTGGGGCGAGCTATGAGCTCCTTCCGCAACCCCCACTGAGCCATGTGGACTCTCGAGATTGCCTGAGTCACTGCCATTGACTGAACGAACACTGGAATTCGAGTGGCATTCCCGGATGGGACTGAACTTGACTGTGCACATCCCACGGAGGGAGCATATGTCGTGCTCTCTTCCTTCCCTGTGGCTAAACTGAACTGAAACATTTGAGGGCAGCTCTGAAACCTGGTTCCCATCCTCCCGCGGTGGGTATGCCCTGTTCTTGCTCTGGTCTGAGTGGTTTAGCAACCGCCACCCTTTCAATTCACCGATTGACATATCACATTGTACATGTGATCACAAACATGATTTGGTTTATCAAAAATGCACTCATCCAAATTTAGTCATGAGTGCATCATGCGTTAGAATTATATATTTGTTATGTCTACCGGCGTTGCCTCGCACGCGTGCCTTGTCCCTGAGCAGCGGAAATGGTATGAATTGTTTACTTTCGCCGAGCCACAAATCGCATTGAATATTGATGCGCGTCATCATACTAAAGATCTAGACCCCATCGTTGTTGAATACTCCGCGTCACAATCGGGAGATCATATTTCAGCACCGACTACAAATTCTTTGGTTTTGGGAACATTACTAAATGTCGAAATTTCCAGAGAAGGGTCGCTCGGAAGTGGTAGTTCTGTGTGTGTCTCTGCTTGAGGTGTTGTGGACCCAGGGCCCGACTGAGTTGGGGCTCGGCTCCACGGCTCCGCGATTGTTTTCACTGTCTCTACCCCCTCCCCCAGTTGACAGAATCAGTGTGGGCACAGCCTGTAGGTGGATTGAGCCAATCATGAGACTATAGGAGGTGAAGACTGCAGCGGTCTTGGAGCTGTCTATGTCTTGTAGAGCACCTTTTCTTCCCATTAAAAAAAAAAAAGAAAAAATAGAGGTTTATTTCGGTATCTGCGTTATTATAGTTTTGGGATTTTTTTTATTTTAAGCATTTCATTTGTGTTGCTTTAAAATTTGTCAATTAACAGTCAAAATTGGAGCGTTAGCTCGAGGCTTAATTTGAAATCTCGGAACACAGTTAGATATTTGAACTCAGTGAACTCAGCATCACTGGAGTCGGACATCACTCCGTACATCAACCTCCGGGTGCTTTCCCGGAGGTGGACTCAATATCGCGGGTAAGGACAGTTTAGTGTTCTGGCTAGAACCTCACACGCCATCCAATTGGGAACTACAGAACAACAGTGGTACCATAACTCACAGTTGCGCCCGGCCCCAGTAGTTGCGCCCGGCCCCAGTATTTGTGCCCGCCAAGGTTGAGCTTAGAGGTTGACCGCCCGGACGGGCAGGTCAAGAGAGGGAATGTGTAGATGGCATGAATTGGATCAAAGTCAGACACTTTCGAGTCTGAACAAAGACGATGACGATGCAAATGTTTAACTTATTGACTATTTTGCCTGCTGGCGTGTGCTTTGTGTGGACGATGTTGGCGTTTGAACATAGGATGCGGGATGACAGAAGTGATGGAGCGAAAGGAGCATGTAATGGAATGGTATGGTATGGAGTAGAGCGAGATGATGGTAAGACGCTGACACAGACACAACAACTACTGCTAAATCTGAAATGTAAACAACCGACACAGGTGAACACTTGGGTGACAATTTTAATTGGACACACCCATGGAATGATGTGGGAATAAAAAAGAAAGAGCCTATTTTTGACACCCAAGTTGCAAAACAAAAGTTCACCTGCCTAAAAGTTAAATGGGACTGGTCCTGGGATTGGAAATCTCCAGGAGTCATGGTGTAATGAAAATGTGTCTTTGCCAGTAGGAATCCCTCTCGCTCGTGATGATGTTTGGCTGTGGTGTGGAGAGAAAGTGCTGTACGATAGGCTTCCCACCAATGCCTCAGGTAAGTGCGCCCTGGTAACGCTGATCATGCCAGTTAGTGTGACAGCCTTAGATCTGGCCAAAATGGAGTGGGAAGGTGTTGGACAATGGGGAAGAATCCCCTTCCTGAACAGGAAGAGAAGGGACATGCAAGAATGGTTGAATGCAGGAGATCCCACATATATAGATGCAATTGGAGTCCCAAGAGGGGTCCCTGACGAGCATAAATTGGTGGATCAAATTGCGGCAGGATGGGAGAGCATTTTCCTGTTAGTTACGGTAAACAAAAATGTGGACCGGATCAATTATGTTGATTATAATGTCCAACGATTGGCGAACTTCACCACCTCGGCACTCCAGGCAGTGCATGAGCAATTGGCTGCCACGTCTCTTATGGCATTCCAGAACAGAATAAGCTTAGATATGGTGTTAGCCGAAAGAGGAGGGGTGTGTGGTATTTTTGGGGATCAGTGTTGTACTCTGATTCCTAACAATACATCTCCTGAGGGTCGCTTTACCAAGGCATTGGAGGGTCTGCGCACGCTAAGTAACAAAATGAAGGAGCACTCAGGTGTGGACACCAGTTGGTATTCTGACTGGTTAAACATCTTTGGTAAATATAAAAGCCTGATTGCATCAGTACTGATTTCTATCGCTGTGTTTGCCGCTATTATGGTGTTATGCGGATGTTGCTGTATTCCATGTATCAGATCATTAACTGTTAAGACAATTGAACGCACGTTGGGGCCACTCCCTCCGGGTGGTCAGTACATGATGATCCCTCAGAAGGACCCCCAGGAGGCGGAGGTAGCCGTGGCCCTCCGGGAGTCCAGGATGTGAGTATGGAAAGATGGCCTCGGGGACCTGAGGCCATAAGGAGGGAATGAAATTTTCTACTAATTTTCTATTGGAATGACATTTTTGTACTAATTTTCACTAATTGTCTACTGGAATGAAATTTTCTACTGATTCTTATTCTTTTACTAATTGTTTGATGTGTTTTAGTTTTATGGCAAATGATGTCGAGCTCGTGTGCAGCAATGAAATAAGGTGTTCAAGTGATGACCTCAGATGTCTGAGGTCATGAGAGGGATTAAAGGATAATGTAAATGGCAGTCAATTTAAAAACTGAATAAAGAGTAGACTGCTAGGAGCCACTTTTGTGATCCCGGCATGGAAGTCCATTGTTTCAGAGGGGTCTCGTTCACACCTCCTGTGGTGCAGCTGTGATCCAATCTTCCTGCATTCCAATCCTGAGTGTCTGGTCATTAGCATGGTCTAAACTTCGGTTACACTTAAAGGATTTCATACATTTGACTATTAAAGGAATATAAGAGTTTGAGCTTAACATAGTTCATTAGATGTTGGTGCATCCAATGTATGAAAATGTGATATTGTAAAATGCTGAGAGTGTGACTGGTGAAGCGCAACAGAATGGGGGTTGCAAGAGCGTGCACGAGTGGAATGTTTCAGGACAAAGGGTGATAGCAGCAAGGAGGGAGCGAGACGAGATGAAGGAGCAGCCATCGAAAGATCACAACCAGGAGGAGCCACCACGGGATTCGGCGGCAGGAGAAAGACCAATGAGAGCAAGCTAAAGTTAACTGCAACATCACATAGCCAATAGAATCATGCCAGAAGGCCTTTGTCTCTGTTACATTTACATATTGTACAGTATGAATGACTACTGGAAAAACTAAAAGTTCTGTTCTGTTGGTGGCACGAGAGGTGTAGACTTGTATTGAGAGGGATCCGAGATCCAGGTGCCATGTAGAAATCTGTGTATTGGGAATAAACCCACTTGTGCGTGAAAATGCCGGCTTCCTGATACCTTTCTATTGCAGAACGAACGCGCATATTGTTGGATGAGTGAGAGTTGGGTAAGGTCGCAAATTGGAGTCAGATTACTAATTTGAGTTTACATTGGGTTAAAGTTAAATTCTAACATTGATATAAAGATAAATTCCAACACTGTCACGCCCCCCCCTACCAAGAAGAAAACAATTTGCGCCCCCCACAAAAAAATTTTCTTTACATTTTGTACGAATGGACATGTTCTTTGTATATTGATGTTAGATTATGTCAATAATAACCAAAGCAAAGCTAAATTGATAAGAAATATAATTTTGAGAACTATTATTGTGAGGATCTCGAAACTCAGTACTCTGGTTCAAATATTGATGAGATGACAAATATTTACTATACGTTTGACGTTGAATCTCTTCGTCGCGATGACGCCACCGAGAGTGTCTGCTAACTTGCTAACGTAGCCGTCGTCCTATTTTATGTTTCGATGCGTAATTGTTGCAAAACAACATTGATGTTCATAGGTGCTGGCTCTCCGGCCAAACGCAATTCAAGTCAGAGTTATGTTAAAAGTCGAGTGTACATCGAAGCACTTATAACTCTGTAATTCATTTTAGTGATTAGCACGCTTAGCACCTCCTCGTTCGCCGAACTCGTTAAGAACTTGTTAGTGGGGTCGTTTATTTAGCATCGCGCAGCTCGTTGGTGCTGCTGTGCACGAACTTGGATATAGTACAAGTAAAGCTCACTGCTGCGGCGCAAGATAGCTTGGCGGCTAGTATTCAAGTAGCAGCAAAAGAAATTACTTCCAGGACAATGAGCGACTCTGGATTCAGGATTTATTTATTTATTTTAAATCAGTACTGCGTGACCTACTGCGTGAAAAAGGGGGACAAAGCGCAGCTTTGACGATCTCAAATTTGCTGAGATTTCGGTCTCAAAACCATACATAGTTCAGCTGTACTACGGCGGGAAAAAAGCCTGTTTCCCAGGGTAACACGCGCCCCCCTCAGCATCGCACTGCGCCCCCCCCCCCCCCCCCCCAGGGGGAACCACTGTGTTAGCAGGTGTTGTTCTGTCGCTTGCTTAATTTAATTTAATTATAAATATATTTATTATTTTTAGAAATAAGGACAGAGTGGTTAGGCCACAAGGGTGCCCAGGTAGCGGACTGAGGATGCGGGACGGACTGGCAAAATAGAGTAAAGTGCCCACCTCTGGGAAAGAGCTCAATTTCTTCTGAACATATATTCTCATGCAAAAGTAAAAACTATGTTGAACAGAACTACTCTGCCAAGTCCAATTTCTGCCAAAAGTAATTTGCGTAAATGTAGCATGTTCCAACTCAACTCTGCTTGTATATTATATAATAATTTTATAATATTATTTGTTGTCTTCTAGAGTATGTGTACAATGTGGGTTTTCTCCATGTACGCTGGCTTTCTCCCATTTTCCCCCCAAAAATATTTGTTCGGGTAATTGAAGATTCTGAATTCTCTCACCCAAAGACTGTGACAGACTTTTGATCACCATGTTAATGGGTGATGAACCTTTTTCCTTTTTTAGAAAAACACAATTAACGTATGCTATTGTATTGCAAATATTAAAGTTCAACATATGAAACTACACAAATTCTACAATAATTCAAGCATACTCGTCAAATGAAGAGTCGGTAGCTTACTGACTCAGTTAACTCTTTGCCTCGTTTGTAGTTTTCCTTAGTTGGGCCACCAGTTGCCCGTAACCAATGCAAATAATTCATTCATTTATTTTAGTTATTCAGTTAGTTAATTGCGCTAATTGTTTTACCTCCAGTGCATCCTTGTCCAGAGCTCTGACTTCTTTGGTCATCATCTCTACTTCTTGGTGGCACCCTCCCTCCCCAACCACCATGGTTAACGCGGTGGGAGTTGCCGAACAGTGTTCAGGAAAAGAAACAGAGGGTCATATCATCATATATAATGTAATAGTTGCACAATATCATCTGTACAAAAGTGATGATATTAGTGCTGTATTTTAATTTTAGTTTGAAACCCACTTCCTGTTGAACAGGAACTAAACACTGTTCTTTGCCTGATGAGAGTTCCTTGAAATGTGTAGGCCCTTACCTGTTAGAAAATCCTGTGTGAGTGACATCTGAATTGGGATCACTCCTGTCAGGGTTTATCACCCGATTGTCACTTGTGGTCAAGATGCAATGTTGCATTTCATTGGCTGCTTCATCCTGTTCTGTCCTTTTTGGAGAACTCCCACCTTTCATATGATTGTATCCCAGAGAGGTTAGGCTTGGAGTGGAGAAGGATTTAGATTCTGGACACTTGTGTACATGTTCTTTCTGTAAATCTGGTACTGAAGTAAAAAGCAGTTTTCTGGATGGTTGAATATTCAAGGGAAGTGGGGCCGAAACAGAATTAGATAACTGTGCCCCAAATTCCATAGAAAATTGGCTAGTTTGAGCCTGACACCTGGCAATGTTTTTTGGCTCACATGTTTCAAGATTGACTGATATGATAGATATGATATGATGTGAGATTTCACATTTCCTGTCTACATTTTTCTCCATCAGAGGACGAGAGGTATCTGGGACTACACATGTCTTATAGTCCACTTTCTCCGGATTTTCTGAGGTTGATAAAGTATCAAATGGAGGGGTTTCGTCTTTAATGGACAGGTTGGCAACACACGATTCCAATTTCATATTGGGAGCCATTGGGGGCCTCTTTTTTTACCCTGAGGTGATCTCATGTTTGTCTTCAGGGGTGATTTTAGATAAATAATCGGAGGTCCCATCAGCGGCCCTGCAATTCAGCTCTGGTATGTTGTCTTCATTTTTCATTGTAACAGACTTTGTTGAACACTGTCTGCAGTGGAATGGAAAACCGTGTGTAGGTCTCTGACTTCTCGCAGATCTTCAGGTAAACTGTCCACAAGGTGAACCCAGGGATCCTGAGCCGAGTGTCCAATGCATGCCAGCCTCCTAAACGCTCCTTTTTGACTGAAGATCCACCTGTCCTCACAAAGTAAATGAGTATATGAGTTTAAGCGACATAACAATTTATGTTTACAATATGTCCATTATTTGAGTGTTATTCTTTGACTAAACCTTACAAGAGACAAGTTTACCAGCAATCCCTTGAAAATGCACTTGATACATTCTGTAAATGCAAAGGGTATCTCTTACCTAGGTCTCTAACATAAATTCTTCTCAGCTCCACTCAGACAGTTCTCGTTTGTTCTTCTTCCTGATGGACAAACAGGAAATAATGTTATATGAAGTGCTGTAACTCAGGTCACATCCATTCAGACACTCACCTGCACACTGCTGCAAAATGCAAATACAGATGAGCAGTGGCGCAAACCCTCCCTTTGACACCACCTATTACCACACTTAAACACATACACACCCACGCACACTGGGAATTTCCTCTTTATTTTAGTGTCCTACCCTGAACAGAGCATGCTTGGAGCCGGTGTAGGTACTAGATGTGGCCGGGTTGCTAGATGTGGACGGGGTCCTTCGGAGCCTGCGCGCTTGCTAATGACATCACGCTTTAACACGTATTTTTCAAATATATTTCTTTGCCTCTGTGTTTGTTTTTAACCCTGGCTGGTCTATTAGCATATTTTGATTCGCTAAATACAAAAATAATACAAAATAAGCGCATGACTTATCACGTTGTCACGTCAGCTCTACGTCACTTACGCCTATGCCCCGAGAAGCCGCTGCTGCACAGCAGTGGAACGTTTACGTTTCTCCTGCCTAACTTGCAACAATGCAGTGGTTCACTCAGGCTACAAGATTGTATGAATATAATGGCTGTATATAGTGTGAAATATTTCTGAATAAAACATTTCCAGATTTTCCCATAGCATTGACGTGATATTTTTGACAGGCACGCAGAGGACACCAAAAGGAAAAAAAAAAAGGATGCAGTGAATATACTTTATTATTTTTTAATTGTTATTATTTCGTTACTCGGAACATACAAATGTAACAAACAGGGGTGACAAACATGGAGTCAAAGAAATATAATACATAAATATATCATAACGCGTGACGTCATCAGCAGACGCGAAGGCTACCGAAGGACTCCGTCCACATCTAGCAACCCGTCCCTATCTAGTACAGACACCGGCAAAAGCGTCTTTATTGTTATGGCTTAGTCCCCACATGCTGGGCATTTTACTGTTCGCTGTAGTCATCGATTTTAACAAAACAATTCTCGTCAATCATGTTTATCCTCACTATTTTCACTCGTTATTGTCTAAAAAAATGCCTAAAGCAGGGTGCATGCCAGTGCAAAATGTAAAACGGTCCCGGGTAAATGCAGAGGGTTGTGTCAGGAGGGGCATCCGGCTTAAAACTTGGCAAAACAATTTTGAGCATTCTTCCTAATAATTCCATTCAGGATGTGGCAAAATGTGATGTTCAAATATCACCACATACTTTATCAATATTTTTCTATCTATCTACCTATCTACCTACCTACCTGTCTGTCACTGCTTTTTAAGAATCAAAAATCAAAGTCCAACAATATCTGGAAATGAAATAATTCACTTTTGCTCAACAGCAGTTTTTGTAGTCAGAGGAAAACTATGGCAGAAATAAATCACTTGGACATGTCAAGTATAGGCAAATGGAATTGATTCAATTTAACATATTTTCACTACCATAGGGCTCACCGAATTAAAAGGTGCAGTCTTAGTCACATGTGTCATTTCTGTATTTGACATACACTGGCACATGTTGGGATCAGGGGTAACATAACTCACAAACTGAGTAAGCTAGCTTCAAAAGGAAGGCCTACTTGTGTTAGTCACATGTCCAGCAGTCCTGCAGGTGTTGTGACAACACAGTTTTCATTTTGTTAGACACATTACCATTAACCATGTGAGACCACCAATGGCAGGGGACGGATGTCACTACGCAAGGTACTCCTTATAGTCACGGCTTTGAATCAAAACCAAAACTACAAAAACCAACATCTACTGAACAGCATAGATGATAGCAATCAATGAAACAACTAAAACAGAGAACTAAGAAATACAATTAACACAAATCATGCATCTCTCATGCCATTCATATCTCAAAAAGAAATAGAAATAAAACAATACATGCATCAAGTACTGCAAAGCATTCTGGGGGGTTTTCAGCCAGCCAATCAGATGGCTGGTTAGAGAGATGCCGTGAGTGGTGTGCTTTGGGCATCGAGTGTTTTTTTTTTTTGTAGAGTCTTAGCTAGAAAGGCAAATGGGGCCTTTGTAAGATCCAAAGCTAAATGGATCGAACAAGGGGGATAATAATTCTTCCTATTTCTTCAGGATTGAAAAAAGAAGGCAATCAAGAAAAAAGATAACTAAATTAACCAAAAAGGATAAAGTCAAACTTGATCTAACTCAAATACAGGAAGAAATACAATTATTCTATAGTAATCTGAACAAGGAAACATTTGAGAAAGATAAATGTGATGCCTTTATGGACATGATAAGGATCCAAAGTTCAACATGGTGCATTGATTGCCACACCTGGCAATAAAACATAACATAACATACCTAGATCGTTAGAATAGTATACTCATTTACAGTGCTAAAAAATATTGGGGAAAAATGGGTTAACTTTGTGTTTTGCTGAGCATTGTTATTTCCGAGTTTTTTATATGTATCACGCTCGAGATTGCTCTCTCACTCTCCCTCTCTCTCTTTCTTTCTCTCTCTTATTTTTTAGGTACATACCACATTTTGAATGTACAGATGATATTATGCATACTAGATAAACAAAACAAAGCGTTTGTATTCAGGTTAAATAAAAACAAAATAAAAAATCAATTCGTGTTGATCTTTTTTCTTTGGTACGGTGCATTTCCTCAATGTTATCCATATGATTTAATTCCCTTCTATATTAAAAAATGTATTGTGCACAAGAAATATGAAATATGTATTTATTTTCGTATTTATAGGTAGTGTCATAATAGAGCAACTCGGCATAGTGTATAGTTTTTGGTTCCATTCAAAATGCACGTAACATTTAGGCCAGGTGTATTTAATTAAAAGTCACAGAGGTCCACCACTAAAATTTCTTCCAATTAAAAGGTCCGAACCAAAGTCCAACTTCCCTTATTGTCTAGCCTATATTCACATTATTATATAGTTTCAATATGTAGAGTCATTTTGAATGGCGCACACTTATATACTAAATATTTAGCACTGTTCCCATTAAACACATTTCCCAGGCTTGATTTTCCAACCAAAACAGGTCATCATGTTCAGTAAACAAACAATAAAAATCTCTGTCCTAATGAAAAACAAATTGAAACTGAGCTTTGACACCACCTATTCTATTGGTATTTTTTTTAACTTCTCTTAATGTGAATAATGACTTTGTGATGGAGTCAGTGGCATTGAAATTTGGTTGATTATTTCACACACACCTGTTCGTTGTGTTTTCCTTTAAATAATGTACGTCAAACCGCATTTAAGCACTCCTTTGCAACTGCCCCATCACTGAACCCTTTTTTTTTTTTTTTTTTTTTTTTTAACGTTTCCCCAAAATCCACGAATGATACTTTTAGTGATCATCCGTTTGCATGCCATTGGGCTGTAAACGAAAATTTAAAAATCTGCAACACTGCGGTCAGAGTTCAATGTTTTTGCGTGCTCTCACCTCAGACTTCAGCGGATAACTTTGAGCAAAAGAGCAGTGCCTTGTTTCATAGTGGCGCTTCGCGTTGGTGCGACGGCTTCGGAGCACACTGGTTTTAAACCGGCTGAAGCCAGAATGAACATCAATTTCTCCGTCAATTCATTTTTAAAACAACACGCATCGACCTTGCTAACTTTTGAGAAAGCCATGCTTTCAGCAACACTCTCTTCCTGTCTGCTGCGCAATTGACAGTGAATCATGGGAAAAAAATCTGTTTGTGTACATTTATCATAGATTGGTCATGAGTCCGGTCTGAACCATAAGTTGGTCCGGATCCGGACCAAGGTCCGTTATTTGGTGATGCCTGATTCAGACGCTTGCGCTAAACATAAATATATATTTCGTTTGTGGATGACTGCAGCATTACACGAGTGCAAAGAGACAAGCGTGGGAGAAATTAAAAATAATAATAATAAATAGAATATCGAATTGAAATCGGGGACTGCAAAACCAAAATTGAATTGAATCAGAGCTTGAGTGAATCGTTACATCCCTAATAATAATCCATTCAATTTGCACTAAAACAGATGAAATCCATTAAATCATCAGCCATAGATGAGCTGACAATTGAGTTCTACAATTTTCTTGGTAGGATCATATACAGTTTTTATTCAATGCATACATAGTTCAACATTATTTCCACAATCTATCTCCCACAATGACAACTGGCTTAATTATACTACTACCCAAGCCAAATGAGGATCTGTTACAGTTGAATAATTGGAGACCAATTACTGTCCTTTGAAATTACTACAAATTGATGACCCTGGTATATGCAAAGAAGAGTTATTTTACATTGACGGATATAGGGCTGGGCGATATGGCTGAAAAGTAGATCACGATATAAGTATTTCATATTGGTCGATATTGATATATATTGAATTTTTTTCGCCTTTTTTTTTGTTAGGCTATTATTTTGTCACTCAAAAACCCAATTTTATTCATAAACTGTTTCAAAACATTTGATTCTATTGAGCACATTTTTCTGAAGCAATCCTTGAAAGTTTTGGGTGAAAAATATTGCCTGATAATGTACATTTTTTACAAGGTAATTTAGAGTTATGTCATAATGCACACCGATGTCAGTCCAAGAATTAATGTATCTTGTGGTATTAGATAAGGATGTCCAATTTCGCCAACATTCTTCATTCTATGCATTGGCCCATTTTATAGTCAACAACTCAGATAAAGAGGGCATGAAAATGTTTAATAAAGAATTTAATATCAGACAGTATGCTGATAAAACAGTATTTTTTTTTAAAAGAAAGTAATCCTTTGAGAAACCCTTAATTTTATTTCCAATTTTTCTCAGGCATCAGGATTTGAGCTTAAGTTTAAAAAATGTGAATTATTACCATGTTTTGATTGTGCTGACAAGGACCTAGAGTCTATCCCTGTGAAGTCTGAAATTAAATATTTTGGCAGAAACATGACAAGAGATGAATAGAAAAATAAAGGAAATGAATAAAAGGATAAAACTGTGGTGGGTCGGGTTTAGGGGGGCTCGGGCGAGATGTTTGTTGACAGTTCTCTGCCAGTTCCAGCCAGGCACGCCTACGGCTTGAGAGGGCGTCGGCTCCTGCGCACCTGCTGCTCATCAACAGTAATCAACACCAGGATAAGACCCAGCCGCGCCAGGAGCCAGACGCCGGATTATCCCGTTTCCTACGTGGTATTGGCTCATGTCCCTGCACGCTGCAAGTTCGCCCGATCGTCTCGTCGCTCGTTTCCGTCTGACTTCTGTGTCGTCTTGTTCTCCCTCCAGCCGTCCAGTGCCCGTCCGAACCCGAGCTGCCCGTGCCCATCTCCGCGTTCCTGATCAGCGTTCGCCTCGCCTGCTCTCCCCCCACCACGCCACTCGCCTGCCTCTTCCGCGCCGCTCCCGCTGCTTCTCCGCCAGCCCGCCTCCCGCTTCCAGCGCTCGCCGTCTCCCCGCCTGCCAGCCAATCGCCGTTCCCGCGGTCGCTCCCGACCCACCGCGTCGCTCCACTCCCAGCTCTCCGGTGCCGGCTCCCGATCGTGCTGCTCCCTTACATCCTCATTCAATAAATCCTATTCACATCACCCCGATCGCTCTTGGGTCCTTTTTCCCCAGCTCACGGTTCCCCGAACCGCAACAGAATAATCCGGCCACTCCAATGGACCCAGCGACCCCGGATCCCCTCAAGGAGGTGCTCGCCCGCCAAGAGGAACAGCTTGGGCGCCATGAGAGGATGTTCCAGGAGTTTACGGACTCTTTACAGGCACTCCACCGCCAATTTACGCCCCTCTTCACCGAGGTGGGTTCACTCGCTCCCTCCTCCTGCCCCCCCGGGGGTTCGTCCCCGGCTCCCCCCGCTTCCGTGACGTCACTCCCGGTCAGCAGGGAACCTCATGTTCCTCCGCCAGAACCCTACTCCGGGGATTTAGGCTCTTGCAGCCAATTCCTGCTTAGCACCTCGCTTGTCTTCGACCTGCAGCCCCTTAGTTATTCCTCCGACCGGGCTAAGATCGCCTACATGGTCAACCTGCTCCGCGGTCGCGCCGCCAAATGGGCTACGGCATTGTGGGAGGCTTCATCGCCGGCAATGTCATCTTACCCCGAATTCTGCCAAGAGCTGCGGCGCGTGTTTGACCACCCCGTAAAAGGACGCGAAGCGTCCCGGAGGTTGCTTCTTCTCCGACAAGGCTCCCGTTCGGCAGCCGAGTTCTCCGTCGATTTTCGCATTCTGGCTCACGAAAGTGGGTGGAACGAGCCCGCTCTCCGTGAGGTCTTCCTTAACGGGCTGACCGACTCCCTCAGGGACGAACTGGCTGTCCGCGACGAGACCTCCTCCATGGAGGAACTAATCGTCCTAGCCATTCACGTCGACAACCGTTTACGGGACCGGCAGGCCGACCGGTCGCGGCGCCCGACCAGGCCAGTCGCACGTCCTGCCGCGCCCTGCGCCGAGGCCAGCCCTCCCAGTCCGGTTAAGCCCCCCGCGGGCCCGGTGGAACCCATGCAGTTGGGGAGGACCCTTCTGGACCCACAGGAGCGTCAGCGCCGCCTGGCCCAGCAGCTGTGCCTTTACTGTGGCAACTCCGGACACTTCCTCGCCACTTGCCCCGCCAAGCCAAAAGATCAGGCTCGTCGTTGACCGAGAGCCCAACGGCGAGCCTTCTCGCATCAGCTACGGGCTCTTCCCCCCGGATGTCGGTTCCTGCACGAATCCTTTGGCGACACCAATCCTTCCCTGTCCCGGTTCTGGTCGACTCGGGAGCCGATGGGAGTTTCCTGGATCTTGCCTTGGCGCGGCAATTAGGAGTCTCCATCGAACCTCTCGCTTCCTCCCGGCGGGTGGTGGCGCTGGATGGACACCTGATCGCCCAGGTCTCCCAGCAGACCACCCCCCTGACCCTCATCGTGTCCGGCAACCACCGAGAGTCCATCCAGCTCTTCATCATTAACTCACCCCAGGTTCCCTTGGTGCTGGGGTTCCCGTGGCTCCAAACACACAACCCGGCCATAGACTGGAGGAGGTGTTCCATCACCGGATGGAGCGAATTCTGCCACTCTCATTGCTTGCGTTCCGCGGACCCGGCTCCTTCATCTCCGTCTCCCGCTCCTACCCCTCCCGACGTCTCTTCCGTGCCCCCCGACTACCACGACCTCGCCCAGGTTTTCAGCAAGGACCTCGCCCGTACCCTTCCTCCCCATCGACCCTACGACTGCGCCATCGACCTTCTCCCTGGGGCCCCTCTTCCCAACAGCCGCCTGTACAATATCTCCAGACCGGAGAAGGAGGCTATGGAGACCTATATCCGTGACTCGCTGGCCGCCGGGCTTATTCGGCCCTCCTCATCCCCCCTGGGAGCTGGGTTCTTCTTCGTAAAGAAGAAGGACTCCTCGCTTCGCCCCTGCATAGACTTCAAGCCCCTCAACCAAATAACCATAAAAAATAAGACCTCGCTTCCCCTCATCGACCCCTCCTTCGAGCCCCTATGCGAGGCCCAGATCTTTTCCAAGCTGGACCTCCGCAACGCCTACCACCTGGTACGTATCCGAGAGGGCGATGAGTGGAAGACGGCGTTCAACACTCCCCTGGGGCACTTTGAGTACCTTGTTATGCCTTTCGGGCTCACCAACGCACCAGCAGTTTTCCAAGCCCTGATGACAGATGTGTTTCGCGACATGCTGAATCGTTTTGTGTTCATTTACCTGGATGACATCCTCATTTTTTCCCGCTCTCTCCCAGATCACCGCCGACACGTCCGTCTAGTTCTCCAGCGCCTCCTAGAAAACCGCCTGTTTGTAAAACCCGAGAAGTGCGAGTTCCATGTTCCTTCGGTGCACTTCCTGGGGTACATCATCGCCCAGGGACAACTCCAGCCTGACCCCGCCAAGATCCAAGCGGTGGTAGATTGGCCCACGCCCGCCACCCGCAAGGAGCTGCAGCGTTTTCTGGGGTTTGCCAATTTTTACCGCCGCTTTATCCGTAATTACAGCAAAGTGGCCAGTCCTCTCACCGCGCTCACCTCCACGTCCACCCCGTTCCAATGGACTCCGGCGGCGTCTCACGCTTTCGCCCTTCTCAAGGAGGCCTTCACCAGTGCTCCGGTGCTCAAACACCCCGATCCCTCCCAGCAGTTCATCATCGAGGTGGACGCTTCCGACACCGGAGCAGGAGCCGTCCTCTCCCAACGGGATCCCGTTTCCCAGAAGGTTCACCCCTGTGCCTTCTTTTCCAGGCGCCTGTCTACGGCCGAGAGAAACTACGACGTCGGGAATTGCGAACTGCTGGCGGTGGTGTGGGCTCTCCAAGAGTGGCGACACTGGTTAGAGGGCACCACGATCCCCTTCCTTGTGTGGACAGATCACAAGAACCTGGCCTACCTGCAGTCCGCCAAAAGGTTGAACCCTCGCCAGGCTCGTTGGTCCCTTTTTCTAAGCCGTTTCAATTTCACCCTCTCGTTCCGACCCGGTTCCAACAACGGCAAGGCCGATGCTCTCTCCCGCCTGTTCGCGCCTCCCGCCAGCCCTGAGACACCCGAACCCATCCTGCCCGCCTCCTGCCTCCTGGGTGCGGCCGCCTGGGAGATAGAGCAGACCATGAGGGACGCCCAGCAGCAGCAACCCGACCCTCGGCCTGACCCCTCCGACCGCCTGTACGTACCCGACGCCGTGCGGTCTCAGGTTCTCCAATGGGGGCACTCGTCCTCACTCACCTGCCATCCGGGCGTTACCCGCACCCTCCGGTTCCTACAACAGCATTTCTGGTGGCCCAGCATGGCCAAAGACACCCGCGAATTTGTGTTGGCTTGCTCGGTCTGTGCCCGAGGTAAGGCCTCTCACTCGGCTCCGGCCGGCCTCCTCCGTCCCCTGCCCATCCCGAGCCGTCCATGGTCCCACATCGCTGTGGACTTTGTCACCGGGCTTCCCCCCTCCAACGGGCACACTGTCATCCTAACAATCATCGACCGTTTCTCCAAGTGCGTACACTACCTTCCCCTTCCCAAATTGCCCTCCGCCTTGGAGACGGCCAAACTTCTTACCCAGCACGTTTTTCGACTCCATGGTATCCCGGTAGACATCGTCTCCAACCGTGGTCCCCAGTTCTCGTCACAAGTCTGGCGAGAGTTCTGCAAGGCGGTGGGTGCCACGGCTAGCCTCTCCTCCGGCTACCACCCACAGACAAACGGGCAGACCGAGCGAGCTAACCAAGACCTGGAGGCGGCGTTGCGGTGCGTGGTGGCCCGTAACCCCGGGTCATGGAGCGAGGCCTTGCCCTGGATAGAGTACGCCCACAACTCCCTCTCCTGCGCCGCTACAGGTATGTCCCCATTCATGGCCTGTCTTGGTTACCAACCCCCTCTGTTCAGAGAACAGGAGCACGCCGTGGCTGTCCCCTCCGTCGAGGAACATCTCCGTCGGGTCAGAGGAGTCTGGGCCGAGGTAAAGGCTTCGCTCACTCGTGCGGCGCAGAGGAACAAGCGCTTGGCCGACCGCCATCGGTCCCCGGCCCCAGACTACAGCCCCGGCCAGATGGTTTGGCTCTCGTCCCGCGACCTTCCGCTGCAGACCGAATCACGTAAGCTGTTGCCTCGGTTCATCGGTCCCTTCCCCATCGATAAGATTATCAACCCGTGCTCCGTCAGGCTCAAGCTTCCCGACTCCCTGAAAATCCATCCCACTTTTCACGTCTCCCTGCTCAAACCTGTCTCTTCCAGCCCTCTAAGCCCTCCGACCATCTCCCCTCCACCCCCCCTGATTATCGACGATCACCCGGCAT
Source organism: Idiotropiscis lumnitzeri (assembly GCF_059441095.1). Lineage (NCBI taxonomy): Eukaryota > Metazoa > Chordata > Actinopteri > Syngnathiformes > Syngnathidae > Idiotropiscis > Idiotropiscis lumnitzeri. The sequence goes on along the minus strand of NC_142395.1, from coordinate 4,609,938 downwards.
TTACGGTCTCCAAGGTGCTGGATGTGAGGCGCCGAGGGAGGGGGTTCCAGTATTTGGTGGACTGGGAGGGTTATGGCCCAGAAGAGCGCTCCTGGATCCCTCGCAAGCTCTTCCTGAGTGATTCCCCGATCCGGGACTTCTATGCCTTACACCCGGATAGACCGGGTAGGACGCCAGGAGGCGTCCGTTGAGGGGGGGGGTACTGTGGTGGGTCGGGTTTAAGGGGGCTCGGGCGAGATGTTTGTTTACAGTTCTCTGCCAGTTCCAGCCAGGCACGCCTACGGCTTGAGAGGGCGTCGGCTCCTGCGCACCTGCTGCTCATCAACAGTAATCAACACCAGGATAAGACCCAGCCGCGCCAGGAGCCAGACGCCGGATTATCCCGTTTCCTACGTGGTATTGGCTCATGTCCCTGCACGCTGCAAGTTCGCCCGATCGTCTCGTCGCTCGTTTCCGTCTGACTTCTGTGTCGTCTTGTTCTCCCTCCAGCCGTCCAGTGCCCGTCCGAACCCGAGCTGCCCGTGCCCATCTCCGCGTTCCTGATCAGCGTTCGCCTCGCCTGCTCTCCCCCCACCACGCCACTCGCCTGCCTCTTCCGCGCCGCTCCCGCTGCTTCTCCGCCAGCCCGCCTCCCGCTTCCAGCGCTCGCCGTCTCCCCGCCTGCCAGCCAATCGCCGTTCCCGCGGTCGCTCCCGACCCGCCGCGTCGCTCCACTCCCAGCTCTCCGGTGACGGCTCCCGATCGTGCTGCTCCCTTACATCCTCATTCAATAAATCCTATTCACATCACCCCGATCGCTCTTGGGTCCTTTTTCCCCAGCTCACGGTTCCCCGAACCGCAACAAAAACACCGGTTTACCAGGGATCTAACTTTATTCGGCAGAAATTTATTATCAAAATCAGAAGGTATCGCAAAACCAGTTAACCCAGGTCACTACACAAAATATCAAGTAGACAAAATACGATAATATATAATAATTCATTTGTGGCAACAAAGCCCATTATATTAAATAGAAAAATTGCAAGTCATGAAAGAATATAATGAATATAATAAAGGAGGTTTAAAAACAATAGACTTGGATCGATGATTGGGGTTTTTAGAATTAATTGGAAGAGAGTTTTCTATACAAACCGGATTCTTTATGGGTTCATCTGCCCAAAAATATTTTTAAACATGTTGGGGATTTTGAGTTCCTTTGAAAATGTGATTTTGAAAGATTTCAGTTGGCAGTAAAATTATCTGAAGATCACAAATAGGTGTTACACTATTGGAAGATGGTATTTACCCAGAATATTACTCCGAATTGCTGCACAAATATATTAGATAAAGATGGTCAATATCTGAGTCTGGCAGAATTTGAGAGAACATTTTGTAATAAAAGTTCCAAGAGAGAATACAAAAGAGTTTGTAAATCGCTTCCCAGTGCCTTATTAATCATGATTGATCTAATTTACTGTAATAGACAGATCCTGTGACCAAACATTCAATAAAATGACATTACCCTTAAAGGCAAAAAATAATATATATATTCTGACAATATTTACTGGTGAGAGGATAAAATCCGATGAATTAAGCAATCTTAAATTTAACTACGTCTTAACAATTAATCAACAATTAGAAATAATTATGAATTTTACACTGCTTACCTTTAATTGTAGGCGCCTTTATGTGCGTTCTCGGCATCCAACACCTTTACTGAAACTGCGGCTTCGGTGTCACGGAAGCAAAGAAAAGAAGCAAGGTCTAAACAGGGTGGAGTTGAGAGCTGGAATGGTCAGTTTCATTTTTAGTCATCTTGACAAAGGTCAACTAGAGTAATATGTAGCATGCCCTCCGAACAAGGATGAGACTTTACTGATGATTTTGCGGTTTATTTTTTGAGCAACATTTGTCCATATCCGTGTAACCTTCAAACCAAATCACTGTAAGAGCTGAAACACATTTCAAAACACACGCAAACAATTGGCTTACATTTTACGTTCAACACTCAATATTTTTACAAACACAAAATACTAATATACATCATTTACTCGCCTTTTGCCTCTTCGGAGGGGGTGCTAGTAAAAGAAATGTTCGTTTTTCTGACGCTCAATATGAAACTCTTGCCGGTGTCGTGCCAAAGTACTTACCCCCTGCCAAAATCTGTATCCCCCTGTCGCGGGAGCGCGCACGCATTGACTGAAGGCGGCGCGATGTTACTACGTTTGTTTTCATTGAAAGGCACGAAGAATGTATGATTTTGTGTTTTTGATTTGCTGTAATTTAAACTAGTGTTGCAAGTATGGTGACAAGCTTGCGTGACGTGTGGGGTGCGCATGCGTGGAGGAGGGAGGGGGCGGATGTTGTTGGAGTGTTGAATGAATGAAAGGAGGAAGTGAAAAATGGGAGAGAAAAGAGCATGAAAACAATAAAGCGAGGCTACAGGTACACCACTGTCTCCCTGCTGGCGTGTTATTATTGATTGGGAGGACGCCGCATTTCGACGACGTGCGCCGATCACGATCCCCGGGCAACTCCGGCCGCGAAGACGGACGCCGCATTCCGACGACGTGCGCCGATCACGATCCCCGGGCAACTCCGGCCTTGGAGACGAATCTCCCCTGCGCCCCCCGACCACGGTCAGGAGGAAACCGAGCAGGAACGGATAACACTGGCGACCACGAAGGGACAGGATCGAGCTCACGTCGTTAAGAGGAGTGGTGAGCACAGAGGAATATAGCACTCGCGGCTTATCAACAACTACGTGCGTTAGCTCGTAGCTAAGCTAGCACACGATGGCTGCCGCTCAATATCCCCGTGAAAACTCTGGACTCGAGGGTCAATGCGCATGTATGCTGTTGGACCGTGTTCCTAAACGTGCTGAATGGATTGAGGAAGTTAACCAATGCAAGCCTGTGGCAAAATGTGAACATTATAACCCATTTTTGTGTGACGCAAATTGTGCTACCGCATGTGCTAATGGGAAGGATTTGCTCGCCCCACCACAGTTTTCCCGGTCAAACCCTTTTTCTGATGACGTTTATAAGAAACGACCCCACTGCACGTACAGCAGTTCCCTCTGTGGTTCAGCTTCCACCATAAAAATAGGAGCACCGGACTCGAACCCATTTACTTCTACTAATCTGGGATGTTTTGCATATAGCACGCCAGCTCCTTGCAAATTGTTGGAATACAGACAAGTTGATGCGGTAGACAGTCAGCAAATCCCTGCATGTCCTCAGCAGTACCCGAGGGACGGACAGTCTCACCGTTTCTTTCTTCAACCCCAAACTAATGCTGATGAAGATGATGATCCCAGAGAAAGGATCCCCACACTACGCCCTGATCGATACGACGGCAGCACACCATGGAGAGAATTTCTGCACAAGTTTGAGAGTTGCGCCGAGGCGAATTATTGGTCGGAGAGGACTATGACGACGCAGTTGAAACACTGTTTGGTTGGAGCAGCGGGGGCCATCGTCCACCGTAACCCACGCTCATGGAAGTGGGATTATCACCGCCTAGTAGATGAGCTTGAGACTGCCTATGGCCCTTCCTCCGCTCATGCCGCCTCAGCCGCTGTGGAACTCAGACAGCGGGTGCGTAAACCCAGAGAAGCATTGCACGAATTCCGGGATGACATTTATGGAAGAATAGCTGTAGCTTATGGTGACAGAGTGGAAAGTGAGCAAGATTCTATTGCTGTTGAAGTGTTTACTAACGGCCTAGGTGATGCTGAGACGGTCCAGAAGTTGTTGGAAAAGCGACCAGCCACCCTTGCTGATGCTTATGAAATAGCACGCCTACACGAGACCACTAAAAGGGCTGCATCATATGTCGCTGATGCCATGCTGTTGGGAGCCCGCCACACTTCTGGATGTCGGCCCCGGGCTGCTGTTGTCAGAGAGAAAGAGGATTATGCTGTGGAAGCTCCATCTCCGGTCAGCTCCTCATCCAGTAAGCACAAAAACTTTAAGAAGGGTCGAGTTCGCTGCCATAACTGTCAAGGCTGGGGCCATATTCAGAAGCAGTGTCCTTCCCCTCAAAAACCCAACAAGACTTCAACCTTGAGCAGTTGCCCTCGCGACTGCCCCGAACCACCTATGCTCCATCTCAAGGCTCCAAACAAGGAAATGTGCATAGCCGTGCGCCTTTACGAGCTGGAAGTGTGCGCTGTTCTGGATAGCGGGGCCCGTAGGAGTGTGCTGCCACTGCACTATTACAACGCCATTCACCCCGACATGAGGCCCCCTCTGCAGCCCTCGACTGTCGAGACCTTGATCGGTGTAGGCCCTGGAGACGTGCCTGTACTTGGCGAGGCCCAAATACCTGTCGATATCAGCAGCCGTCAAGTGACCATTGATTTTGTTGTAGCAGATATATCTGGAAATGAAGTGCTGCTGGGTCATCCCTTTCTCGTTCGAGCCGAAGCTCGCCTTGACTTTGGCCGTCATCGCATCATCTTGTTCGGCGAAGAAGTGCCCTACTACCAAGCTGAAGCTAGCCCAAAGTCACTTGCCGTGAGAGTATCCAGGTCCGTTGTTGTGGAGCCGGGGCAGGAATGTGTTGTGAGGGGCAGTGTGGATCTAGGCGCAGCCACCTTCGGGAACCTGATGCTCAGTCCCACGAAAGGATTCGTCGAAAAGCACAAGGTGCTCGTTGCTAGAGTGCTGATCGATGCCCAGTCTTCCAAAGCGGTCCCCCTTCGACTTTTCAACCCGGGCAACAAAGCTGTGACTGTTAAGGAAGGATCCATTGCTGGGCTCCTCCAGCCGGCCGAAGCCATGCAGCCGTCCAGCGTGCCCTCGGTGAAGGACACACTTGTTGGCCCGCCAGTGGTTCCTCTGCACCTGCAAGAGCTCTATGCCCAGAGTTCCCAAGACCTTAATGACCATGAGCAGCTCCAACTTAAGCGTTTGCTGTGCACCTATGGCCACACATTTTCCACAGGGCCTACAGACCTGGGCCGAACCAGCCTTGTCCAGCACGACATTATGACCCGTCCTGGCGCTCCAGTCAAACAACCGCCAAGGAGAATGGCAGGAGAAAAGCAGCAGCATGCAGACCAGCAGATCCACGACAGCCTGCAAAGCGGTGTCGCTCAGCGTAGTCACAGTAGCTGGGCCTCACCCATTGTTATGGTGCGTAAAAAGGATGGGACGTACCGTCTATGCATCGACTACAGAGCCCTCAACGACCGTACCATCACCGATGCATATCCCCTACCGCGTATCCAGGACACGCTGGACACGCTCTCCACTGCTAAATGGTTCAGCACGTTGGATCTTGCCTCGGGCTACTGGCAAGTGGAGTTGACCCCAAGAGCACGCAAAGCCGCCGCTTTTTGTACCAGAAAGGGCCTCTTCGAATGGAATGTCATGCCATTCGGCCTTTGCAACGCTCCAGCAACGTTCCAACGGCTGATGGACCGCGTCTTGGCTGGCCTGCAGTGGGAGACCTGCTTGGTCTATTTGGACGACATCATTGTGCTGGCCAGGGACGTGACGGAGATGCTGCAACGGTTGGGCAAGGTGTTTGACCGACTTCAGCACGCGAACTTGAAGCTGAAACCCTCTAAATGCTGCCTCTTTCGACGCAAGGTTGCCTACCTTGGCCACATAGTATCTGAGCACGGTGTGGCCACCGACCCGAGCAAGGTCCAGAAGGTCCAGACGTGGCCTACCCCCACATCAATCCAGGAGGTAAGACGATTCATCGGTCTAGCCTCGTACTATCGTCGGTTTGTAAAAGACTTTGCATCAATAGCCGAGCCCTTGCACAACCTGACTAAGAAGAACGCTCACTTCCAGTGGCATGCAGAGCACCAAGCGGCTTTTGACGAGCTTAAGTGCCGCCTGACTTCAGCCCCAGTCCTTGGATATCCGCTTGACTGCGGTGAAATGATACTGGACACCGATGCGAGTGACACGGGCGTCGGTGCTGTACTGTCGCAGATTCAACAAGGTGTGGAGCGAGTGCTGGCTTATGGCAGTCACAAACTGACGAGAACCGAACAGAACTATTGCACGACGAGACGTGAACTCCTAGCCATTGTGGACTTCACTTCACATTTTCGCCAGTACCTCCTTGGACGACGCTTCAAGGTGCGCACCGACCACAGCAGCCTGCGCTGGCTGACCAGAATGAAAGAGCCAGAAGGGCAGTTGGCTCGGTGGCTCGAAAAACTTGCTGAATACGACTTTGAGATTGTTCACCGCCCAGGGCGTGTGCACGCCAACGCTGATGGCCTCTCCAGAAGGCCCTGTCGCCAGTCCTGTGCCTGCAAAGTGCCAAGTCCTTCCTCGCAACCGACGGGCGTCACACATCGGGCGGTCCAGTGCGAATTGGACTCTGCCCCCGGTTCCCTGTCGCTGAGTCCAGTGGGGGTAGAGGGACGACCATCCACCATGGTGTCGGGTCTAGTGGGGGTAAGTCAAAGCGCCCCTGCACCCGACACTCATACTGTAGACCAAGGCAGTCACACCAATGTACACATTGTCAATATGACCGAAAATGTACATGTGACGAGAACCCCTGATACTGCTTCGTTGTTTCATGGCTGGACAATGGGGGAGCTGAGCCAAGCCCAGGACGCAGACGCTGACATTGCACCAATACGCGCCTGGATGTCAGCCAGCAGTGAGCGCCCCCCTTGGACTACAGTTTCATCATGCAGTCCAGCCGTGAAGACGTACTGGTCCCAATGGAAACGACTCTACTTCAGAGATGATGTTTTGGTCCGTCGTTTCTACTGCCTTGACGACACCCAATTCTACCCGCAAATTCTGCTGCCTCACAATTTACGGCCCGAGGTGATGAAACAGATGCATGACGGTAGCGTGGGTGGACATTTTGGGGTTGAACGGACCGTGGCCAGACTGCAAACCCGATACTACTGGTACCACATGAGGGAGGATGTCACCCTCTGGTGCCGGACCTGTACCAGCTGTGCGTCCAGGGCCCGCCCCGTCAAGAGACCACAAGCCCCAATGGGAACTGTCCGGGTAGGGGCCCCGATGGAGCGCATTGCCTTGGACATTATGGGACCACTTAATGAGACTGAGCGCAGAAACCGGTATGTGCTTGTCATACAAGATTACTTCACGAAATGGACAGAGGCGTTTCCCATTCCTGATGAGCGAGCTGTGACCGTTGCCGAAGTTGTTGCTTCTGAGTGGGTGTGCCGCTACGGCATACCTCATGCACTGCACAGCGATCAGGGACGCAATTTTGAATCTGAAGTATTCCAAAGCATGTGCCGCTTGTTTGGCATTGACAAGACTCACACTACGCCATTTAGACCCCAGTCAGATGGCCAGGTTGAACGCTTCAACGCTACTCTCCAGAAGATTCTGGCCTCCACCGCGGAACGTTGCCATTGGGACTGGGACCTTATGGTTCCTTATGCTGTCATGGCCTACAGGGCAACTAAACACAGTTCCACCGGGTTCACTCCAAATTTCATGATGTTCGGCAGAGAAGTGAGCGAACCAGTGGACCTAGTTGCCGGATTGCCACCCGACCCAGACATTCAACCGTCCGTTCCAGAGTACGTCAAACAGCTGCGTGAACGGCTGGAGCTGGCCCATCTGATCACCAGAGAAGCTCTGGGTGAGTCTGTTACGCGTGCAAAAAGACAGTACGACAAAAACTGTTGCCATTCGCAGTACAAGATTGGAGATCCTGTGTGGTACCTTGTAAAAGGTACGCACCACGTCAAGAACAAAGTGAGGAAGTTCCTTCCGTCATATGAAGGGCCATTCTTTGTCCTTGGACAATTGGACGACCTGGTCTACCGTATTCAGAAGAACCCGAGATCCAAGGTGAAAGTTGTTCACCACGATCAACTAAAACTTTATCGCAGCCGTGAGCCCCTGGACAACACCTGGGCTTTGGACCGAGCTCAGAGGTGGGCACCTATCGAGGTTCCTCCGCCAGCTGTGGAGGATGGCCCAGCAGACCATGATCTAGGCCTGCGTGATTTGTTCTCAAGCGTGACTGACGATCCTGGCACCATTTCACCATCTGCATCTGACCCCACACCGGTTGTGCTCATTCCATCCTCCCCTTCCCATGGAGACCATGAAAATGGTGGGGGCGCGGTGGGTGAGTCACTCCAGCTGGGCCTGCCAGTCCAACGACCAGGACGTCCCCGCAGGGCACCTGACCGTTTTGGTGCCTGGGTGACTTAAATGGTGTGAGGAGCACTTGAATGTTCTAGGCAGTTCTCAGGGCCTTACCTAAATTTTATACAATTTTTCTACTTTGTCCATGTTTGAATGGAAGTTGTTTACATATGCGATTTTTCAATGTGTTTCGCTGTTTAAAAAAAAAAAAAAAAAAACCTGCCAGTGCTACGCTTCTGACCTGTCACTGTAAATTGCTTTATCTCAGGAATTCCGCCGGTCGCCTTAAACTGATTACTTAGGAGTGGATTTTCAGCTCCTTCCTCGTGGCGCTTATTTTCACCGTGGTTAATATGTATTTTCTGATATGAACCTATTATTGTTACCAAGCTGTCATTTACCATACCTCGCTTGTATAAGAGAATGATAATCACAACTGTCTTTTGGGCTCCAAGCCTCTTATAGATGTTGTAGGTCAGCTCGTGTTTCTGTGCTGGAGTGGAATTGTTTAAATACCATCCAGAGTGGGGGTAGTGTTGCAAGTATGGTGACAAGCTTGCGTGACGTGTGGGGTGCGCATGCGTGGAGGAGGGAGGGGGCGGATGTTGTTGGAGTGTTGAATGAATGAAAGGAGGAAGTGAAAAATGGGAGAGAAAAGAGCATGAAAACAAAGCGAGGCTACAGGTACACCACTGTCTCCCTGCTGGCGTGTTATTATTGATTGGGAGGACGCCGCATTTCGACGACGTGCGCCGATCACGATCCCCGGGCAACTCCGGCCGCGAAGACGGACGCCGCATTCCGACGACGTGCGCCGATCACGATCCCCGGGCAACTCCGGCCTTGGAGACGAATCTCCCCTGCGCCCCCCCGACCACGGTCAGGAGGAAACCGAGCAGGAACGGATAACACTAGGGTTTCCAAAAAAGTGGTAGTCTTCGTCGGTGTGGTTTTCAGCACACCATTCGCTACAATTTAACACGTAAAGTAAGCGTTTGAATGCGCCGAAAGCGGGGGGAAATTCCCCGCATTTGCATTAGTTAGATAAAGAAATTTTGCAATCAATGAAGCTACCATAAGGGAATTTCAGTGATCAAAACACGATGGAAAGGGGAGAGGATGAGTGATTCCAGCGAGATCAAATTAAGTGGCAAAATACAGATAGGTGGTATCCTGTTAGAGAACACGTAATTGTATTCCAATTGACTGATTTGTTTATTTTTTTATAACCACTGATAGCCGCGTCAAGAGTAGCAAAAGAATAAAAAAAATAAAGTCACTCGCGTTCTGCGTCGGACTCGAGGTGCATTCACTGACCACTTACGCAGTAGGAAAGTTACCAGGGGGGACTGATCCTGGCAGTCCCTGCCACAATAAGTACCAAGTACAAAGGTAGTAACATCGCGCCGCCTTCAGTCAATGCGTGCGCGCTCCCGCAACAGGGGATTCCGATTTTGGCAGGGGGTAAGTACTTTGGCACGACACCTGTCTATTTAAGTTACCTTACGTGTGAACTGTGTTGAACAGGAAGTTTGCATTCAAAATAATAGCACACAGCTTTAACCGGACGTAGCACTTCAATGCAAATTTCAAAGGACAATAAAAAACAATAAATAAAATCAGTACTGCTGTTCCAAAAATATTAATATGGTAAGTTACGGTAATTGTTTCACTTACAGTTTCATTTTTAGTCACTTTGACAAAAGTCAACTAGAGTAATTGTTTCACTTACTGTTTCATTTTTAGTCACTTTGACAAAAGTCAACTAAAGTAATTGTTTCACTTACAGTTTCATTTTTAGTCACTTTGACAAAGGTCAACTAGAGTGCATCTGACTAGATTGGAGTCATGTGCCACTTATTCTACCCGAGGTGCTGCCGAATCTGATTACTTAGAAGTGTCATTTATCTATTATTTCATTTCATTTTCATTTCCTTCCTTGTGGCGCTTTGTCTGCGTTTTGTATAGTAGCCTATTATTGTCTCCAAGCTGTCTTTTGCCATACTTCACTTGTATAAGAGAAAGATCGCCACGACTGTCTTTATGGGCACTAAGTCCTTTCTAGATGCTGCAGGTCAGCTTGTGTTTCTGTGCTGGAGTGGAATTATTTAATTGCCATCCAGAGTGGGAGTAGTGTTGCGAGTGCTGTGACAGGCGTGTGTGTGGGTGAGGTGTGTGCATGCGTGAAGGAGAGGGCAGTGGAGGAAAGGTGTGAATATGCTGGTCTGTGAGTGAGGAAATGAGAGTGAAGTGTAGAGGCAAAGTTGAGTTTATAAAAATAAAGTCAAGCTTCAAATACAACCACTGTCGCCTTGCTGGTGTGTCATTAAGTTGAAGGGCTCCACCTTACGACGACGTGCGCGGGCCGCGATCCCAAGGCAACTCCGGCCTTGGAGAAGAATCGCCCCTGCGTCCCCCGACCACGGTCAGGAGAGTCGAAGCAGGAACGGATAAGATTAGCGATGCAAACTAGTTAACCCAGGCAGGGTTGATCAAGCCCCAGCTTGTGCTCAGGTAGTGCTTTCCCATACTAGTCACGCCTCAGCCACCTCGATGCCACTTCTGTTACATCGGTGGCCAAGTTGATGGCCCTTTGCTCATTTGCTTCCAGCAGCTCCTGCTCTGTCATGACTCCTTTGCGACTCGATTATTGTGTAGAGCCTATGAATGTTGTTAGGTCACACACATAAGTGGGAGTATAAAATTTTTCATACTTAGAGTATAAGTGTAGGAGCCATATAGTGTTTATGTGGTTTCTTCCTATTCGGGATGCATTGCGCACGACCCAAGCGTGCGCACGCTCCACTTTCACAGTGATTGGTGGTGTCACTATTAGTAGTTGCACTCACCTGCGTGTAGTTATTGTTTTGTGTTTGATCTTGTGGTGGGGTGAGCGTGGGGAAGAAACTTTTTGCTGTCTGTGAAAACATAGTGAGAACCATCGTGAAAAACAGAATCATTGTATAAATAAACGATACGACAGTTTTAATAAATTTTAGATGAATTGTTACAACCCTAGAAAATGAATATAAAATAATAAAATTATAAAATTCTTCATGTGTGATGTCATAGTCTTTTAAGTAGACTATGGACCTACTTAAAATCATAAGGATCCAGATACACGTTTAAGTAGCTCAAGAGTATACTTAAAATGTATCAGGAATCCAGATGACCATTACACATTTTTTTCAGTATTGTTCATTCTGTAGCAGTAATGCAAGTTATTCAGAGTGAGACTGTAAGGACCGCTCTCCAGCCAGGGCTGGAAAGCAGTGGGGGTGGATTCTAAAAACGCTGACAAGGGAAAATGTAGGGTCAGAAGGATTTATTTGGACCGGCAAATGACAATCAGCACTCGATAGGCAAGGGAACTTGCTATCATTAATAATTGGGTTTCTATAATTACAGTCGTCGGAAGAAGAGAACGAAAAACGCTGGTGGAGCAACCTCACACCAGGGAAATCAAAACGAGGAACAAAAATAGCTTGCAACGCAAGAAGACCGAAAACGAAAATGTCCTTCCACAAAAGGGTAAGGTAACATCCAATACACGAAGCGATAACAAAAGGCGAGCCGAAGCGTAGCTGAAACATGGAAAGGAACAAAAACTTACAAAGACCATACACGGGGTAACGTGGGCGAAGACTATAGCGAAGGCACATGGGCGAGAGCAAGTTGGGTCAATAATCCGACGCCAGCGTGTCCGCGTCGCTGGTTTAAGTAGTCCGTGATTCATCATCCTTATTGGTCGCAGCTGTGTGGCTCGTGAGCGCGTCTCGCTCGCGGCCGAGTCCCCCAATAGCGCGCCATCGGACACGCCCACTCCGCTGCAACAATGACACAAGGATCGTGACAGAGACATTTTCATTACACAATTGTTATCCTACAATACTTGTCTAACCAACTATTCTCATTTTCTTTTGTAGTTTCTACATTCTCTGAGAAAACCAGTCCGGCTGCAGCAATATTGTAAACCAGCCCTGGAGTCAGCAGCAACATCGTCAAAATACCTACCCCATTATGTGTTCTCCTGAAATTATTTTAATAGATCTACTGTAAATATTAGGGACTTAACTTTTCACTCAAGCCTTGATTTTTTTTTTCTCCGTGTCAAGTAGGGCTGCCACAAACAAATTTGTTGCTAGTCGATCGACTACTGACCAACACTCGTTGCAATTAGTCGACTAATCAGATCATCTGTAAATTATCTTATATGACCATCGGTAGCTTTCAGCAGAATTATTTAAGGTATGTACAAAAAAAGATAAAGTCAATTAAGATTGAAGGATAATTGAAATTGAAGGATACTGTGGCTTTCATTTTTTGGGGCTGTAAATATTTAGTGCATTTTAAAATGGAACCAAAAAATATAAACTATGCTGAATGGCACTAATACTATTACCTATTGTAAGATTTATTTTCACGAGAATGTCTATATTTGTATAGATCTATTTTATTTCTTATTTAGGGGGACTATTATTTTGTTGTATTGGCGGAGGGATATGGAGTGTAAAGAGAAACGAGAGAGAGAGAGGCTCTAGAGCGATGGAGTGAGCGGACTATTGAATAAAGTCGTATGTGGAGCTATTCCCTCTCCGTGTGCTGTTCTTTCTCCCACGAACCCCGATGTCGGACTAGCACTCACCACCCCCAGGGAATCGAGTGTTACACTATGAACAGTAAAAGAAATACTGTACTTTGTAAACATAGTTCACTCCTCTGAGGCTCCAATCCTTTTTTCTCCTGCAGGAGACGAGGCATTTTCAAGAGAAAAACACAGCGGCAGATAATTATATCAATAAAAGATATGACTGTTTTAATACATTTTAGATGAATCGTTACATACCTAGAAAATGAATAGAAAATAATGTGTAAATTCTTCATGTGTGACGTCAAAAATTTCAACTGATTGAAATTGATGTTCATCAATACAATTTCACAAAAATTCATAGTATCCATCCAATGATCATGAATAATAAATGCGATGCCTCTCAATAATATACCCGCTGAATTAATACTATGATGATGTCTATTATGACTATGATGTGTTTATTGTCAATTATCCATCTATCCATCTTCTGTACCGCTTCTCCTCACTAGGGTCGCGGAGGGTGCTGGTGCCTATCCCAGCTATCTTCAGGCAGTAGGCAGGGGACACCCTGAACTGGTTGCCAGCCAATTGCAGGGCACACAGAGACGAACAACCATCCGCGCTGAAGGAGTGGAAGAGTTTAAACCTGAATTCCAACAGCGCTCACACTCATACCTAGGGGCAATTTAGAGTGTTCAATCGGCCTGCCATGCATGTTTTTGTAATGTGAGAGGAAACCCACGCAAGCACGGGGAGAACATGCAAACTCCACACAGGATGGCCGGAGCCGGGATCGAACCCACGCCCGATGCTGCCTCTTACTGTGAGGCCATCGTGCTAACCAGTTGTCCACCGTGCCGCCCCTTATTGTCAATTATATAAATTCTTATATTAATATAAATTCCTAGATTACACCAGTTTTAAAATTGGCTCCCTGTGTGTTTCAGGTTTGATTTTAAGGTGCTTCTATTAGTTTTTAAATATCTTAACGGTCTTGGGCCATCTTATTTATCTGACCTTCTTTTCTCGTATCAGCCCTCGCGGACCCTGAGGTCCTCTGGCACCGGCCTTTTAATTATTCCTAGGGTGAGGACTGGAACACATGGTGAGGCTGCATTCAGCCATTCTGGTCCTCGTCTATGGAAGAGCCTGCCGGAGGACATCAGGTCCGCAGAGACTGTTGATATTTTTAAAAAGAGGCTCAAGACTCACCTTTTTAGTTTGGCTTTTAAATAATTTATCTTAGTCTTTTAATTCAGGACTGTCATTTTATCTACTATCATTGTCTTTAATTTTTAGCTTCTTTGTTTTTTAGTATCATAATTTTTTTTATATATTGTCGCTCCGTCGTTTTATATTATTGTCTTTTAATTTTTAGCTTCTTCTTTGTCTTTTAGTATCATCATTTTTCTTATATATTTTAGCTCCATCGTTTTATATTATTCTCTTTTAATTTTCAATTTCTTTGTCTTTTATTATCACAATTTTTCTTATATATTTTAGCTCCGTTGTTTTATATTATTATCTTTTAATTTTTTACTTCTTTGTCTTTTAGCATTATCATTTTCTTTTATATATTTTAGTTCCAGTGTTTCCTCAAGGGGGGCCTCCGCGCTGGGAGGTGTGGCTGGCCTTCTCACAGGGGGCTTTGAGTTTCTCACACCCGTCCACACGCTTCCTGTATGTTCTAACAGTTTCAGCTTACAAGACATATTTGGTTCACACTTCTGTTAAATGCGAGCTAATCGGTTTCCTGTCGAACACGGTTCAAGACGTGCAACTGTTTTTGTGGCTTTCTGTCGACACTTCTGTTAAGTCTGAACAACTGAACTAATGTTTTCCTGTTTGAGAGGTCCATATTTTTGTGACCTTCTTTTGACCTGTAAGCATAGTTTTGAAACATGTAACATGACAAACTTAATTTCACTAACGCACACAAAACAGACGCTCGCACGATTGTATCTGAAGGCCTTGGACGAATAGTGCGTGCTACTCGTCTGATATAATCTGCCTGGCAACATGACCTAGCTGAATTCTGATTGGATAAAAACTCTAATCTAAAAATTCAACACTAGGATATCATATGTCATCCATGTGAAGAATATGATCAGGATTTCTTTATTATGTTAGGCCAGCAGAAGAAGGCCTTGAGCGCCCACCTCAAATTGTGTGCAAATAGTTAACTTGTAACATAACCAAATTATGATATGAGTTCAATGACTCAATAAAACAATTGTATTGTCTAGGGACCCGAGAAAAGGAAGTGAGAAAGCAGTCAATTCTGATGCTTTCTCTTCCTCTGCGCTATGTTTACCTAATGGTGTTGGCATTCAACAATCTCCAAATATCAACAAGATCTCATGATATCACCATTGCCTCCCTTTCACACAGCGCATGAGGATTATTATTACATTTATGTAAACCACTTATTATTATTATTAATGTCCAAAACTGTATTGAAATCTCCAGTAACGAGAATCTCATCAGTATTCGGATAACTCAAAACATTTACGAATTCGACTAAAAAATAATGGATTATCCTTATTAGGAGCGTATATATTGGTGAACAAAATATTCATATTAATAGTTATATCCATCACTAGCCATCTACCGACATGAGCCGGAATAAAATAATATAGTACGTAGTCAACATTCATTTTAATCTAATTCATAATTCCTCTACTAATGTTAAATCCATAACTAAAATATACTGTATTTTGCATCCCCATTCATAAAGATACAATATAAAGATAAAGATGTCTTTTAATAGTCCCACAATGGGGACATTTGCAGTGTTACAGCAGCAAAGATATAGATCACACAGAAGCGGCGGCGTAATGTAGCCGTTAATGTATAACATTAGCAGCAGACATTAATAAAAAGCATGCAAATATACACAGTATATACGTGTATATACACAAATCCCCCTGTACATACATACTTACATCCCACAACATTTACAAGTGTAAGGAAACACTCCTAATGCCTGTCCATGGTACAGAGGGGAAAGAAATAAAAACGCTGCAATGATAAAAAAAATACTGAATGATTGAAAATACTGCAGTGATAAAAATACTGCAATGATAAAAGTACTGTAATGGTAAGAGTACTGAAATGACAGAAAAATACTGCAATGATAGAACATACTGCAATGATAAAAGTACTGTAATAGTAGAAGTACTGCAATGATAGAAAATACTGCAATGATAAAAGTACTGTAGTGGTAAAAGCACTGCAATGATAAAAAAAATACTGCAATGATAGAAAATACTGCAGTTATAAAAGTACTGTAGTGATAAGAATACTGTAATGGTAAACGTACGTACAGCATTTGTCAATATTTAACTACAGCATTGGATAAAGCACAGTATTAGTGTGTATTGCATTCTAGGACAGCACAATTGCACTAATGCCCGCCCGTTTGTAGGCCTGACCTAATGTTCTTGTTAAAAAGTCTGACAGCAGCCGGCAGGAAGGAGCGGCGAAATCTCTCCTTCGTACAGCGAGGGTGTAACAGTCTATCACTGAAGGTGCTGTGGAGTGTTCTAAGAGTGTCATTGAGTGGATGGGCTGGGTTGTCCAGCATTGATGACAGTTTTGTTGTCATCCTCCGGCCCCCCACTGAGTCCACAGAGTCCAGGGAGCAGCCCAGGACAGAGCTGGCCCTCCTCACTAGTTTGTCCAGTCTCTTTTTGTCCCGGCCCGAGATGCCTCCTGCCCAGGAGACCACTCCAGAGAAAATGACAGGTGAAACCACAGAGTCATAGAAGTTCCTGAGGAGTGTCCCCCGAACGCCAAAGGACCTCAGCCTCCTGAGTAGGAAGAGTCTGCTCTGACCCTTGCTATTGAGAGCGTCTGTGTTGCTGCTCCAGTCCAGTTTATTGTTCAGATGAACACCCAGGTATTTGTAAGTTGAGACCCTCTCAACGTCTGTTCCCTGGATATTCACAGGTGCAGGTGGAGATTGCCGACACTTGCAGAAGTCCACCACCAGCTCTTTGGATTTCCCAACATTGATTTGGAGGCGGTTCTGCTGACACCAGTCCACAAAACCCTGCCTAACCCCTCTGTACTCCCAATCGTCTCCGTCAGTGATGAGGCCAACAATCGCAGAGTCATCAGAGAACTTCTGCAGATGACAGGTAGAGAAATTGTATTTGTAGTCCGATGTGTAGAGAGTGAACAGGATGGGAGCCAGAACAGTTCCCTGTGGCACTCCCGTGCTGCAGAGGAGCACGTCAGACAGGGGAGACTGAGCGGGGGCAGACATCTGATCAAACCTATTGAAAAATAGGTTCAACTCATTTGCTCACTTAAGGTCCCCCCCCTTCTGGGTCTTACCTGGTTGTCCGTGGCCTGAGATGGTCTTCAGGCCCCTCCAGACATCCCTGGCATTGTTCCGTTGCAGCTGTTCCTCCATCCGCATCCTGTAGGACTTTTTCCCCTCTCTGATCCTCCTTCTCAGCTGACGTTGCACTCTCTTCAGCTCCTTCTTGTCGCCTGACAGAAAGGCCTTCTTTTTCTCCTTTAGGAGAGCTTTAATGTCCGGTGTGATCCAGGGTTTGTTGTTGGAGAAACATCTTACATTCCAGGTGGGTATGGTGTTCTCCATGCAGAAATTAATATAGTCTGTGATTGTGTCCGTTAGACCATTAATGTCCTCCCCGTGGGCTTCGCTGAATACTTCCCACACAATTGTGTTGAAACAGTCCTTTAAGGCCTCCTCGGCTTCTCCGGACCATCTCTGAACTGTGCGTGTCACAACTGGTTGCCTGCGGACCAGAGGTTTGTACATAGGCAGGAGAGCCACCAGTTGTGATCAGCTGGGGGAGGGACAGTGATGTGTACGCCTCCTTGGTGTTGGCATAGAAAAGGTTCAATATTCTATTGTCTATGGTGTGGCAGGTAACATATTGTGTGAATGAAGGCAGGGAGGAGGAAGGAGAAGCATGATTGAAGTCACTAGAGATAAGGAACAAGGCATTTGCGTGCTGTGTTTGTAGCCTCTGCTCACAGCTGCAGTCAGTACATCACAGGCTGTCTCACTGTTAGCAGAGGGCGGCACGTATGCCGTCATTGCGATCACTTGACTGAACTCTTGCGGTAAATAGTACGGACGGATGCTAACAGCTCTCAGCTCAATGTCCCGACTCCAAAGTTGATCCTTAGTCTTCCATTTTAACCATTTTTCCAACCTTGAGTGGGTTTTCTGAAGACAAACAATTTGTCCATCCCACTTATCATTTAAAGTAAAAATTTGGTTCCTTTTGGAGATAGTTGCTAAACCATTACAATTAAATGTAGAAATTTCAATATTTTGTTTACCCATTAAGTTTGGTCAATTGATCATTAAAATGAAAATGACATATCAAGGAAATATCACAAATTGTAATTGAACCAAAAACCTTTTTCTCCCAGACACATGCACATACACTTCTTTAAATTCCTTCCACCCAGAAAGAAAAGTCCACTTGTATCTTCCCTTCTCTACGTGAGCCTCACATGACAGTGCCACTGTAGCTCCCAACCACGGCCCAATGTCCTGTGACAGGGACTCCTCCTCAGCCTCGCTCAACGTCTGTCAACCGCGTTTTCTCTTGTCAGGGTAAGAGTATGCTCCAGTGACGTAGTTGATAACAGTCAAAGCCTAACCTGTACCATATGACCGTTTCAGGAAGCGGATCAAGAAGTTCAGTTTCTGATTTAAGTGGCAAAAAAACACAATGGAGGTTACCCGTTTAGTGAGTATTTGGGTATGTTTTGTTTGTATTTCTCTTGGCGATTACTGCTATCAACTTATCAGCGTTATGGAGTCATTGAGGAAGAGAAAGTTTACCCATTTGGGAACACTTTGATCTTATGACTGCAAAAAAAGTTAAGGAAGAAAAAATACAGTTGGAATCCAATTGTATTTTAATTGGAGTAATTGCTACTATACATCCCATGTTTTCGTTGTAAGGTGATGTGCACGTTATGTTCCAAAGAGCTGAAATCCTGGGATTCAACAACAACTCTTAGAACACAACCATAACTGGAATTAGTTAAAGCAAGGATTGCTTGGATTGGATGATTTCGTGACATACGGTAATTACGTAAAACGTCCACCAATATATGAGTATATTATCAAGCGGCTTTCTTTCATGCATATACAGTACATCTTTAAATCTAAAACAACACCAACAGGATATCTACGTCTGCTTCATTGACTACCAAAAAGCATTCGATCGGGTCCGTCATAAAAGGCTATTCAAAATGCTCAAGAACATCGGAATTGATGACAAAGATCTTAGGGTCATCTACAACCTCTACTCGCTTCAAAAAGGAGCCATCAGACTTCCGGGTGGCCTCACGGAGTGGACCGAAATCAACCGCGGAGTTCGACAGGGGTGCGGAATGAGTCCAGACTTTTTCAACTTGTACAGCGAACAAATCCTCCGCCGGCTTGAAGACTCAAACGACGGAGTTCTCATCAACGGTGTCCGTATCAACAACATCAGATATGCAGATGACACTGCCCTCATCGCTGACAGTGAGGAAGGCCTACAAAGGCTACTGGATCTCGTAGTGGAGGCTTCAACAAACGAAGGGCTGGAGATTAACAGCAAGAAAACTTTCTGCATGGTGATCTCCAAGGAAAGCCGGCCCCCAACGTGTAACCTGTCGTGCAACGGACCCGCAATTGAACAAGTCGACTCCTTTGATTACCTAGGGTCAAAGATTACATCAGATGGTCGATGCGAGGAAGAAATTAGAAGGCGCATAGGAATGGCCAAGACAAGTTTCAACCAAATGTCGCCCATTCTAAAGGATCGCAAACTCCCTATTCCTCTCAAGGTCAGAATTCTGAAATGTTTCGTGTGGTCGGTTCTGCTGTACGGATGCGAATCTTGGACCCTATCCTCAGCAACGACAAAGAACATCGAAGCCGCAGAGATGTGGTTTTATCGTCGGATGCTGCGCATCCCGTACACCGCACACGAGACCAATATCTCGGTGCTCCAACGAGTTGGGAAAGAACGCCAACTCATCCAAGAAATCAAAAGAAGACAGGTCAACTTCACCGGCCACATCATCCGTAAAGGCGAAATTGAAGAACTATGCCGAGCCGGAAAAGTACCTGGGAAAAGAGCTAGAGGCGGACAGAGGCTCATGTACCTAAATCAGATCAAGGACTACACCGGGCTCAGAAACTCGCAAGCTATCTGGGACGCCGCAAGAAACCGAAGACTGAAAGTTTTTTCATCATGAGTCGTCAAGGGCTGTTTCAGCCATGGCACCAGAAGAAGAAGAAATCTAAAACCACCAGGCAAATATCAATACAGTGTGGGAAACGGGCAAATTTGAAATAAATCACTATGTCTCTGTTTTGGAGGTTCATTTTGATTTACAAGTACCTTAATCGCCTCTCTGAGTACCATTATCACCTAATGCACTGTCAGTCACATCTGCTTCAATAAAAGCCCACGCTTAAATTACATTCTATAAAATTACGACGACGAAATCAATGCTAAATTCAGCCGGCCCGTGGTGGTACAGTTGTATAGACCTTTGTCTAGTGCCCACAAGTGCGAGATTATATGTAATAATTGATAGGTAGATTATATGTATATTTTTCCAGCACAAGTTTGATTCAATGTTTGATTTTCTAATTTGTACATGATAGTATTGTCAGGAAACAGGAGCGGTTGATGCTTTGGTTGACATGGTCATCCAGGACTCCCAGCGCTTCACTATTGTGGAGGACAAGGGGTTCAGAAATGTTTTTGCTAGGTATGTATGGATGCATATAAAAAGGAAAAGAAACAGACAAAATTAAAGAAATGAATGAGATAAAACATTTTGTGTGAGTGCTACATTTATTTATCCACGACAATAAAAACTTATCCTAATACCTTATCCACCATTTACTTGTCAAGTTCATGACATGAGCAGGGCCTTCTCAATTTTATTCCTCATATTAAAAATGTCCCCCCGCGAGCTGTCACCTTACCGTGGTGGAGGGGTTTGCGTGTCCCAATGATCCTAGGAGCTAAGTTGTCAGGGGCTTTTGCCCCTGGTAGAGTCACCCATGGCAAACAGGTCCTGGTGAGGGTCCAGACAAAGCACGGCTCACCAAACCCCTTTATGATGCTCAAAATTATTGGACCACGGTTTCCCTTGCCCGGACGCGGGTCACCGGGGCCCCCCTCTGGAGCCAGGCCTGGAGATGGGGCTCGTCGGCGAGCGCCTGGTGGCCGGGCCTGCAACCATGGGGCTCGGCCGGGCACAGCCCGAAAAGGCAACGTAGGTCCACCTTCCCATGGGCTCACCACTTATGGGAGGGGCCAAAGGGGTGGGGTGCAATGTGAGTCGGGCAGCGGCAAGAGGCAGGGACCTTGGCGCTCTGATCCCCGGCTACAGAAACTTGCTCTTGGGACATGGAATGTCACCTCTCTGGCGGGGAAGGAGCCTGAGCTGGTGTGCGAGGCAGAGAAATTCCGACTAGATATAGTCGGGCTCACCTTCACACACAGCTTAGGCTCTGGTACCAGTCCTCTTGAGAGGGGTTGGACACTCTTCCACTCTGGAGTTGCCCAAGGTGAGAGACGCCGAGCAGGTGTGGGCATACTTATTGCCCCCCGGCTTGGCGCCTGTACGCTGGGGTTCACCCCAGTGGACGAGAGGGTAGCCTCCCTCCGCCTTAAGGTGGGGGGACGGGTGCTGACTGTTGTTTGTGCTTATGCACCAAACCGCAGTTCAGAGTACCCACCCTTTTTGGAGTCTTTGGAGGGTGTGCTGGAGAGCGTTCCCCCTGGAGACTCCCTCGTTCTGCTGGGGGACTTCAATGCTCACGTGGGTAATGACAGTGAGACCTGGAAGGGCGTGATTGGGAGGAATGGCCCCCCCAATCTGAACCCGAGCGGTGTTCTGTTACTAGACTTCTGTGCTCGTCATGGATTGTCAATAACGAACACCATGTTCAAACATAAGGGTGTTCAAATGTGCACTTGGCACCAGGACACCCTTGGCCGCAGTTCGATGATCGACTTATAGTCGTGTCATCGGATTTGCGGCCGCATGTTTTGGACACTCGGGTGAAGAGAGGGGCGGAGCTGTCAACTGATCACCACCTGGTGGTGAGTTGGCTCCGATGGTGGGGGAAGATGCCGGTCCGACCCGGCAGACCCAAACGTATTGTGAGGGTCCGCTGGGAACGCTTGGCAGAATCCCCTGTCAGAAAGAGTTTCAACTCCCACCTCCGGCAGAACTTTGCCCACGTACCGGGGGAGGCGGGGGACATTGAGTCTGAGTGGACCATGTTTCGTGCCTCCATTGTTGAGGCAGCCGATCGAAGCTGTGGACGTAAGGTGGTCGGTGCCTGTCGTGGCGGCAACCCCCGAACCCGCTGGTGGACACCGGCGGTAAGAGATGCTGTCAGGCTGAAGAAGGAGTCCTATCGGGCCTTTCTGGCCTGTGGGACTCCGGAGGCAGCTGACAGGTACCGACTGGCCAAGCGGAATGCAGCTTCGGTGGTTGCCGAAGCAAAAACTCTGGCGTGGGAGGAGTTCGGTGAGGACATGGAAAACGACTTCCAGACGGCTTAGAAAAAATTCTGGTCCACCATCCGTCGTCTCAGGAGAGGGAAGCAGTGCACCACCAACACTATTTATAGTGGAGATGGGGTGCTGCTGACCTCGACTCGGGACGTTGTGAGTCGGTGGGGAGAATACTTCAAAGACCTCCTCAATTCTACTCCACATCCCGTACCTTGTGAAAGGTTGTTTTCGTTGTCTGGGTATGTTGTACAGAAAAAGCGAGCTTCCTTGTTGCTTGAAAATGTTAACAAGCTTGTCTGTTTGAGTAACTGGCTCGAAACAAACTAGGAGGTTTCCTTTTTTGGTAGCCATTTCTTTTAATTCTTTTTTGAGAAATCAGTAACTGGGTTGATCGAGTGGATAAAGACCAGTTTATTGCTGCTAAGTTCAAAACAAATGGTTTGCTGCACTATAGTCTGAGTCCTTGTTTACATTTCATTTGCACTTTGTTGACATTTTATATTTCTTATATTGATCCAATTTGATCCCTTAGAAAGGGTTGTTGAGATGCTGTTTTGTGTGACTTTGTGAGTTGAATCCAATGCTTTGTTTTTTTTTCAATAAAAAATAGTACTTGCATAAAAACAAAAAATCAATTCTCATATGTTTCAGGTATTACAATGCATGTCTAGCTGCTTGTTGATTTTGCTGACCAACGGTAGTCAGCACTTTTTTTGCACACCTCTTGGTCTGGTTTGGCTGTGCGATAATGAAAATGTATTTATTATTTTACAATTTTCTGAAATCAGGGGAAATGGTCAAAATTGGAGGGAAAGTAGACAATCTGCTCTCTTCTCTCGTGTAAAATAATCTCAACCTACTGAGCAGAAGCTACTTTACTGTGTTGTATTTACAACTTGGTAATGGTGCACACAACAGCTGCATAACGCAACATGTAGTACTAGTTAGCTGGTCGAGCGACAGGTCGTCTGCAGTAATTCCTTTTTCGGTAGAATGGCACTTCGACAAGCTGAAACCACAAAGTTGCTTTGCCGGAACACGGGTAGCCTTGCAGCTTTGGCAACATATTCCACATCAGGGTTACCAATGTGGAAGAATAAAGGGGCACACAGTGCTGACTGTAAACACATTTTTATTCTCTAACTGTCCACAAGCAAAAGTTAACAATTAAAATAAAACACAAAACACAGCTTTTAACCACAGCCCCACCTCACCTGCTTACCTACTGGGTGAGAGGCATGGCCCTAATGTCCGCCATACGTGCACGGTAAAATATTGATAGAATTTGCAGCCACAAACCCCAACCACAGAATTCAAAAAGCTTTTTTCCTCAGTGTTCCCACCGGAACATCTAAAGGCTTAAAATGGCACGAAAGAAAATGTCCAAAGTAGAACACAGGATACAAAGAGACCCAATGATTGAGTCCAGGCTGGAAACGGTTCTGTTCTGTAGAGCATATTACAATAAACGTTTTGCTTGTCTTCTTGTTTACTTAATCTATTATTTGGGTTTTATTTTTTTGTTTTATTCCTTATGTGTGTTTATAAGGTGGCATGGTGGATGACTAGTTTGCACGTTGTCAGGTTTGCTCGCCGGTGGGCGAGGAGGAGGTGGACCCAGAGGTGCGAGGAAGCAGGGAAAAGGGTAAACTAAAGGGAATTTATTAAATTAATCAAATGAGGACAAACAACATGGCGTGGACAAACAAACGTGGCAGGGTGCAAAAAGACTAAGACGAACTAAACGTGACTAAACAGAACAAAAGCCGAGGAACAAGACAGTGACAAAAACCAGGGACATGAGAGGGAGCGAGAGCAAGAACATGGCCGTGAAGGAGATCAGGGAGCGGTCGTGACAGTCCAAACGGAGTAGCAGGAGTAATGTTCCGACAATGAGTTGTTGGGATGAGGTGTTTATATAGTCCAGTCATTAGGAGTGCGGATGGGCATCAGGTGTGTGAGCTGACGGGGAACAGGTGCGTGGCTGGTGAGGGCGAGGTGCTGAGGGGAAACGCCCCTACTCAGCAGATCAAAACAATAACAAGTGCACATGGCCGGGAGGTGAAGAAAACAATAACAAAACCGCATGATCATGAAAACAATAGCAAAACCCCGGTCATGTCCGACGCGGATCATGACAGTACCCCCCCCTCAAGGGACGGATTCCAGACGTCCCAAAAAAAAAAACAAACACGGAGAAAAAAAAACACAAAAAAGGAACCCCAAAATTGTCCAAGAACGAGGGTGGGCGGAAGGGGTCGGGAGGTGGGACCAAGGCCCGCGAACGAGACCGGTCTGGCGGATGTCCAGGGGGCCAGACCAGCGAGTCCCGACGTGGCCATTCAGGTGGACGTCCGGGCGCACCCGAGACAGGAACGTGGAGCGGCGGCTGGTCGTCAAGCCCTGCCGAGACAGGAACGTGGAGCGGCGGCGGGTCGTCGAGCCCCGCCGAGACAGGAACGTGGAGCGGCGGCGGGTCGTCGAGCCCCGCCGAGACAGGAACGTGGAGCGGCGGCGGGTCGTCGAGCCCCGCCGAGACAGGAACGTGGAGCGGCGGCGGGTCGTCGAATCCCGCCGAGGCAGGAAGGTGGAGCGGCGCCTGGTCGTCGACCCCCGCCGAGGCAGGAAGGTGGAGCGGCGGCTGGTCCTCGAGCCCCGCCGAGACAGGAACGTGGAGCGGCGGCTGGTCCTCGAGCCCCGCCGAGACAGGAACGTGGAGCGGCGGCTGGTCCTCGAGCCCCGCCGAGTCAGGAACGTGTAGCGGCGGCCGGTCGCCGAGCGCCGACGAGGCAGAGTCGAGAGGCGGCGGCGTGTCGTCGTCCACCACCGAGGCAGGAGCCAGGAGCGACCGTGGGTCGTCGAGCGCTGCCGGGGCAGGCCCTTGCAACGGGCGCAGGACAGGCGCCTTCGGATCCTTGACCGGAAGCGGACGCGGGACAGGCTCCGCCGGAACTTGAGCTTGGGGCGGACGCACAATGTGCTCCGCCGGAACGTGAGCTTGGGGCGGACGCACAACGTGCTCCGCCGGAACGTGAGCTTGGGGCGGACGCACAACGTGCTCCGCCGGAACGTGAGCTTGGGGCGGACGCACAACGTGCTCCGCCGGAACGTGAACCTGGGGCGGACGCACAACGTGCCCCGCCGGAACGTGAACCTGGGGCGGACGCACAACGTGCCCCGCCGGAACGTGAACCTGGGGCGGACGCACAACGTGCCCCGCCGGAACGTGAACCTGGGGCGGACGCACAACGTGCTCCGCCTGAACGTGAACCTGGGACGGACGCACAACGTGCTCCGCCTGAACGTGAACCTGGGACGGACGCACAACGTGCTCCGCCTGAACGTGAACCTGGGACGGACGCACAACGTGCTCCGCCTGAACGTGAACCTGGGACGGACGCACAACGTGCTCCGCCTGAACGTGAACCTGGGACGGACGCACAACGTGCTCCGCCTGAACGTGAACCTGGGACGGACGCACAACGTGCTCCGCCTGAACGTGAACCTGGGACGGACGCACAACGTGCTCCGCCTGAACGTGAACCTGGGACGGACGCACAACGTGCTCCGCCTGAACGTGAACCTGGGACGGACGCACAACGTGCTCCGCCTGAACGTGAACCTGGGACGGACGCACAACGTGCTCCGCCTGAACGTGAACCTGGGACGGACGCACAACGTGCTCCGCCTGAACGTGAACCTGGGACGGACGCACAACGTGCTCCGCCGGGACATGGACTTGGGGCAGACGCGGAACGTGCTCCGCCGCAACATGGACTTGCGGTGGACGCAGGACGCGCACCACCGGAACATGGACTTGGGGCGAACGCACGACGTGCACCGCCGGAACATAAACTTGGGGCGGACGCGGAACGTGCT
This sequence comes from Idiotropiscis lumnitzeri, assembly GCF_059441095.1. Taxonomy (NCBI): domain Eukaryota; kingdom Metazoa; phylum Chordata; class Actinopteri; order Syngnathiformes; family Syngnathidae; genus Idiotropiscis; species Idiotropiscis lumnitzeri. The sequence goes on along the minus strand of NC_142395.1, from coordinate 4,583,827 downwards.
CCGCCGCCACATGGACTTGGGCCATCGGCAGGGCGCCGGAACGGGGCTCAGCAGCTGACGAGGAGCCGAGACGGGGCTCAGCAGCTGACGAGGAGCCGAGACGGGGCTCAGCAGCTGACGAGGAGCCGGGACGGGGCTCAGCAGCTGACGAGGAGCCTGAACGGGGCTCAGCAGCTGGCGGGGAGCCTGAACGGGGCTCAGCAGCTGGCGGGGAGCCTGAACGGGGCTCAGCAGCTGGGGAGGAGCCAGAGTGGGACTCTGGAGGCTGCAGCGGACGAGGAACCGGCACGGGGGGCTGCCGCTGACGAGGAACCGGCACGGGGGGCTGCCGCTGACGAGGAACCGGCACGGGGGGCTGCCGCTGACGAGGAGCCGGCACAGGAGGCTGCCGCTGACGAGGAGCCGGCACAGGAGGCTGCCGCTGACGAGGAGCCGGCACAGGAGGCTGCCACTGACGAGGAGCCGGCACAGGAGGCTGCCGCGAACGGGGAGCCTGCACTGGAGGCTGCCGCTGACGAGGAGCCTGCACTGGAGGCTGCCGCTGACGAGGAGCCTGCACTGGCGGCTGCAGTTGACGAGGAACCGGCACTGGAGGCTGCAGCTGACGAGGAGCCGGCACTGGAGGCTGCAGCTGACGAGGAGCCGGCACTGGAGGCTGCAGCGGACGAGGAGCCGGCACTGGAGGCTGCAGCGGACGAGGAGCCGGCACTGGAGGCTGCAGCGGACGAGGAGCCGGCACTGGAGGCTGCAGCGGACGAGGAGCCGGCACTGGAGGCTGCAGCGGACGAGGAGCCGGCACTGGAGGCTGCAGCGGACGAGGAGCCGGCACTGGAGGCTGCAGCGGACGAGGAGCCGGCACTGGAGGCTGCAGCGGACGAGGAGCCGGCACTGGAGGCTGCAGCGGACGTGGGGGCGGCATGGTCTGTGCATCTGACGTGGAGGCTGCAGCTGGCCGGGCGCAGCAGCCGGGCCGGGCGCAGCCGAGACGGGGGAACTGATCCCTATCAGCCTGCCGCCATAGGGAACCAGGGGAACGGGAGACACGAGGTACCGAGGCTACAGGTGCTGGTGAACGTGAGCTATGATGCGCAAGGGGGACGTGACAAGGTGCGGAAAGCGACAGTGGACGAGGTGTGCGACGTGACTTTGGACGAGATGGACGACGCGTGGTGGAAGAGGAAGTGGTCTCGAAAAAACCAAATGAAAACGGTGTTAGGAATTGTTCAGGGGGAAGAAAGTGACTGATCTGTGCTAAATCCGGGTTACGCTGGGCGTCTAACTGATTATATATATACTCGAAGTCATCTTCGTGGTCCGAGTCTACCAGAACGTGAGGGGCATAGTGCTCGAAATCATACTCATAATCGGGTTGGATTGAAAAGTGGGGTGGTGAAAAGGTACGGTGCTCAAGGTCTTCATCATAGTCCGAATCAATAATCAGGTGAGGGGGTATGACAGGGAGGCCGTCGATTTTAATACCGTGACACGCGGAGGAAGCAACAGACGAGGTACGGGGCTGGTCGGCAGGCTGATGAGGGCGGTTGTCCGATCGGCGACGACGATGACGTCGCCGAGAGCTTCCCGCAGGGTCCGTAGTTGGTCGGAACATTCTGTCAGGTTTGCTCGCCGGTGGGCGAGGAGGAGGTGGACCCAGAGGTGCGAGGAAGCAGGGAAAAGGGTAAACTAAAGGGAATTTATTAAATTAATCAAATGAGGACAAACAACATGGCGTGGACAAACAAACGTGGCAGGGTGCAAAAAGACTAAGACGAACTAAACGTGACTAAACAGAACAAAAGCCGAGGAACAAGACAGTGACAAAAACCAGGGACATGAGAGGGAGCGAGAGCAAGAACATGGCCGTGAAGGAGATCAGGGAGCGGTCGTGACAGTCCAAACGGAGTAGCAGGAGTAATGTTCCGACAATGAGTTGTTGGGATGAGGTGTTTATATAGTCCAGTCATTAGGAGTGCGGATGGGCATCAGGTGTGTGAGCTGACGGGGAACAGGTGCGTGGCTGGTGAGGGCGAGGTGCTGAGGGGAAACGCCCCTACTCAGCAGATCAAAACAATAACAAGTGCACATGGCCGGGAGGTGAAGAAAACAATAACAAAACCGCATGATCATGAAAACAATAGCAAAACCCCGGTCATGTCCGACGCGGATCATGACACACGTGAGCCACACAATGTCATGGGTTCTAATCCAGCTTTTAGTTGTTTGTCTTTGGGTGCTATGGTTTTGGCTGTTAAACCAGTTCAGGATGTACCCCGCCTACTGCCGAAGACGGCTGGCATAGGCTCCAGTTATTTTGGGTAAGTCATTGTTAGTTGCACTGTGTATGAATTTTGTTAAACAAATACATCTATCTACCTTGCTTTTTTTGCATGCTAAATTTGCACCTGTTATTTTTGTTAATTTTTCAATCGGATATGGAGCTCACTATAATAAACTAGGGGCTTAACAAAGTATAAGAAGGCAATTGTAAACTGCTGAATGTTGATTGTTCAGGTGATAATTGTGAAAAAAAAAATATAAACAAAGTGTTATTCCATTCTGGCAAAATATAGTTCTATTCTTTGGTAATCTATTCCTTTTTTTACAGTACAAGGATATACATCATCAGATACAATGCCTTGGGTTACTGTATAATGTTCATTTGTAGATATAATCACTGCTATTGTTGTGACTTCAGAGAAACAGAAGAAAAAGAGGAATGGAGAAGAGCTACATACTGCAGTTACACAGTTCATTGAGGAACATTATGGGCAAACTGATACAAAAACAAAAACAATCTCTTCTTAAAAAAATAGTTCTTCACATGAAATTACTTCGCTTATGGTCCAGAACAACATATGAACCATTCTTTCAACCATAAAATTTGCTTGAAGCAGGTACTGGCAGTGCATTCAACAACAATCAGCACCTCGGGTCATACTAAATTTAAAAAAAAAAAAAAAAAGTTAGTTAAAACAATGCAAACGTACCAGATTTTCAAGTTTCTCAAATGCTTTCTGTTTCTGTTTACTACCTTCAAATACCACTGTACAGAGTCAGCTTCACAATACCATTTTGATGAATGACATGTTAGGTAAGTGAAATTTTTAGATGGGGTACTTCCTCCCTGATATACGGATTTATCAAGAAATAATTAGCAACATTTGTGGTACACTTTTTTTCTTTTTTTTAAACAGAAGAGACCAAACAATGATATGCCTCTAGGTTTTTAAAGACAAGCCATGAGAGGATGTCAAACCATGACTACAGAGAGCAATGAAACACACAACCCTACAGGTATGTTCTTTAAATTAAAGATACAAAAATATGTATAATTATACAGTATACGACTTTATTTATGGAGCGCATTCCACAACAGTTGGAGCTATAACAAAGCACTTTCCATATGGTGTAATATAAATTAGCAGGAAATTAGAACACAAATTAGAACACAAATAAAAACACAAACAATTCATTCCAGAAGAACAGCAGAACATCTGTATCTGGTAAGTGTATTGGCCATATTGACCGCTCCTAATACGGTAATCATTGCCTTCAAGCTACAAGTCATGCTAAATGAAAGGTAATTTAAGATTGGCACGGTTAGGGCGGTTCGGTTAATACCACAATTAAGTGCTTGAATGAGAGGTATCTGGGTTGGAACTGTGTTAAATCGAAGCGAGCCAGGTTGGGGAAGATTGGCTAGGGCTGTCAGTCTGAGTGTGCAGCATGAAGGTGTGAGTTGTGGCTCCTAAAAAAATATATCAGAGTTCTGTTTCTAACTAAGCCCCCTGTATAACACTATTCAATTTGGATTTTTGCCATTCACATTTCCTGAAAGTAAAAGAAAAAAAAGTGCACTTTATTTGAAGGAGTTTGCACCAAGTTTAATGTAGTTAACGGACTAATGAAAAAAAAAAAATAAGATGTAAAAAATATCTTCTTTAACGAAATAAAATAAAAAGGAAAAAGTGTTTTAAAAAAGTCTACTGTATACTGAAACACCATTTTATCTTTACAAAACCAAAAAAAACTAACTATACTTGTTGAGAAAATGCCTTTTTTTAGTCTTTGGAAATGGTAATTTAATACACAAACCTTTGGGGTTGATTTTACATGCATTTATTTGAATATGTCTATTAGAAGAGAAGGCCTTACAGTCATCTGGGAGTTGTAGTCCTCTTAATGTTTGTCACACAGAAGGCAGCAGCCAATAAAAAAATTGCCATCAAATGACGTCGCTCCTTAGAGACGAGTTTGTGTGTTGTTTTGTGTCAAATGACTCACCTCCTCTTGGCATTCAACTCAGCCTGGAATGCGAGGCCCAGCAAAAAGTGCTTTTCCCTTTTGGGTACATATTTATGAAAAAAAAATATGTACAGTATATAAAAAACAATAGTACACTGATAATTCTCAACTTTAATTCATGCCGCAAATCCACATTAGAAGTTGGGAACTTGGCAAACAAGGCATAATAGCTTTATTACAATTAGGGCCACGCATGCACATGCATCTAATTTACAAAGCGGTGTTATGCACCACAATTATGGTAATTCAAAATGTGTGTACTGTTAAAACTGTAAACTGTACCTTGTATTATCAAAATGTTTTAAAATAATATTTTTGTAGCATTTTTACCTCACAAAGCTTACGACCAGTCTTTTTTTAATCTTATACACAAGTAAAACACTTATATGTCTTGACATGCTTTTGAGAGAGATGCATGTCATTCACCATTCAAGTCCAAACACAATCCAACAAGAACACATTTTCTGCTTTAAATTATTATTTTTAAATAATCTCTTTCTCCTTGACAGTTCTGATCGACTTCCTCTCCAAGCTTGGACTACTGAAGTATTATCCGAACAAACTCACTCTTCAATCTCTATTGGAGGTCAACAAAGGCAGCATAGACGAAAAAATTGTTTTATCAGTGGATGAAATACCATTTTATTTCTTAAGAAAACTGTTCAAAATCAATGCTGGCTGCAGGAACTGCACACAGATATTAAGCCACCATGAAGAACAAGAAGAAAACCTTGCTCAAGAGGACATTTACACAGCATGTGAATCAGCTAACGCAGTTCATCCTCTTGACCTGATAGTAGGTCTATTTCTTTGTGCCGACAGCTTTTTGCAGCAGGAAATGGCCCTCAAGATGTCATTATGCCAGTTTTCTGTCCCACTGTTGTTGCCCCACTGCAACAACAATCAGTGTACTCTGATGCTATGGGCACTAAGAGAAATTGTGAAAGAGTGGTGTCCACATGATTTGTGTCAAGCAAGAGGATTTGTTGAAAACAACATTGTGCAAGCAACTATACCATTCTTTTCCTTCGTGAGGCTAAAAAACTGCACTTTATCTAAATCGCAATTTTTGAATCACATCCTCAGTCGCGGCCAGCAGAGTCACAATATGTTTTTACACAGAGATATGGAAGGAGGGGCACAGACTAGAAAAATTTCAAATGCGTTGGTGGAGATTGGCTGGTTTCTTCCTGGTGGGAGAGCAAATCTTGACATATTCCCAGAGCCAATTACATTTGCCAATTTGCGGGGAGATATTTGTGATTCACTCAAACAATTTACTTTTCTTTACGAAGTTTCCAATGCAATCTTTGTATTCTTGGACAAAATTGAAGAAACGGAGCACAAAATTTTGACAGCTCTTCAAGATGCAAAATCCAAACTCTATTTTGTTGTTAACCGCAAAGAGAGTGCCGGTGAGGATATGATGTCTGTCAAGATAACTGTGCAAGAACTGGGTTTACCAAATGGCAGTGTTAGAATCAAAAACTCAAGAGTGAATGTGGCAGAATTTTCTCAGAAAATTTGTGGAGCCATCAAGAACTCACTGTCTAACATAAAAAGCACAACAAGTATTGAAAACATGCTTGAAAAGGCTATTGAATTGGGTCTGTCTGTGGATGAAAACAAAACTCTAGACCAGAAAAAAACTGCAGAAGAGATCATGAGGGGAATTAGTGCACGATCTATACCACACTACAAAAAACAACAACTTCCTTTGCAAGGAGAAAATTGGAAGAGGTTGTCGCAACTGGAGATGAAGGAATGCAGAATAAACGATGTTGGCACTGTTGGTGTTGAACATTATAAAGCTCAGATACAGACAGAGAAAAGAAACATTTGGGAAGATCAAAAGAAACAGAAACGGTCAAAAGGAATGCAAGATTTTATTCACACTTTATCAACAAGTGACAAAGAGAGAAGGACTTATTTCTTGAAGTGGATGAAATTCACATTTAATACCCACTCCCGTGACAAAATGACTGCCTTGCGGAACAAATTCAAAGAGAAATGCAAAAATAAGGATGCCAAACAAATAGCAGAGATTGATCAAGAATTGGTGGCCAGCTCTTTAGGAATAGAGCATTACATGAGAGAAATGGGACTTAACTACGAGGTTTCTATGCAGTCAGATGATACCACAGAAAATTTGTTGAATTTGCCTGTTGTAGCTGCTGAACTGCTGTTGGAGGGGTATCCACTGGAGTTTTTGGATGGAGATGCATCAAACGTCCCAGAGAAGTGGGTGACAGCTGTGCTAATGGAGCTTCACAAGAAGGTCGGTGGGAAGAGCAGGCTGCTAATAATTACTGTGTTAGGTGTTCAAAGTACTGGAAAATCGACTCTTCTCAACACCATGTTTGGTGTTCACTTTCCTGTCAGCAGCGGCAGATGTACAAGAGGGGCTTATATGCTATTCCTCAAAGTTGGAGATGATATACAAAATAAGTTGGGTTGTGACTTCATTCTCCTCATTGATACTGAAGGGCTGAAATCCCCTGAGCTTGCACAACTAGAAGATAGTTATGAGCATGACAACCAACTGGCAACCTTTGTCATTGGATTAAGTGATGTCACCATTATCAACATGGCAATGGAGAATGCAGTCGAAATGAAAGATGTCCTGCAAATTGTTGTCCATGCTTTCATGAGAATGAAACAAATTGGGAAAAAACCACTTTGTTATTTTGTGCACCAAAATGTTGCTGGAGTTTCCGCTCATGCCAAAAACTTGACAGAAAGACAACATCTGTTGGACCAACTTAATGAAATGACACAAATTGCATCTGAAATGGAGAGACAGCCTTCGATTCAAGCGTTCACGGATGTGCTTGACTACGACTTAGAAAACAACAACTGGAACATCCCAGGACTTTGGCATGGAACTCCTCCAATGGCACCAGTGAACACCGGTTACAGTGAGGCTGTAGCAGAGTTTAAGAAAAATCTTCTGGAGACAGTAGGAAAGGAAAGGTGCAATGACATCTCGAAGATCCCCGAACTTCTCAAATGGATGAGTAGTCTGTGGAAATCAGTGAAGTATGAGAACTTCATCTTTAGTTTCAGAAACACACTTGTGGCCCATGCTTATGACAACCTGTGCAAAGAGTTTTCACAGTGGGAATGGGAGATGCGAAAAGACATTCTCTCCTGGCAGACAGTAGCAGAATCAGAAATTTTAAATGCTAATAATGAGGCTGAATTGGAAACATGGAACACAATGCTTATGTTAAAGAAATCAGAACTATTTGATAAAATTGAATTACAAAAAGGCAAATTGAATGCAAAACTCTATGATTATTACAGAAAGAAAGACAGGTGTGTCAATTTGATAGAGAAATACAGAAATGACTTCATCAATAGTATTACAAGTCTGTCCAAGGATATTATATATTCAGTGAATACTAATTTGGACAGGGTCCTTGAGTTAAAAATTGGTTTGAAAAAGGCACAGGACATCCAACGAGAGTACCGTGGTGTGATTGAAGAGAGAGTCATGAAACTTCTGCATGCCTCCAAAGACTTCAGACTGTCTGATGACCAATTGAGAGAGGAGTTTGACAATATGTGGGCTACAGCCACTGCCTATGTACCGACATTGAAAGAGCAAGACATACCTGCATACATTCTCACCCAACTGAAGAAAAATCTCTCCCATCGGAAAGTGAATGAGAACTTCATCCATATTAAAAACCTACACGATTTTGGGACAGGCCCATTTAAGACCAGATGGGACCATGTTAACTCCATCATGAAGAAAGTTCAACATATGTACAAAGGAGATTTACAATTGTTTGCAGACAATGTAATCGAGACATCCATCCACTTTGTTGTTGATAAAACTAATTCCAACGGTGATTACCATGAGTCTTTCTCAAGAGATTTGCTGCAGAGGGTTGATGAATTGCTTAATCAAGGATACAAGTCTCACCAAACCAATACCCAGTTTGAGATTGACCTCAAACTTCATATTTGTGGCATCGCTGCAAGAGAATTCCTCGAGATGCACCAAAGATTCCTGTCAAATAATGACGCCCGAACACAGCTGGAAAAGTGCAAAAATCAATACATGTCCGACTTTCTTGATTTATACAAAGAGACCGATCATTCCCAACGCAAAGCAAATGATTTTGTCCAGCTTTGTATCAAGCCAGCCATTGAGGATTGCATCAACAGATCTTTGGGAATTGACATTGTAGATGAAATTTTGGCAAGCAGTCATTCAATGATTTACAGTTCACGCTCTTGTTTCCAATATGACATTCAGAAAGAGTTACTGATCAAAGATGATTTCAAAAATTTTGTCAAGTACATTTGTTCCTATGAAACATATGTTAAGGATCAGATACTGCTTCAAATCTGTAGAAAAATGGACAAGGACAATCTATTGTGCAAATTAAAGAAGAAGAAGTTGGAGGTTGTAATTCATAAATTATTAAATGCAATGGAGCTGGCCTCAAAAACGGTATCAGATGATAACGCAGACATTCCAAATCTGGTCAACGAAATGCGCAAATATCTGATTAAAGACATAGTAATATCAGAGGAGGCACAAAAGCGCAGTCTGTTTCAAATCCAAAGCACGTGCGATTCATTTGTACAAAGCTTCATTACAGCCTTGAATACATTAAAGGAATCACTCCTTGTTGAATTTTCCAACACTGATGACATAACTGAAATGCTAAATAAACTTGCAATAAAACCACAAAATGAGCTATTCAAGAGAATATTCGGATGTGGACAGCAGTGTCCATTTTGTAAAATTCCCTGCGAAGCAGGTGGAAAGGACCACAAGAAACATCATGCAGCTGTGCATCGACCACAGGGCCTTGGAAGATACAGAAACGATATCACTGAAGACCTAGTTGAATCTCTGTGTACAACCGATGTGCAGAGTGAGTGTAGATTTCTTAACAACGGAAAGCCAAGGGAGTGGGTTCTATACAAAGACTACAATACAATCTATCCTGACTGGCACATTCCCCCAGACCCTACAATGGAAGCGTCGGATTACTGGAAGTATGTACTGGTACGCTACAATCAACAATTTGCTAAAGAATATGAGGCCAATCCAGCAAAAGTTCCGGATGCCTGGAAGAGAATCACTAAGAAGCAAGCGCTGAAGGGTTTGAGAGATACTTTCAACATGAAAGAAAGCAATTTGCAGTCTGTAATCGTGTGAGGTAAACAAGGATCAGCAGTGTAACTGAGTGGGGAATACATAAAGAACAGAGGGAAAGAGAACAGTTCAGAATTAGTCATAATTTTGCTCATGGAAAATAAACCTACTGTCAAAAATAAAAATTAAATGTATCATGAAATATTAACGCCTCATCTGTCTTTTCACATAATGTGCTAGCATTAAGTTAGCAGACTTTCATGAAAAAAAGTTAAGTGGTTTGGCTAAACTCGCATTATGGTTATTCTCTTTGTTTTGTTTCAGTTTAGTCAACTTCTGCTGGGTGTTAAAAACAAGCATGCTTGTTATCATTTACTTTTGAAGAACTGTTGCGGCCTGCCAAACTGCACATAATACGCTCAGGGAGGGGAGAATAAACATCATCCACCATGTCTGAGCATCCATTTTCTTTGAAACCAGGATTGGAAAAAAGAAATTTGATAAAATACCTGTCATGGTCTGTGTTTGTTTTTGGTTTAGTATTTGGTTTAATGATTTTCCTTGTGTTCCTTTATGTCTCTTGTTAAAGCTTTTTGTGTCCACCAGTGCTTGTCATCCCACTCCCTATTGTTGAGCAATCAGCTCCCTCCACCCCTTTGTGTCTTGTTCAGGTGTTCCTTGTTGTCTCGTCGATTTTTGTGTATTTAATTCCCTGGTTCTTTTCAGTCCTTGTACCGACATTGCCTCCTGTGGTGTTGTCTATGCCTTTTGTCCATGTCAGTTGTCCTCCTGCCCATGCCATGTCTTGTTGCTTTTGTTTTTTCTTCAAATTAAGTCAAGTTAAATCGGTTGATTCTTTGTGAGTGAAGTCAATTTCAAGTCCTGTATTATTATTGTTTGTTTGTATTGTATTATCCTGTAAATGAGAACGGATTGTGTTCATCCGCATCATCAGCGCCAGTGGACAGCTCACCCACATTTGTGAAGCAGTCTTGCCTTTACAGACTCAGGCATGATGTCCATTCTTGTTGCATTGTCTACAAACAGCTGATTTAGCTAGGCACATGTAGTCGTTAGCAAGGTGATTAGTGGAACCACACTGGGAGAAATCTTTAACAGCAGCACGGCGGGAAGCGAAGGACATTTGAGTGACGACTGAGCTTCGCACCAGGGAATCCGCTGTTGGGTTTTACACTTTAAATGTACCAAAAGTTTGAATTAATTATCTGACTCCATTAATGGTTAACCAAACACGACCTACATTCATCCAACAATTATGCGCGCTCGTTTTTGTGGGTGGACTCTTAAATCGCAGACAAGGGAAAATATGGTGGAAACAATATTTATTGTGGCCGGCAAAAAACAATTGGCAGGCGATAGGCAAGGAGAGTTGCTATCAGAGACAATAGTGGGTCTATACTTACAGACGTCGGGAGACGTGAACGAAAAACGCTGGGGGAACAATCTTCCCCCAGGAAAAGCAAAACAAGTAACAAAAGGAGCTTGCAACGCAAGAAAACCGAAAACAAGAATGTCCTTCCTCCAAAGGGTAAGGTTGAATCCAATCATCGAGAAACACAAAGCGAGCCGAAACGTAGCTGTAGAAATAAACAAAGAAACAACAAACACGATCAACACACGGAGCAAAGTTTGGCAAAGACTATAGCAAGGCACAAGGCGAGAGCAAGTAGGTCAATAATCCGACACGCAAGTGTGCGTGTCGAAGGCTTAACTAGTCCACAATTAAGCGATGATGGGTTGCAGCTGGGGAGTCTCGTGAACGCGTCCGCTCGCGGCCGCGTCGCTGAGCAACGCGCCGTCGACCACGCCCACTCGGCTGCAACACAAAGGCACGATCGTGACAGTTTTTGAGAGAAAGATGACCAGGAAGCCGGCAACTTCACACGGGAGCGGATTTATTCGAAGTCTGTGGATTTCTTTTGTAGTCCTCTCCCTCTCATCACGTCGGGGTCACCAAAAATTGTTGGGTTTTACACTTTAAATGTACCAAAAGTTTGAATTAATTATCTGACTCCATTAATGGTTAACCAAACACGACCTACATTCATCCAACAATTATGCGCGCTCGTTTTTGAGAGAAAGATGACCAGGAAGCCGGCAACTTCACACGGGAGCGGATTTATTCCTAACAGGAGATCTAATACAAATCTGGGGCTCGGGTCCCTACCATTACAGCTCTGCGCGTCCCTGTACCCAACAGAGGACAACGCCCCCCGAGTTGCCCAGGATCAATTATACATTTCAGCAAACAAAACAAAGATAACCTACTATTCTACTATTGGCTATGTGTCATCTGCAGTTAACTTTAGCTTTCTCTTAGTGGACGTCTTCTGCCCGCAGGATGACGTGTCGGCTCGTCCAATCTCACACAGCAGCGCCTTGATGGCGGGAGGCCTGCGTCAGTACCCCCGTTATCAGAAGTGCGGCTCGTCCTGTACAAAAAATATCTGCCACCTACGCATTACACACAGCCTGCCCTGACCTTCCACTGCACATTGAATCAAAGCACAATCAGCAAATATCTTTATTGCATTAAACGGAATACATGTAACTTGTAGTCAATCGTATTAAATCCTTTATAGTCAAATGTATAAAATCCTTTAATCCCTCTCATGGCCTCAGTGAACTGAGGCCATCACCCCCGCAAAAATAATAGAAAAATAATAATAAAAACAGTAAAAAATATAAAATATGTAGAATAATATATACAAGTTGTAATAGAAGAATAATAAAAACAGTAAAAAAATAAAAAATGTAGAATAATATATACAAGTTGGAATAGAAGAATAATAAAAACTGTAAAAAATAAAAAATGTAGAATAATATTTAAAATTTTATTCCCTCTCATGGCCTCAGACAACTGAGGCCATTACCACTTACTCCGCTGGACCCCATGGACCTTCTGGTTGCCAGAGGAACCGGCTCTGGGTCCGACAGGGGGATCATGTACTTGCCACTCGGTGGCAGCGGGCCCAAGGTGCGCTCGAGGGTTTTAACTGTAAGAGATCTGATACAAGGTATACAACAACATCCGCAAAGCACCATAATAGCTGTAAATACTGCCACTGAGATTAATATAGAGCTAATCAGACCTTTCCATTTAGCAAAGGCATTCAACCATCCTGACCACATTTCCGAATCTACACCTGCATGTTCTTTCCTCTTTTTGTTTGAAGTTTGCAAACCTTCCAATGCCTTGGTGAGACGCCCATCTGGTGCCGTGTTGTTTGGTATGAAACTACAACATTGATCCCGAAATGTTCCGCACACTCCTTTTTTTTTTTTTTCTATCCAAACCGGACATCGGGATGACCTGATTGAATTGATCCCAATTTAACTGGTCCAAATCTACAGGTGTCACACTCACCGGCATAATTAAAGTCACCAGGGCACACCTGCCAGAGGCATTGGTCGGCAGCCTGTCGTATAGAAATTTCCCACCAGAACACAACCAGACGTCTGCACGGGAAGAGACACATTCGTTTCACACCAATCCCACGGTATTTGTCCAATTGTGTGTCCTGCTCCATTCAACTTCAAACACATAAAATTTTGCTTGGCCACCTTATTATCAAAAATGGGCTTTTGTTTCTCGGGGGTTGTCAGTGGGAAAATCTGGTCCAGATTCGTACAATTTCCCTCTAATTCTCCAAATCAATTGTGTGATTGAATAATTTTGCATATATACTAACCTCGGGGTCTTGGTAACAAATTTTATAAAACAATATCACCTGTGCGTCTGTCAACCTATCCGAGCTGTCCTCCCGTTCCTCGTACATGACCGTCTGGTTGCAGTGGTACTGTAACATTGCAATTTTTGTCTCCACTCCGTCTGTCTGAAAAGCAGTCTCATACATTAGAAGCAAACATACTAGAAGCGTAGAAAGCAAGCCTATCCTCCAGAAACAATAAGAAAAAGGACAGCCGTGTCCATTTTTATGTTTGATTTGTATGTGTTTCAATTGGTCAGTATCTCCCCCTCTCTTGACCTGCCCATCCGGGCGGTCAACCTTCAGGCTCACCATATCGGGGAAAGAACTCCGGTGCGGGTCGAAGTTGTGTGTAATAGAACCACTTACGACCTTTTGTATCTACCGTACTTTCATTTGATAAATGCTTTCTGTTTAATTAATGTTTAACATATTTAGTAAATATGAACCTGCTAAATTAAATATTTGACCTTCTGTCCCGTAAGTGTTTAAAATAATGCCAGCAATCGTTATACAATCCTTCAAAAAATGCATGCTAAATAATCGCAATAATACCATAATTAATTGTATTCAATCACCTTTTTCAATTTGTTTGTGAAGCTTGTATCAGTCACTTGAATAATATATTTTAATTAACGTAAACCCACCAAATATTATATCTATTTCAATTCTAAGACTGTTGTAATAGCTTTCTTCGAATGTAATCTAGACCGTGTCATCCTCACAGGCATTGCCCCCAGAAACAATTCTCCAACGTATAAATTTAGTTTTGCTGATAATCACCACAATTCAGCAGTGTTGGTTCGCAATAATGTCCAAATGATATCCAGCTAATATAGCACAATATTAGAATATGACTTCGCAAGATGGGCAAATCATTCCTGAATTAAATAAAATTTAGTTCACTGAGTTCAAATATCTAACTGTGTTTAGAGATTCCAAATTAAGCCTCAAGCTAACGCTCCAATTTTGACTGTTTTTTGACAAATTTTTAAAGCAACCCAAATGAAATAGTGTGCTTAAAATAAAAAAATCCCAAAACTATAATAACGCAGATACCAAATTAAACCCTTTTTTTTTTTTTTTTAACGGGAAAAATAGGTGCTCTCCAAGACATGGACAGCTCCAAGACCGCTGCAGTCTTCACCTCCTATTGTCTCCCAAATGCTTCAATCCACCTCCAGGCCGTGCCCACACTGCTTCTGTCAACTGGGGAGGGTGTAGAGACAGTAAAAACAATACACACACACCGAATTACCTCTTCCGAGTGACCCGTCTTGTGAAATTTTGGATGTTCCCAAAACCGAAGAATTTTTAGTGGGTGTTAAAATATGATATTCTGATAGTGACGCGGAGTATTCAACAACTATGGGGCCTAGATCTTTTGTATGATGCCGCGCATCGATATTCAATGGTATTTGTGGCTCGGTGAAAGTAAACAATTCATACCATTTCCGCTGCTCAGGTACAAGGCACGCGTGCGAGGCAACGACGGTAGACATAACAAATATATAATCCTAATGGAAGATCTACTCCTGACTAAATTTAGATGAATGCATTTTGATAAACCAAACCATGTGTGTGACCACATGTACAATGTAATGTGTCATTTGGTGAATTGAATGGGTTGCGGTTGCTAAACCACACAGACCAGAGCAGGAACAGGGCATACCCACCGCGGGAGAATGGAGAACCAGGTTTCAGAGCTGCCCTCAGATGTTTCAGTTTAGTTCAGCCACTGGGAAGGTAGAGTGCACGACATATGCTCCCTCCGAAGGATGTGCACAGTCAAGTTCAGTCCCATCCGGAAATGCCACTCGAATTCCAGTGTTCGTTCAGTCTAGGGCAGTGACTCAGGCAATCTCGAGAGTCCACAAGGAGGATAGTGTTGTTGCTCACTGGGAGATGTGGAAGGAGCTCACAGCGTGTGGAATATTTCGCCCCAGTATCAAGCACCATCGAAAACTTGTCCATCCACCGTCCCAGGAATGCAGGGACCTGCCAGTCCTCGAACGCTGAAGCTCCGCGGCCCCTTGTCATAAAATGGGGTACCAGCGGGTTGGTGTCAAGAGTGCGTTGGGAGTGGGTAACGGTGGCGCCCCATGCGCCGGTGGAGCTCTTTGCGACAGGTATGGCACCGGACCAGAGGATGGCAGATTCCAGAAAGTGGCTCGGTATGGACAGCTCATCACCCAGTGACCCCACACCCCGCAGCATGAGCACACCCCACTTACAACCTCTGTCTATAACCACCCCTACCTCTGTTACCGCAATCGTTGACCAGCCTGCTGTGGCGCCACGTCACCCGAACCTTGCCTAGGAGCAGCAGAAGTGGAAGGAACAGGTGCAATGGGAGCTGGATGCGTCGGTGGCTGCCTTAGCTGCTCCCCCCCCTTTTTTTTTTTTTTTTTTAATATTTTCATCTCTCTTGGCCTCCTAAACTTAGACTGATTGGCCGTTTTTCATTGATGGACTGTTTCGCATGATGTCTGCAACCGGAAGGTACACGCCCTTGAGGACGGCCCACTGGAACAGCTGTGTAATGACAACATTATTGGACGGGTCACTTCCGGAAGGCTCACTCCATTCGCGTCTCGCCCTGGCCACATAGACCAGGCCTGTCTCCCTCTTCCCCACCTGAAAGACACAGCAACATCGGCCCCAACGGGGCCCGAAATATCTGATGCACGGCACGGCCAATCTCACCTGAGGTGTCCCCATTCAGCCGATGACCATCATGCTGGTCAGCAGGTCTAGCCTCGGCCTCAAGAGAGGACAGTTCCTGACAAGTAAATTTTGTCCCGAATGTAACTCTCGCATCCCCCTACGGAGGACCTACCCTTGCATTAAGTGAGTAATTTTTCATAAAAACAGCGCAACTGCCCCACTTAACTGACATTAACTTCAAGTATCACCGCTGTGGTGCTGTATATCATGGAAAAGTCTAATCAATACAACGAAATTTTCCCTATCCTGTACTGGGTGTATGTTATCTAGTCGCGCACCCGATGTGAATAATAATAAAACCAGCGAGGTCCATGAGCAGGCTAAAGCAACAACTATATCTTAATCTGTTTCGTGGACCCTAAATTAGAATATCTTATATCTCCCTCCTTGTTGAGGAGAACCTCCGGGATGGGCGTGATGAGGCACTCTTTGAAGCGTTCTCCGGCCTTCTGGTCACATGTCACCTCAAACCTGTGGAGAGAACTGGAGGAGTGGCACTTGCCAGTGAGAAGGGGTAAATTACCTCCCTTCTGAAACTTTCAGTTTTGCATAAATTTTGTGTAATAATGTCAATCAATCATTCACTTGATGCTTGAATTTAATTCCTCCAATCTTTCTCCAATAACAATTTGAAAATCAATACTTGGGAGTGCAATAGGGATTCAGGTTGATCAGGCCTGTCCGCCCATTGCATCCTGAGTACTGTAAGGGCTTGCCGGTGCCCTTTATCAGGTTTCCTTCCTGAGGCCCGTCCCTTAAGCATTTACTCAAACCACATATACGTACAAACACTTTTTCTTCCACACTTTCATTCATCTCTAGGTATCTAATTCCTTACCCAAAAAGATAATTTCCAGTTCCCAATTCCACACGGAGCCCCCTGCCTCGGCGCGTCCGCCTTGATTTCACTGAGATTTGTGCTGGCAGATCCATCATTTTGCCTCAATTTAGCCAGCGTATGCCAAAATTTACAACTGTGGGTCTCTTGATTTTCCCATTCAGTCCCCGTGATGTCGTTTCTCCTGGACGTGGCTGACGATCCTGCACCTGTGACGTCAAACACCTCATAGATGTGGATGTTAGCAGTCTGGCATTTATGGAATGCTGTCATGTCCCTTAAAAGTTGTCGTGTCAGGGTTTGCGTCGTACAGTCATAAAACGTCTGTCGTCTACCTTTGTCACATTTAATACACATCAGTTAATAAATCATCTTCAGAACTATTTAATCCAACTTTATATTTGGTAAACCAATCTCCAATTGCTAGACATCTCCTGTTCTAAAGATTTTCTTTCAACATGATCCTAGAATATTTCAATTAAAACCTGTCCCAAAACCATAATCCCTTTGCTTAAAACTTTAAATCCTAGTAAGACTGGCGCTGTTCTGCTGTTCTTCGGGTGTCTCTTGTATGTTTTAGTTTATTTCTAATTTCCTGCTAATTGTATTCATCTTATCTAATAATTACTTTATTACCTAATATTGAAAGTGAAATGTGCTATAACAATTAAGTTGTATATTCTTTATGTCCAAAAAATGTTAAATCCCAACTCGCCCGCACACACAAAGAGTGAAAGAAAAAGAGAGAGAGAGAGAGAACATGAGAGAGTTAGGGGCAAGGGGATTGAAAAGGGTCTTAATGCTTTGAGTTGACGTTTCGATGCACGCCTCCTAGTAAAGCCGTTTGTTTTCTATAGGACTAATTAACTCTACAAATTTAACAGGTCTTATCGGGAGCTATATAAATGGCCAGTGCTTATGGCACTAAAAAATCCTTAACAGCAGGTGACACATCAATCTTGCAAGGAACCTGCAGTATGACGTCACCTTGACCCAATCAAGGCTCATATTTTCTTATGGGGAACACAAATTCCTTTATTTACCTTTATTTATGCCAATGGATCCTAAAAAAAAATTTCTTCATGCAACATAAGAAGAATCAAATTTACAATGACCTTCGGAGAGTAGGCAGCAAAGAAAGTAAACAAAACTCGAGTAGACCAAACTACCCGCTATGTTTATCAGCCAAAGGGAACACAGACGCACACACACCGCCACACGCACACACACACGCACACACCCCAACAGTGAAACAAGGAGATTAGTGTCAGAAAAAGAGACAAACTGGGCTGTGAAGGGATGGGTTGTATGGAAACAAACATAGGGGCCGCGGGCCACTCCGGGCCTTAGTGTTTTCCACTCCTATTTGTCTGGAATTATTAAGGGAAAAAATATTAACTCGGAAAAATCAAAAGTAAAATAAATAATATTATCTACCAATAGAACAGGAACATTTTACGTGACCAGATTTAGAAAACTACTAAAATAATAGTAGGCCCATATCAATGGCAATAGTCTCAAAATAAGTTGTCCTAACTAAACAGTTTTCAAACTGTAATATTCAGAACAGTATTCTAAAAACGACTCCACTCTGGATGGCCGCAGCCACGTGCTAACCAGCTGAGCCGAGCACCAAGCCACAAGCAAAGTGAGCTCAATCAATAATATAACAAAACTGGAATAACTTTTGCCATTTTCTTTTTGCCTGGAAACCCCTGACATATATGATTGACTACAAATATACGCCAAAGGTTCAACAACCAATTCAATATCACCCTCTACCAATCTTGTCACTTGCACAACCCTCCACAACGTTCAACATCTTCTTTTTCTCACGTCCCTCTCCTTCTAGTCCACTTTCACAACCTTCTCAACCTTTTCTTCAAATTTTATGTTTGCCAATGCTGTCGCCACTGTCGTCAATTGATGCACACTACGTATGTTCTCCTCCATCATTGCCAATTCTTTTTCCATTTTACCTTTCCGAATCCATTTAGCTTTATCTTTTGCCCCTTTCAATTGTTTGATGTCATTCAACATTTTCCTCTCTTTCTTTTGCACCTGCTTAGCCAACTTAATCATATCCCATGTGGTCATCCATTTGTAATTTCAACAACACCTTCCGATACCTCTCTTTTGCTCTTTTTTTTTTTTGTTTATCTTTTTTCTCCTCAATTCCACTCATTAATTGCGTCTCCAACTTCACATAATGTCCATCAATTTCTTGCCTCACACCATCGCTTTCATACGGTTCATCGGAACCGAGCCCCATATCTCACCTATCTCCACTCCTCCTGAACAATCCACTCCCGTGCGTCCCAGCCAAATATCAAACAAAACAGTCCAAATTATATCACACCAATCACACTGCTTACACTTGCACACAAATCGCGATACGTAAATCCCAGATTTTACACCGTATCAATACCACATATAGTCCCAGACTATTTTTGTAATAAGTAAATCCCAGATTTTACATTTTATTACGACTTCGCGATACGTAAATCCCAGATTTTACACCGTATCAGAACCACAAATTTAGTAATAAGTAAATCCCAGATTTTACACCTTATTACCGTGATACGTAAATCCCAGATTTTACACCGTATCACCGTGACACGTAAATCCCAGATTTTACACCGTGTCACAATCCACACTTTTAATATTTAATGTCCCAATTATCCCCGTTTTCCTCTGTTACATTTATTTTTCCCCAATTGTGCAGAATTCAGACATGTAGTAACAGGTATTCTGCTTACCTTTTAGATGTGGTACCACCAGAGGAAAACAGGTCTAAATCGGGATTTCCTTTCCGTTCAACAAGTCGTCACTTGGTGTGGATACGGGTCCCTGATCCCAGACCCTGTGGTTCTCTTATTCGAAGTCTGTGGATTTCTTTTGTAGTCCTCTCCCTCTCATCACGTCGGGGTCACCAAAAATTGTTGGGTTTTACACTTTAAATGTACCAAAAGTTTGAATTAATTATCTGACTCCATTAATGGTTAACCAAACACGACCTACATTCATCCAACAATTATGCGCGCTCGTTTTTGAGAGAAAGATGACCAGGAAGCCGGCAACTTCACACGGGAGCGGATTTATTCCTAACAGGAGATCTAATACAAATCTGGGGCTCGGGTCCCTACCATTACAGCTCTGCGCGTCCCTGTACCCAACAGAGGACGACGCCCCCCCGAGTTGCCCAGGATCAATTATACATTTCAGCAAACAAAACAAAGATAACCTACTATTCTACTATTGGCTATGTGTCATCTGCAGTTAACTTTAGCTTTCTCTTAGTGGACGTCTTCTGCCCGCAGGATGACGTGTCGGCTCGTCCAATCTCACACAGCAGCGCCTTGATGGCGGGAGGCCTGCGTCAGTACCCCCGTTATCAGAAGTGCGGCTCATCCTGTACAAAAAAAATCTGCCGCCTACGCATTACACACAGCCTGCCCTGACCTTCCACTGCACATCGAATCAAAGCACAATCAGCAAATATCTTTATTGCATTAAACGGAATACATGTAACTTGTAGTCAATCGTATTAAATCCTTTATAGTCAAATGTATAAAATCCTTTACCGCGCACCATGCAAATTTTTTTACATTCCCGGTGAGTAGTCCGAGCTTTAGCTCCAGCTACTGCATGTTCGATCTGGCACGGAATTGTAATGGTTTCTCCAGAGTCAGGTTCCAGTCAGTTCCTTGAACATCAGATGTTCTATTAGCCGAAAGTTGCACTTCTTTTCAACAATCTGGTCTCTCATCATATTTTCAGCTAGGGCGCTAAAGGATAATGTAATCATGGCAGTCATGATCTAAACTCAGAGCAAAGGGTAGACTGCTAGGAGCCACCAGCATGACTTTTGTTGTCCCGGCATGAAAGTCCATTGTTTCAGAGGTGTCTCGTTCACACCTCTTTTGTTGCAGCCTTGATCTAATCTTCCTGCATTCATCTCCTGAGGGTCTTGTCATTAGCATGGTCCAAACTTCGGTTACACTTAAAGGATTTCATACATTTGACTATTAAAGGAATATAAGAGTTTGAGCTTAACATAGTTCATTAGATGTTGCTGCATCCAGTGTATGAAAGTGTGAGACTGTAAAGTGCTGAGCGTGTGACTGGTGGAGCGGAATGGTGTGTGGGGTGCGAGAATGGAATGTTTCAGGACAGATGGTGATAGCCGCAAGGAGGGAGCGAGACAAGATGACTCGGGGTGCAGTGGATGAAGGAGCAGCCATCAAAAGATCACACGCAGGAGGAGCCACGGGATTCGGCGGGGGAGAAAGACCAATGAGAGCAAGCTAAAGTTAACTGCAATACACATAGCCAATAGAATCATGCCAGGATGCCTTTGTCTCTGTGCCATTTGCATATTGTACAGTATGAATCATTACTGGGCAACTCGGGTAGTACATTCGCTGGTGGCAAGAGAGGTGTAGAGTTGTATTGAGAGGGACCCGAGACTCAGGTGCACATGTAGTAAATCTGTGTATTGGGAATAAATCCACTTGTGCGTGAAAATGCCGGCTTCCTGATACCTTTCTATTGCAGAACGAGCGCGCATATTGTTGGATGAGTGAGAGTTGGGTAAGGTCGCAAATTGGAGTCAGATTACTAATTTGAGTTTACATTGGGTTAAAATTAAATTCTAACATTGATATAAAGCTAAATTCCAACAGCGCCAAACTCGCAAGTATTAACGAGCTCACGCAGAGCAGCCGCAAACTCACTGCTCCTTTGGAATCTCGAGCAAAATTTAATCCTCTCTGCCACAAAGTTCAACTTCAGGACATAGTACGTTTTCAATGCTTTCAGTGTCCACGTAGGAATCACTAGCAACTGGCAGCGTATAGAAAATACATTGATCCTCCGCGCCAATTGAATGGATTAACAGAGCGTGCTTCCTCTTCTCCTCTATGTTGTCAGCGAGATATAGCACATAGTTGTTGAACATACACATCCACGTATCAAAATGGAGAGTAGGCACAGGCGTGCAGTATAAAAATGCCACAGGTGGCAAAATTTGAAGCAGAGCCATCCCATCTTTGTCGCCAATGTTGTATAGTCACAAAGTCAAAGGAAAACGGATCAAGGAGAGTGTTGATTGAAGAAGTGGTCTTCAACTTTATTCTTTTTCCTCACACTTTTTCGGCAGGTACACAAACATAGAGCATATATTGCTACTGCCACCTAGTGGAATAGTGAAACATGCAAGACAACACCACACTTTGTTATTTGTTGTTATATGTTGTTTTTAAATTTAGTATTTTTGATTTCCCAAGTACTCTGTTTGCCATTTTGTTTTCTTTAAATTAAACCATGTCCTCCCTGCATTGCTGCTCCTTTTTTTCACTTCCGGTTCCGGTGCCGCATGAGTGGCTGCCTGATACAAGCAGCTTGGCTCACTATTTGAGTCTTTTTCTTGAGTTTTTCCGTTTACCCTGTTTTATTTATTTTACCTCTTCGCAGCAATGGACATCCAACTTGCGGTGGTTTTATTGCTGCTGGTGTGGTTTGGGGGGCCTGGCGAGTTATTGTTGTTTTCAGGTCTCCGGCGGTTTCCATCCAGGCACGCCCCCGGCTTGAGAAGGCGTCGGCTCCTGCGCACCTGCTACCCATCAGCGGCAATCAACACCTGCATAAGACCCAGCGTCGCCAGGAGCCAGACGCCGGATTATCCCGTGACCTAACGTGGTATTGGCTCATGTCTTTGCTCGCTTCGCTCTTGCTTGATCGCCTTGACGCTCGCTCCTGTTTGACTCCTGTGTTTTCGTGTCCCTCCTCCAGCCGTCCAGCGCCCGGTCTGAGCCCGTGCCCCCGCTGCTCACCTCCGAGTTCCTGATCCCCGCCTGCGCCTTGCACGCTCCGACCCAGCCTACCTGCCGCTCCCCGCTCCCGCCGCCTCGTCTGCGTCTCCCCCACGACGTCGATCACCTCGCCTGCGCTCCCTCCGCTACACCGCCTGCCTACCCTCCTCGCGCGGCTAACGCTATTTGCGCGATCGTTCACGGAGTCATGGCAAACAGAGATAACGCCGGACGCCCCTGTGGAATTGGACGGCTTCCAAATCCTACGTGCGGACAGGACACTGAAAAGCTGGCTGTGTTTGTGAATGATAGATGGTGTAACCCTGGGCACATCACTACGAAAGAGCAACTTTTCAGTCGGGGCATTGAGCTGCTAGCTCTTGGCATGCGGCCGGACTACTTACTGTGAGAGTTCAGTCATGTGTGCCGGTGTACGTGTCCCCCTCTGCTAACAGTGAGACAGCCTGCGACGTACTGACTGCAGCTGTGAGCAGGCTACAAACACAGCACCTAAATGCCCTCCTCCTTATCTCTGGTGACTTCAATCATGCTTCTCCTTCCTCCTCTCTGCCTTCATTCACACAATATGTTACCTGCCACACCAGAGACAATAAAATATTGGACCTTTTCTATGCCAACACCAAGGAGGCGTACACATCACTGTCCGTCCCCCGGCTGATCACAACTGGTGGCTCTCCTGCCTGTGTAGAAACCCCTGGTCCGCAGGCAACCAGTTGTGACACGCACAGTTCAGAGATGGTCCGGAGAAGCCGAGGAGGCCTTAAAGGACTGTTTCAACACAATTGTGTGGGAAGTATTCAGCAAAGCCCACGGGGAGGACATTAATGGTCTAACGGACACAATCACAGACTGTATTAATTTCTGCATGGAGAACTCCATACCCACCTGGAATGTAAGATGTTTCTCCAACAACAATCCCTGGATCACACCGGACATTAAAGCGCTCCTGAAGGAGAAAAAGAAGGCTTTTGTGTCAGGCGACAATAAGGAGCTGAAGCGAGTGCAACATCAGCTGAGAAGGAGGATCAGAGAGGGGAAAAAGTCCTACAGGATGCGGATGGAGGAACAGCTGCGACGAAACAATGCCAGGGATGTCTGGAGGGGCCTGAAGACCATCTCAGGCCACGGACAACCAGGTAAGACCCAGAAGGGGGGGGACCTTCAGTGAGCAAATGAGTTGAACCTATTTTTCAATTGGTTTGATCAGATTTCTGCCCCCGCTCAGTCTCCCCTGCTGCAGCCCCCACCAACCCCTCCTGCCACTGTGAACAAGAGCCTCTCTCCCCCTCTCTCTCTCCTCTCATCCCCCCCACAGGATTCAGTTCACAGCCACATTAGACAACCACCACTTCCTCCTGCTCAGCCTTGTTCCTCACAACATCTCAGGGGAAGAACCCGCTGAAGAAGATGAAGGCAAGGTAGGCAGCGAGTCCATAGGGGTTAGCTCCCAGCTCCTCAAATCCTGCGCAGACCAGCTGTGTGGAATTGTCCTGCACATGTTCAACCTGAGCCTGAAGCTGGGCAGAGTCCCCCAGCTGTGGAAAACATCCTGCCTGATTCCGGTTCCAAAGACCCCCCAATCCGAAGGAGCTCAACAACTTCAGACCAGTGGCGCTGACGTCTCATCTGATGAAGACCCTGGAGAGACGGGTCCTCATCCATCTGCACCCCCTGGTGAGCTCTTCAATGGACCCACTCCAGTTCGCATACCAGCCTGGCATCGGAGTGGATGATGCCATCGTCTACCTGCTCCACACTTCACTTTCCCACCTGGAGAAGGCAGGGAGCACTGTGAGGTTCATGTTATCTGATTTCTCCAGTGCTTTTAACACCATCCAGCCCACCCTATTGGGTGACAAGCTGGAGCAGGCGGGAGTGAACCACCACCTCATCAGATGGATCCACGACTATCTCACAAACCGGGCCACATTACGTAAGAACACAGGACTGTGTGTCTGACGTGCTCCTCTGGAGCACGGGAGTGCCACAGGGAACTGTTCTGGCTCCCTTCCTGTTCACTCTCTACACATCGGACTACAAATACAATTTCTCTACCTGTCACCTGCAGAAGTTCTCTGATGACTCTGCAATTGTCGGCCTCATCACTGACAGAGACAATCGGGAGAACAGAGGGGTTACTCAGGGTTTTGTGGACTGGTGTCAGCAAAACCGCCTCCAAATCAACACTAGGAAATCCAAAGAGCTGGTGGTGGATTTCTGCAAGCGTCGGCACTCTCCACCTGCACCAGTGAATATCCAGGGAACAGACGTTGAGAGGGTCTCAATTTACAAGTACCTGGGTGTTAATCTGAACAATAAACTGGACTGGAGCAACAACACAGATGCTCTCTATAGGAAGGGTCTGAGCAGACTCTTCTTACTCAGGAGGCTGAGGTGTTTGGCGTTCAGGGGACACTCCTCAGGAAATTTGATGACTCTGTGGTTACATCAGTCATTTTCTATGGCGTGGTCTCCTGGGCAGGAGGCTGGACAAACTGGTAAGGAGGGCCAGCTCTGTCTTGGGCTGCTCCCTGGATGGACTCTGTGGACTCAGTGGGGGGCAGGAGGATGACGGCGAAACTGTCATCAATGCTGGACAACCCAGCCCACCCGCTCAATGACACTCTCACATCACTCCACAGCTCCTACAGTGATAGACTGTTTCACCCTTGCCGTGTGAAGGAGAGATTTCGCCGCTACTTCCTGCCGGCTGCTGTCAGACTTTTTAACAAGAACATTGGGTCAAGCCTACAAACGGGCGGGCATTAGTGCAATTGTTCAGTCCGAGGATGCAATACACACTACTACTGTACTTTATCCAATGCTGTATTTAAATATTGACCAATTATGTATTTTGTTTCCCATTGCAGTACTTTTATCATGGCAGTATTTTTTTATCATCTCAGTATTTTTGTCATTGCAGCATTTTTATTTATTTCCCCTCTGTACCATGGACAGACATTACGAGCGTTTCCTTACACTTGTATATGTTGTGGGATGTAAGTGTGTATATATATGGGGATTTGTGTATATACGTAAATACTGTGTATATTCGCATGCTTTTTATAAATGTCTGCTGCTAATGTTATACATTGATGGCTACATTGCGCCACCGCCTCTGTGTGATCTATATCTTTGCTGCTGTAACATTTCCCCATTGTGTGACGTACTATTAAAAGGGATCTTTATTTTTATCTTAATCTTAGTTCCACCTACATGCCTTCCATTGAGGAAGCAGAGCCTGAAGACTCTGAAGTGGACTTGCCTATCTCTGGGGTTAAAGTAACCAAGGTGGTTAACAAGCTCCTCTGTGGCAAAGCCCCGGGGGGTGGATGACATCCGCCCAGCATTCTTAAAGCCTCTGGAAGTTGTGGGCTGTCACGGTTGACATGCCTCTACAGCACTGCGTGAACTTTGGAGACAGTGCCTCTGGATTGGCAGGTAGTGGTCTCCTTTTTTAAGAAGGGGGACCGGAGGGTGTGTTCCAATTACAGAGGACTCACATTCCTCAGCCTCCCTGGTAAGGTCTATTCAATTGTGCTGGAGAGGAGGGTCCATCTCTAAGTCGAATAAGGAATTCGGGCAGTTCTGTGGGGTGTGCATCGGGAGTACGGGGTATCGAGCCCCCCAATACGGGCTATTCGGTCTCTGTACCACTGATGCCAGACTTTGGTCCGCATTTCTGGCAATAAATCGTATTTTTTCCCAGTGAGGGTTGGACTCCGCCAAGGCTACCTTTTGTCACAGAGTCTGTTCATAACTTTTGGACAGAATTTCTAGGCACAGCCGAGGCAATGAAGGGGTCCGGTTTGGTTGCCTCACCATTGCATCTTTGCTTTTTGCTGATGATGTGGTACTATTGGCTTCTTCTTCAGCAGTCCACAGCCAGGTTTGAAGCAGTTGGGATGAAAATGTAATGGTTCAGAGAACCGTGAGGAAGGAAGACTGGACCCAAGAGCAAGCGTGGATGGTTGAGGAGGATTTATTGAAAGGATCGGGGGAAGAGGAGCGGGTTCGGAGGCCAGGAGAGGAGGGCAGGTGGAAGAGCGGCGAGCCAGTGCCGGAGCGCTCGCAGCGGTGGAGAGGTGCACGCCAGCGGAGGTGCAGCGGAGGCGACGGGCTGGGCGGGGACCGGCGCTGAGGCGGGAGGAGCGCGGGCGAGGAGAGCGGCGTGGAGGTGAGGGCGGCGGCGAGCCGACGGAAGCGGAGAAGGGCAGGCAGGCGGCGTACGGGCGAACGAGGTGCGATCGGCGCTCCGGGGCTCGGCGGCTGGCGGCGGAGGATCGGGCTCGGGCAGGCGCTGGGCGGCTGGAGGGAGAGCGAGGACAGACAAAGGTTAACTCGGGTTGCATAGCACAAGGAGCAGACGTGCACGAGGCGAACGTCGACGTGGACCGGGTACCGAGGTAGGTCACGGAATAATCCGGCGTCTGGCTCCTGGCAGCGCTGAGCTTTAAACCCCCGCGGTGATTGCTGATGATGAGCTGCAGGTGCGCAGGAGCCGACGGCCTCTCCGGTCGGAGGCGTGCCTGGCGGGAGACTGCCGGAACCTAGAGGAAAAGGGAGAACTTGCCAGCCCCCCCCCAAACCCAAACCCCCACAGTACCCCCCCCTCAACGGACCCCTCCTGGCGTCCTTCCTGGTTTGTCTGGGTGTAAGGCGTAAAACTCCCTGATCGGGGAGTCGTCTATGAAGAGCTTGCGGGGGATCCATGAACGTTCCTCCGGACCGTAACCCTCCCAGTCAACGAGGAACTGAAAACCCCTCCCCCGACGTTTAACGTCCAACACCTTGGAGACAGTGAAGGCTGGGTGGTCGTCGATCATCAGGGGGGGTGGAGGGGAGATGGTCGGAGGGCTTAGGACGCTGGAAGACACAGGCTTGAGGAGAGAAACGTGAAAGGTGGGGTGGATCTTGAAGGAGTCGGGGAGCTTGAGCCTGACGGAACAGGGGTTAATGATCTTGGTGATGGGGAAGGGACGAATGTATCGCGGGGACAGCTTACGTGACTCGGTCTGGAGGGGAAGGTCGCGGGTCGAGAGCCAGACTTGTTGACCGGGCTGGTAGTCTGGAGCCGGGGTTCGACGACGGTCCGCCAGCCGCTTGTTGCGTTGCGCCGAGCGGGTGAGAGAAGCCTTCACCTCCGCCCAGACTCCCTTGGCCCGATGGATGTGTTCCTCCACCGAGGGAACCGCTACTGTGCGCTCCTGCTCAGCAAAAAGAGGGGGCTGGTAGCCAAGACATGCCATGAACGGGGACATACCTGTCGAGGCGCAGGAGAGGGAATTGTGGGCGTACTCGATCCACGAGAGAGCCTCGCTCCACGTCTCGGGGTTCCGGGCTACCACGCACCGCAGCGCTGCCTCCAGATCTTGATTGGCCCGCTCGGTCTGCCCGTTGGTCTGAGGGTGGTAACCGGAGGAGAGGCTGGCTGTGGCGCCCACCGCCTTACAGAATTCCTTCCATACCTGGGATGAAAACTGGGGACCCCGGTCGGAGACGATGTCTTGCGGGAGGCCGTGGAGCCGGAAGACGTGTTGGGTCAGGAGCGTGGCCGTCTCCAAGGCAGTGGGTAGCTTGGGAAGGGGAACGAAGTGAACGCTCTTGGAGAAGCGGTCGATAATAGTGAGGATGACTGTGTGTCCGTTGGATGGAGGAAGGCCCGTGACGAAGTCCACAGCGATGTGGGACCAGGGGCGGCTCGGGATAGGCAGGGGGTGGAGAAGACCTGCCGGGGCCGAGTGTGAGGCCTTACCGCGGGCGCAGACCGAGCAGGCCAGCACGAATTCTCGTGTGTCTTTTGCCATACTGGGCCACCAGAAGTGCGCTTGGAGAAAGCGAAGGGTACGCGTGACGCCTGGGTGGCAGGTGAGCGAGGAAGAGTGCCCCCACTGGAGTACCTGGGAGCGTACGGCATCGGGGACGAAAAGGAGATCCGAGGGGTCAGGTCGGGGATCGGGTTGGGTTGGGTCTTCTGCGCCTCGCGAACCGTGCGCTCGATCTCCCAGGAGGCCGCCCCCAGGAGACAGGAGGAAGGGAGAATGGTCTGTGTGATCTCCGGATTGGCAGGTGGAGCGAACATCCGGGATAGGGCGTCCGCCTTGCCGTTGTTCGACCCGGGACGGAAGGAAAGGGTGAAATTGAATCGGCTTAAGAAGAGGTGCCAACGGGCTTGACGGGGGTTCATCCGCTTGGCCGACTGCAGGTAGGCCAGATTTTTATGGTCGGTCCAGACGAGGAAGGGGACGGCGGTACCCTCCAGCCAGTGTCGCCACTCCTGGAGCGCCCAGACGACTGCCAGCAGTTCCCGATTTCCGACGTCATAATTCTTCTCCGCGGGGGACAGGCGTCGGGAGAAGAAGGCGCACGGATAAGTTTTTTGGGTGTCGGGATCCCGCTGGGAGAGAACAGCTCCCGCCCCCGTGTCGGAGGCATCCACCTCCACAATGAACTGGAGTGCGGGATCGGGGTGTCTGAGGACCGGGGCGCTGGTGAAGGCTTCCTTGAGGTGCCCAAAAGCTTGTGCCGCTGCTGGAGTCCACTGAAAAGGGGTAAGGGTGGAGGTGAGTGCCGTGAGGGGGCTTGCAACCTTGCTGTAATTACGGATGAAGCGTCGGTAGAAATTGGCGAACCCCAGGAAGCGTTGGAGTTCCTTGCGAGTGGTGGGAGTGGGCCACTCCACCACCGCCTGAATCTTGGCGGGGTCCGGCTGGAGTTGACCCCGGGCGATGACGTAGCCCAAAAAGTGGATCGATGGTACGTGGAACTCACCCTTTTCAGGCTTGACGAATAGGCGGTTCTCCAGGAGGCGCTGGAGTACTGAACGGACGTGGCGGCGATGGTCCTCGAGGGATCGGGAGAAGATGAGGATGTCATCCAGGTAAATGAAGACGAAACGGTTGAGCAGGTCCCGGAGAATGTCAGTCATGAGGGCTTGGAAGACGGCGGGAGCATTGGTGAGGCCGAAGGGCATAACAAGATATTCAAAATGTCCGAGGGGGGTGTTGAAGGCCGTCTTCCATTCGTCCCCCTCCCGGATGCGAACCAGATGGTAAGCGTTTCGTAGATCTAGTTTGGAGAAGACCTGGGCGTCGCAGAGGGGCTCGAACGAGGGGTCTATGAGGGGCAGCGAGGTCTTGTTCTTGACAGTGATGCCGTTTAGGGCCTTGAAGTCAATACAGGGGCGAAGGGAGGAGTCTTTTTTTTTAACGAAAAAGAACCCCGCTCCCAGGGGCGAGGAGGAGGGCCGAATAAGACCGGCCGCCAGGGAGTCGCGGATGTAGGTCTCGAGGGCCTCCTTCTCCGGACGGGAGATGTTGTACAGCCGGGAGCTGGGAAGCGGGGCCCCGGGAAGGAGGTCTATGGCGCAGTCATAGGGCCGATGGGGAGGAAGGGTGCGGGCGAGGTCCTTACAGAAGACCTGGGCCAGGTCATGGTAGTCCGAGGGCACGGATGCCAGGTCGGGTGGAACCGGGGAGCGAGGGGCCGATCGGGGAGCCGGGTCGGCGGATAGCAGGCACTGTGAGTGGCAAAGCTCGCTCCACCCGGTGATGGAGCATCTCCTCCAATCTATCGTGGGGTTGTGTAACTGCAGCCACGGGAAACCCAGGACCAGGGGGACTTGTGGCGAGTGAATGAGGAGGAGCTGGATAGTCTCCCGGTGGTTACCGGAGACAATAAGGGTTAGGGGTCCCGTCTGCTGGAAAACCTGGGAGATGAGGCGCCCATCAAGGGCCACCACGCGCCGAGGGGAAGGGAGAGGCTCCAGGGGAACCCCCAGCCGGCGAGCCAGAGCCAGGTCTAGGAAGTTTCCGTCCGCTCCGGAGTCCACCAGGACGGTGATCGAAAGGGACTGGGTTTGCCATAGGAGGCGGGCTGGGATGGACATGCGTGAAGAGGAGCCCGTAGCTGACACGTTATGGCTCGCCGCGGGACTCCTGATCAGCGGCGCCCCCTCTTTTGGCTTCACGTGGCAATCGGCGATGTAGTGACCGGGGTTGCCACAACAGAGGCATAGCTGGCTCGAGAGGCGCCTCTGGCGTTCCTGGGGATCCAGGCGGGTCCTCCCCAGCTGCATGGGCTCCTCCTGACCGACGGGAAGCGAGACCGGAAGCCGAGGACGGGAGTCGGCGGGAGGCGTGGCGGGGCGTGCTGTTGGTCGGGGCGACCTTCGCGTCCGATCAGACTGCCGCTCCCGCAGCCGGTTGTCCACCTTTATGGCCAGGGCGATGAGGTCTTCGAGGGAGGTGGTCTCGTCACGGACGGCCAGCTCGTCCTTGAGCTGGTCCGTCAGACCATCGAGGAACACTCCCCGGAGCGCGGGCTCATTCCACCCGCACTCGTGGGCGAGGATGCGGAATTCCACCGAGAAGTCGGCGGCGGACCGGGAACCCTGCCGGAGTGCGAGCAATCGGCGGGTGGCCTCGCGTCCCTTGACGGGATGGTCGAACACCCGCCGCAGCTCTAGACAGAAATCGGGGTAGGAGGCCATCGCCGGCGCCGATGCCTCCCACAAGGCGGTAGCCCATTTCGCGGCGCGGCCGCGGAGCAGGTTCACCATGTAGGCGATTCGAGCTCGATCGGTCGGGTAACTTTGGGGTTGGAGATCGAACACCAACGAGGTACTCAAAATGAAGTGGCTACCAGAGCCCAGATCACCGGAAAATGGCTCCGGCGTGGGAACATGGGGTTCCCTGCCGCTCGGAGGGAACACGGCGGGCGGAGGGGGGGGAGAAGGGACCGGGGAGGTGCCCTCCGGTAGGCCGGGAGCAGAGGGGAGAGAGCTCACCTGTTGCGAGAGGAGCGCGAGTTGGTGGTGGAGAGCCTGGACGGAGTCCATAAACTCCTGCATCATCCTCTCGTGCCGTCCCAGCTGTCGGCCTTGGTGGGAGAGGGCCTCCTGGAGGGGATCCGGGCTCGCTGGGTCCATTGGGTGGGCCGGATTATTCTGTAATGGTTCAGAGAACCGTGAGGAAGGAAGACTGGACCCAAGAGCAAGCGTGGATGGTTGAGGAGGATTTATTGAAAGGATCGGGGGAAGAGGAGCGGGTTCGGAGGCCAGGAGAGGAGGGCAGGTGGAAGGGCGGCGAGCCAGTGCCGGAGCGCTCGCAGCGGTGGAGAGGTGCACGCCAGCGGAGGTGCAGCGGAGGCGACGGGCTGGGCGGGGACCGGCGCTGAGGCGGGAGGAGCGCGGGCGAGGAGAGCGGCGTGGAGGTGAGGGCGGCGGCGAGCCGACGGAAGCGGAGAAGGGCAGGCAGGCGGCGTACGGGCAAACGAGGTGCGATCGGCGCTCCGGGGCTCGGCGGCTGGCGGCGGAGGATCGGGCTCGGGCAGGCGCTGGGCGGCTGGAGGGAGAGCGAGGACAGACAAAGGTTAACTCGGGTTGCATAGCACAAGGAGCAGACGTGCACGAGGCGAACGTCGACGTGGACCGGGTACCGAGGTAGGTCACGGAATAATCCGGCGTCTGGCTCCTGGCAGCGCTGAGCTTTAAACCCCCGCGGTGATTGCTGATGATGAGCTGCAGGTGCGCAGGAGCCGACGCCCTCTCCGGTCGGAGGCGTGCCTGGCGGGAGACTGCCGGAACCTAGAGGAAAAGGGAGAACTTGCCAGGCCCCCCCCAAACCCAAACCCCCACAGAAAATCAGCACCTCCAAATCTGAGACCATGGTCCTCAGTCGGAAAAAGGTGGAGTGCCCTCTCAAGGTCGGGGGACAAATGAGGGAAGGATGGATCTGTCTGCCGTGGTGAAGGAGCTGAGCCGAAAAGCGAAAATCTTGTTTACCGGTTGATCAACATTCCTACCTTAAACCTACGGCCACAAACTGTGGGTCATGACAGAAACAACTAGATCCCAGATACGAGAGGCCGAAATGGGTTTCCGCCGTAGGGTATCTGGGCTCTCACTTTGAGATAGGGTGAGAAGTTCAGTCTTCCGGGAGGGACTCAGAGTCGAGCCGCTGCTCCTCTATGTTGACAGGACCCAGATGAGGTGGCTCAGACATCTGATTTGGATTCCTCCTTGACGGCTCCCTGGTGTTCTGGGCATGTCCTACAAGCAGGAATCCCAGTGGACAACGCACGACTCGTTGGCGAGACTGTCTTCCGGCTAGCCTGAGAATGCCTGTGGATCCCTCTGGAAGACTTTGAAGACAAGGCTGGGGAGTGGGAAGTGTGGGCTTCCTTGCTGAAACCGTTGCCTCCACAAACCGACCCCAGATAACCAGCAGATATGGCCGGACCTGCACAAAAACAAACAGCAAAAT
This sequence comes from Idiotropiscis lumnitzeri, assembly GCF_059441095.1. Classification (NCBI taxonomy): domain Eukaryota; kingdom Metazoa; phylum Chordata; class Actinopteri; order Syngnathiformes; family Syngnathidae; genus Idiotropiscis; species Idiotropiscis lumnitzeri. Next base: position 4,551,008 of record NC_142395.1, on the reverse strand, counting down.
GAGTCATTTTACTTATAGCCTGTTTATTCACACTTTGTTGTGAATTTTACTGCTGTCATCCTGTGGTGGAATGCTTAAAGCTCACCTATATAAAACTTTTGTTAGCAAGAAAAAACAGTATTCAATGTACTTGCTGCCCCTAGGTTCCATCCTTCCATTGCTATGCAAATGACAGTCAGACCTTTCTTTCCCAGCAGCACTTAGAAACAGTAATCCATTCATTTGTTACATCTAGGCTATATTACTGTAATGCACTATACTTTGGAGTCAGCCAGTCCTCCCTCAAGCGCCTCCAACTGGTCAAAATTGCTGCGGCTCGTCTTTTAACTGGAACTCGGAAGACAGATCACATAAACCCTTATCTTGGCCTCTAGTCACTGGCTCCCAGTGCACTTTAGAGTTCGCTTTAAGATACTTCTGTTTGTCTTCAAAGCTTTAAATGGACTCACTCCAGCGTACCTCTCTGAACTCCTCCACCACTACGCACCTGCCCGCTGACTCGGGTCTGCCGAACAAATGCTGCTGGAGATGTCGACGACAAAGCGCAGCTCAGTGAGGATCGTTTCTTTTCCGTTGCCGATCCTTCCCTATGGAATGACCTCCCATTGAATTTTTGGGAAGCCCCCTCCCTGTTTACTTTTAAAACTTGTTTGAAGACACATTTTTATTCTTTAACTTTTGACTCAACATGAGACTGTCGCTGTTCTGCTGGCATCTATTGTATATATGTTTGTGTTTTGTGTTCTTATTTCCCACTTAGTAAAACTTCACCGCAGTTTGAAATATTGTTTATTTTGCCACAAAAAGGTGTGCCGATGTTTATACTTAATATGATTGCATTTTGCTGATCCCAAGACTGTGCAAGGAACAAAGATAAATAATTATCTAGTAAATTGTTATCTTTGTTAATGTCGCCGTAAGGGGGTACAATCCAGTGTTTTCTTATGCTGGTCCCAAGCCCGGATAGATACAGAGGGTTGTGTCAGGAAGGGCATCCAACGTAAAACTTTGGCCAAATCAAAAATGTGAATCAAATAAATGACTTCTATACCGGATCGGCGGAGGCCCGGCCGGGTTAACAACGTCAGCCACCGGTGCTGTTGACCTGCAGAGTGCCGGTGGAATTTGGACTTTGGTTGGTCAAAGAAGGAGAGGAGGAAGGTGTGTTCGTAGGAAGAAAGAGAAGAGGAACACCAAGAGTCTAGGACCTAGAGTAGGGACATTGAATTTTGGAACTCTGAGGAGGAAAGTTAGAGAGCTGGTTAACGTGATGCAGAGGAGTAAAGTGGACACACTATGTATTCAGGAGACCAGGTGGAAAGGGAGCAAAGCTAGAAGTATAGAAGCAGGGTTCAAGTTGTTCTATCATGGTATAGATAAGAGAAATGGAGTAGGAGTTATTGTGAAAGAGGAGTTTGTTAGGAAAGTCCTGGAAGTAAAAAGAGTGTCAGATAGAGTTATGAGCCTGAAGCTAGGAATCAAGTGATGATCAATGTTGTTAGTGGGTATGCGCCACAGGTAGGTTGTGACCTGGAGGAGAAGGAGAACTTTTGGTTTGACCTTGATGAAATGATACAGAGCATCCCTAGAAGTGAGAAAGTTGTCATTGGTGCAGACTTCAATGGACATGGAAACATTGGTGATGAGGAGGTGATGGGGAGGTTTGGTACCCAGGAGAGGACGCAGAAGGTGGTTGACATTGCAAAAAGGATGGAAATGGCTGTTGCGAATACTTTCTTCCAGAAGAGGCAGGAACATAGGGTGACCTACAAGAGACTAGATCTTGTGTAGACAGTATAAACTGAAGATCAGCCACTGCAAAGTAGTGGTAAGTGAGTGTGTAGCCAGATAGCATAGGATGGTGGTGTGTAGGACAGGGGTGCCCACTCTTTTTCTGCATGCAAGCTACTTATAAAATAACCAAGTCCAAGTGATCTACCTACCTTATTTATACATTTATTTGAAAATAGAATTCTTTATAGGTACCGTTACTACTGATATATCTTGCATAACTGCATGAAACCAAATTGCACAATACAACTAGTGCACATTGTCTGTTGTTACTTTACTAATGACTTGTGCTGAATGATCAACCATAGAGTCCAGACAGGAGCAACTGATAGCGAGCCTTGCGCACGCCTCGCAATGAATATTAGACATGTTGGAACGGGTATTTGGACTTAATGATTGCTTGAGCTACAGCTGCCGGTTGTGGTGGTGGAGTACATCAAAGAGACAGCACGTTAGGGGCTTTGGAGATGAAGTCAGAGCCAGACTGAGAAGGTTCGGATATGTCCAGAGAAAAGATAGTGAGTATATTGGCAGAAGGATGCTGAGTTTACAAATACAAGCAAAGAGGTCGAGAGGAAGACCAAAGAGGAGGTTTATGGATGTAGTTAAAGAGGACATGAAAGTAGTTGGGGTGAGAGCAGAGGCTGCAGAGAACAGCGTTAGATGCAAACAACTGATTCGCTGTGGCGACCCCTGAAAGGAAAAGCCCAAAGGATAAGAAGAAATTGTTAGCTTTGCTTCTTGTGCAGTTGTTTTTCAGGAACGCAAGGTTTGCTGCACAGTACTCGATGAGTTAGAACCCATCTTGAACGAAACATTAAAAAAAAAAAAAAAATTGACGAGGAAAATTTTAACAGTTTAAATTAATTATTTTAATGTACCCGATGGGGTACATATTAGTCGCTACATTTTGGCCAAAAACTTTCGCTATTTCACCCATATGAAATTATACATGTGTTCATTGGTTGGTATTGTTCAAAAACTTAATGTATGTATATTGTAACTATGGTAAAGCTGCGCACCTTCCAGCATGACTCGATTCGGTGGGGTAAGATGACTCGCTCAGTGTCAGCGGCAGACGGTGGCACACTAAAACGTTCACCCTTCCGCGCCCAACCAAAGCATGCTAGAAAGTGCAGGGCTTCACCATCAATATAATCTACTTAATGAAGTGGATTTATTTGACATGACAGCAGACAAATCTGGCTCGCTTCCAGACCTGGAAAAGTATATTTTGTGAAAGATGTCTTTCGAGCGCCATGGAAAATCGACAACTTTTCTACTCCCGCCCTGTCACAACTAGCGCACTTCAGAACCAAATCTTGGCACCATTTAATTTCACGTGAATCTGTGCTTAGTAGCACCAACCAAAATCGGTTATATACAGTGAAACCCCGCTACTTCGCGGTTCACCTTTCGCGGGTTCAGTGCTTCGCGGGTCTAAAAAAATATTCAAAAATTAAAAACTTTTTTGTCCGGGCACGATCGGGGCTCTCCATTCGCTCCGCGGGGGCATTGTAGTTTTGCCGAGCGGCACGACGGCCGGCGTGCGCTGAAGAAGAGCGTGGGCGAAGAGGAGAGTGGACGAAGAAGAGCACGTTCCGCCGGGCACGATCGGGGGCGACGTTTCGCGCGGTTCGGACCGTACCAGAGCTCCGGCCGGCGTGCATGTCAGTTAAGCCGAAGAGGAGCACCTTCCGCCCGGGCACAAGCGGGGTGACATTTCGCTCCGTTCGGGACCATACGAGAGCTCCGGAGGAGGCCAGCCGGCGTGCGTGGCAGTTAAGCCGAAGAGGAGCACCTTCCGCCCGGGCACGAGCGGGACGACATTTTGCTCCGTTCGGGACCGTACGAGAGCTCCAGAGGAGCGTGGCAATTATGCCGAAGAGGAGCACCTTCCGCCCGGGGCACGAGTGGGGCGAAATGAAACCGAGTTCAACCGAACGGAGACACGCTTCGGGGGAGCAGGTCCGGCGTGCGTGACAATTAAGCCGAAGAGGAGCACCTCTTCCGCCCGGGCACGAGCGGAGCGCGAGGCTGTCAGTTATGAATGAATGAATGAATAAATGAAGAATGCCACCTTTCATTTCACAGGGCACACCGGACGGCGTACCAGCAGGTAAAAGTCGAAGCAATTAAATAAATACAAAAAGAAGTAATTGAATAAATACAAAAATAATGGCTGGGGAATAAAAAAATAATAAGTTTTAATAATAATTTGTTTTTTTTTGTTATAACATGAATTTCACTCTCTCTCTCTCTACCCGTATTCTATATGGTGTACTGTATACAGGGGGGTATACCTGTATAGGCTTTTTTAAGCATTTTTGAAGGGGCGCCGCTACTTCGCGGATTTTCAGTTTTCGCGGGTGGTCTCGGTCCCCATTAACCGCGATAACCGGGGTTTCACTGTATATATTTCACCCACACATTTTTGGCAGTCTATTGAACTGTAAAAATACAGCGGGCGTGACCATGCTGGTGGTTGCCTGCAACTAATTCATAAAATGCCAAAAGTTTTAATTTAAAGCTTAAAATGTTGTGCCTCAACCATAATACAGCCCCGCCTTGTGGTACAATCCAATCCAAGTTATAAACTCCTAAATCAGGGGTGCTCATTACGTCGATCGCGATCGACCAGTCGATCGCAAAGGTAGTATGGGTAGATTGCATGACATTAAGAAATAGACGTCAACCTATCATTATCCGTCATGTGATTGATACAGGGCACACAGTCAGATGACATCTGATTTTTCTTTTTGTGACATATAGGTCACAACGCATGCGCAAACAACGGTGCTAAATGCAGCACAACTAACAAGCTAGCGAGTTGGTTACCTCCAATTTTAAGCCCTCGTTTTATTCTCTTGAACTCAAGGAGGGTATAAACATGAGTGCGGGTGCTGGACCAAGTAAGAAGACAAAAACGTATCACTATAATACGGAATGGGAGGAAGAGTTCTTTTTCACGATGACATTTTCGAAGTGCGTTTGCCTCGTCTGCCAGTCTCCCATCGCAATACCAGAGAAGGGAAATGTGGAGTGGGATTTTCGGATTGTTCATGGAAAATATGATTCCGACTTTTCGCCAAAAAGCGAGCTGAGGAAGAGAAAGGTGAATGAATTAAAAAGCCAGTTGTCAGAACAGCAGTCATTTTTCAGACAACTTACTTGAAAAGTGAAAGCCACCACCGAGGTTGGCTACATCTACATACATTGTACAAAAAAATCCTCTCTCTCTCTCTCTCTCTCTCTCTCTCTCTATATATATATATATATATATATATATATATATATATATATATAAAAATTTGCATTTTATAGTAGGTAGATCATTTTGCCTTGGTCATTTTATAAGTAACTCGCATGCTGAAAAAGTGTGAGCATCGATGTCCTAAATGATTCGCCTGCTTCTTCTTCTTTTTGGTTCATTGGTGGTATGGTGGACTAAGACTCTTTGATGTATACTGCCACCTACTGTATAGAAAGTACAAAGTGTTTCCATATATAGTTAAAGGAAGCAGGCTGCTAGTGTTCAGCCCTGCATACACACAAACCAGACAGTCTTGAATGTAAATAATTTCCCACGAACAAACACGCTGACAATACCTATCAGTCGTCAGCAAGACGGACGTCTGTCACTGGCGGACTGAGAGGTCCATCTGTATTTGATCTGGTTAGTGACAATTAAACCAATGAACAAAAACTCACTTCCGTCAATGCTTTGTCCATATTATTTTTTTAAGTTAAAGTTTCCAGTCAATCGTCAGTAAAACATCCGTACGTCAGTGACGAACAGATGGAGCTTCCCATCTCAGACGAGCGTCACTTACGACACTTTCTTATGAAACACTAATTCTAACACTAATATACCGTATAACTATAAAACATTTACCAACATCTTTTGTTCTTTTCTTTATCCTTGAAATTTTTTCCTCTCTTTTTTTTTTTTGCGAGCCCTGATTGATAAATTTGCTTCATACATTCTTGTTTTAACGTCTTTTCAGCAAACCTGCTATTCTGAGGCTCTCTGGCGCCCAACATGTCATTGCAATGACATTTTAGAGTTGTGTCATTGATATTGACCAATATCAGCCTTTGGAAGTGAGGCCGTCTGACACACAACGAGCAGCAGAGGGAATGGAGGAGGGGGGAGGACAGGGAAATTAATGAATGTAGGGAAACAACACCAGTGAATATCCAGGGAACAGACGTTGAGAGGGTCTCAACTTACAAGTACCTGGGTGTTCATCTGAACAATAAACTGGACTGGAGCGACAACACAGACGCTCTCTATAGGAAGGGTCAGAGCAGACTCTTCCTACTCAGGCGGCTGAGGTCCTTTGGCGTTCGGGGAACACTCCTCAGGAACTTCTATGACTCGGTGGTTTCATCAGTCATCTTCTATGGAGTGGTCTCCTGGGCAGGAGGCATCTCGGGCCGAGACAAAAAGAGACTGGACAAACTGGTGAGGAGGGCCAGCTCTGTCCTGGGCTGCTCCCTGGACTCTGTGGACTCAGTGGGGGGCAGAAGGATGACGGCAAAACTGTCATCAATGCTGGACAAACCAGCCCACCCATTCAATGACACTCTGAGAACACTTTACAGCTCCTTCAGTGACAGACTTTTACACCCTCGCTGTACCAAAGAGAGATTTCGCCGCTCCTTCCTGCCAACTGCTGTCAGACTTTTTAACAAGAACATTGGGTCAGGCCTACAAACGGGAGGGCATTAGTGCAATTGTGCAGTCCTAGGATGCAATATTAACTACTACTGTACTTTCAGCCAAGGGTGTACTTAAATATTGAGCAATGATGTATTTTGTTTACCATTACAGTATTCTTATTACAATACTTCTATCACTGTAGTATTTCTACCACTGCAGGATGTTCACTATTACAGTACTTTTATCATTGCAGTACTTTTATCATTGCAGTATTTTTCTATCATTGCGGTACTTTTACTATTACAGTACTTTTACCATTACAGTACTTTTACCATTGCAGTACTTTTACCATTGCAGTACTTTCATCATTGCAGTATTTTTCTATCATTTCAGTACTCTTACCATTACAGTACTTTTATCATTGCAATATTTTTATGATTGCAGTATTTTCAATCATTCAGTAGTTTTTATCATTACAGCGTTTCCCCCTCCGTATAATGGACAAACATTAGGAGTGTTTCCTTACACTTAGATACGTTTATACTGTGTATATTTGCATGCTTTTTCTGAATGTCTGCTGCTAATGTTATACATTAACGGCTACATTACGCCGCCGACTCTGTGTGATCTATATCTTTGCTGCTGTAACACCTCAAATTTCCCCATTGTGGGACTAATAAAGGACATCTTATCTTATCTTAACATTGCTGGCTGTGACATATTAACAAGAGCCCAGTGGCCAGTCAGCACCTGGCACTGCGTCACAGCTCATTAACACTAGAAGTCGTTTTGCTTCTATAAAAATCATGGGAGATGTAGTCCTATTTGCCTCATTCATATGGTCTTAGATTTATGCCACAATAATGTAAGCGTACCATACCGCGTACAAAAATTAGTTTTGCATGTACATAATGTGAAATACCGCGTACAAGCCACAAATACGTAAACGTGATGTCAAATACCGCGTACGAAAACATGTTTTGTACGTACCAAAATGTGTTTTGTTTGTACAGGACCCTCACCCGCATAGGCACAAAATAGGTTTTACGCTTATGGCTTCGCGCTCCTCTACGCGTACTTAACGCATATTTCCGCTTACGATGCATACGTGATAACTGTGCCACATTTATTAACCAATCAGGATTCAGACACTAGGGCTGATTCTGATTGACTGTCCAATTGTATTTCACCACAGTATGACGTCCGGGAAGCCTCAAACACAAACAGATTGAAGGGTCTTCTGCACACGCTGTTCTTACAGTTTTAGTAATATTTCAAAAATATTTTTTTTTAAATATCTTTGTTTGGTTCAACATTATAGTTCCTTTAGTTCTATATGGGGCGGCACGATGGCCTCACAGTGCAGCGGTCGTGGGTTCGATAATGGATGGATATTACATCCTATCTATTGTGAGATACAAACCTATGACTTTGCGGACACCAGACAAAAGTCTAGACCGCTGTACCACTACTGACTGGCTATATACAAGTCTAATGAAGATTCCTTGTCATAATTTGATAGTATATAATTGAAGTGTGTTCGCGCTGGCTTTTATTGAAGCAGATGTGACTGGCATTACAACAGGTGATAATGCTCAGACAGGCGATTAGAATACAATTGTATTCCAACTGTATTTTTTTCCCTAACCTTTTTTGGAGTATTATGGTACTATGCAGCAGTAGTGTCGCGTCTCATCTGACAATGTGGAAGAAGTGAGAACTGTAACTCAAAGCAACAACTAATCAAACTAACATTGTTATGCACAGTACATGCAAGCGACTGTTTGAGAGCGCCCATCTTGACACCCTCACTTGCTCTCACATTATCCTGACCACACAAAACACATTTGGAAAAGTTTAATTTAAACATCTGCTGACACATCAGTTGGACAGCATTCCAGACTTATTTTCCCCATCATTGACAATTGACCAGTGGCTGTTTAAGAAAGCTTTACCTGGGGTGGCAGAGGGTTGGCAGGAGGTTCCGTGGGGAGGCGGGTGGGTCTAGGTTATGCCCCTCATACACACTCCACACAACCACACGTACAGAAAGGTATGACACAAGCTAGTGTAGTGTATTTTTATATCCACTATTATGAACATTTTAGTAATTCTCTTAAATAACTATGAGTGAATTGGAGACTAAAGAAGTGACCAGTCTTTGTGTTGAAATTCCAATGTCAACGAGATACTGTCCAGGAGGACAAAAGGCTTGACCGGTATTTAAGTGTGGAGCACTCGAGGTGATCGTAGCAGTCTGGATGGCACCAGAAGGCCACTTCAAAGAGGAACCACATCTGCTGTCACCGTAGGGGGCTTTGGGAGCAAAGTCGAAGACTAGTAGAATGAGAATGCTTATGTAACAAGGTAAAATGAGATATTCCTGTGTGGCCATTCTCTATAAGAAGAGAAGGTCGGAGAGAGGGGACATCTTTCGCTTTTTCTTTTTGGGGAGACTTCTTTTGACATCAGCATGTGACAAGAATAATATCTCTTTCTAACCAAAATGGCTGTGTCATAGAAGTTTTTTCCATCACCAATTCTGCCATGCTCGGCGACCTGTCCGGAGGGAAGCTGAGCCAGACCCACACATCAACAACAAAATATACCACACTAGCAAACAAAATAAAGTGTGCGCTTGGAGCGACTTGCGTGTTCCTCTGTCACCTATACACCCATACTATAGCTGTGTGTTATATATAAACGTGAGTGGGCGGCAAGCCTCAGCGAAAGCTAGTTGAGGTTATCACCTGCCGCGGCGCCTAATTATACACTAGATTGCAAAAACATGTATATTAAAAAAACTGCTGACTACATTTCACACACTGCTTACCCAGCTGTCTGTGCTCAGCCTGGGATAGATACCTGATGTTATCTGACCTGGACAGCTGAATGTTTTGAAAAGATTTTGAAAAGACACTTGGAACAAGAAGACTATCTCACACCTGCACACATTTAAAGACAAGTTACAGTTTTTAATCTCAGTCCTTGACTGAGATTTTACAGACTGAATTGCAGGATAACTATTTACAAGACCACAACTAGAATCATAAGGAATTTTGTTTTCCACAATGGAATTTTTTTCCTGGCATGTTAACCTACAAAATGGAGAAGCATAATTTTTAGGTTAGAGTTTTTCGAGTGTGCAGCAGTTTGCGCAGAAAAAAAACAACAACAAAAAAACAAGTGAGAATGCTGCACAATGTGGGCACGGCCCTGGTTAGAAAATATTTTCTAGTTCCGGGGTGGGCAAACCTTTTGATTGGCGGGCCACAATGTGTTCTAAAATTTGACAGAGGGGCCAGACCAGGAGCAGATGGATGTTTTGGTAACCTCACCTCATCGGAGAGAAAAGATACATTTAATTTTAAATGAAAGTGAACAAAATCCTGTCATGTCATTATCCACACTGCTTATCCTGTGCAGGGTCGCGGGAGGGTGCTGGAGCCTCTCCCAGCTGACTACGGGTGAAAAGCGCACTACACCCTGAACTGGTTGCCAGCCAGTCACAGGGCAGACTGAACAAAAGCATCACAACAATATATGTCTTTTAAAAACCACAGCATTTAGAAAATAAAACATTAACAAGGTATATTCATTTATTTTTTTTCAAGTTGGGCGGGCCGGATTAAAATGTTTAACGGGCCGCATGTGGCCGCTGGGCCATAGTTTGCCCACGCTTGTTCTAGTCCGTGGACTGACTTTTGAAACTTGCACACCAATTTGTCCCTGTGCTTTATTTGACATCTTAAGCCAATAGCTGTTCAATGTAAATTTCAGTCAGTTGGTGTGTTCAATCAAATATGCTGTTTGAGAGTCATCTGATGTAAAATCAGGTTAACTTGTAATGCTTTTTGCATTAGCACTGTAATGCTAGTCATGTTTGCATTGGGTGAAAATGTCTCATTATCTACACCATCTTATGAATATATATATATATATTGTGGCAGTTGAAATGAGCACACACGACTGACTGTGAACACGTCTTTATTCCAAGACTGCCAACAACAGAATAACGCACAATCACAAATTCGCGCGAACAAACATTAACATGAATACGCCCCCAAACGGGATGCCTGCTGGGTGAGAGGCATGGTCCTAATGTCCGCCACACAGCCCCCCCCCGAACACCCAGAAGGTCGCTCAGAACGAAAACCTCACCGGGGGCTTCACCGGCCTGCCACAACGACTACGCAGGCCATCCTTTAGTGGTGCAGTTGAAACCCGGTGGGCAGGGGGGTCAGGCGAGACAGGAGCGGGAGCACGACACACAACGTCGTCGCGCGGAAGTGAGGGCGTGGACTTTGGAGGGCGACCGCGGCGAGGGACGTGGGCCGGCAACAGCACATCGCCTGCAACCAAATGAGCTGGTTTTAGCCTATCTACCGAGACGCACTCCCTTCGCCCACCCATATCAAGCACAAAACTCTTATCGCCGCGCTCCAGCACCCTAAACGGGCCGTCATACGGTGGCTGCAAGGGCGAGCGGTGGGCATCGTGGCGCACAAAAACAAAACGGGCTGACATAAGCGCGGACGGCACGGATACCTTGGGAACACAGTGGTGAACCGGTGCAGGGCTCAGGGGCCCCCCCGACAAAAAGGAAAAGGGCGGAGCGTCCAAACCGTCTGGCAGAAATTCACCAGGTACGCGAAGCGGCTGACCGAGCACCAACTCAGCAGGAGCGGCGTTAAGATCCTCCTTCGGCGCTGAACGTAAGCCGAGCAAAATCCATGGCAGACGGTCGACCCAGTTACCGTCCGATAACGCAGCTCGCAGCGCAGCTTTAAGTGACCGGTGAAAACGTTCGCACAAACCGTTAGCCTGCGGATGGTAGGCAGTAGTGCGGTGCACGCGCACACCCAACGATACTGCCAAGGCTGACCAGAGCTCAGATACAAACTGGGGGCCCCTGTCCGAGGTGATATCGGACGGCGTGCCGAAACGCGCGACCCAGGACGACAGAAACGCACGGGCTATATCCACCGAGGTCGTGGAGGACAGAGGAACCGCCTCTGGCCACCTAGTCGTCCGGTCCACCATAGTGAGTAGGTGAGTAAAACCTTGCGAAGGGGGAAGGGGACCTACCAAGTCCACATGCACATGGTCGAACCTCCTGGCCGGAATCGGAAAAGGTTCAAGGCTCGACCTGGTGTGTCGGTGGACTTTGGCACGCTGACATGCTACACAGGCCGCTGCCCACATCCTGACGTCCTTACGAAGCCCGGGCCAGACAAACTTTGCCCCAACCAGCTTGACCGATGCACGGACGCCAGGGTGTGACAGGGAGTGGATCGAATCAAAAATCCGGCGACGCCATTCCAACGGAACCACAGGACGAGGGCGGCCCGTGGACACATCGCAGAGGAGAGCAGTGCGACCGCCCCGCAACACCACCTCCTCAAGCTTAAGAGCCGTACTCACTGCCTTGAGGTTGCGGATGTCAGGATCAACGGACTGGTCGGCAGCCATTTCCGAAAAATCAACCCCGAGCTGGACTGGACACACGATCGCGCGCGATAAACAATCAGCCACAGGGTTACACTTACCGGCCACGTGCCGAACGTCCGTCGTAAACTCTGAAACGGCCGCCAAGTGCCGCTGCTGACGGGCCGACCATGGTTCAGTAACCTTTGACATCGCAAACGTAAGTGGCTTATGATCCACGTAAGCCGTGAAACGGCGTCCTTCAAGAAGGAAGCGAAAGTGGCGCGTCGCAAGGTACAAAGCCAACAACTCTCGGTCGAAAACACTATACTTGCGTTCGTTATCCCGCAGCTTACGACTGAAAAACGCAAGAGGCTGCCACACATTTGCCACGAGCTGCTCAACCACTGCCCCAACAGCTATATCAGAAGCATCTGTAGTTAAGGCAACTTGCGCAGTCGCAATCGGGTGGACCAGGAGAGTCGCACTCGCCAGGGCGTCCTTAGTTTGTTGAAAAGCCTGTTCCCGCCGTGCAGACCACTCGACAGTATCATTAGCTTTCTTATTTTTCAAGGCATTGTAAAGAGGATGCAGGAGGTGGGCCGCACGCGGGAGAAACCGGTTATAAAAATTAACCATGCCCAAAAACTCCTGCAGCGCCTTAATTGAGGCCGGGCGGGGGAAATCCACCACTGCCTTCACCTTGGCGGGCAAGGGGACCGCGCCCTGTGCTGAAATCCGGTGGCCTAAGAAATCAATCTCAGCCAGACCAAATTGACATTTCGCTGGGTTAACGATCAGACCATGCGAATCAAGACGCTTGAAAACCTCTGTTAAGTGCGACAGATGTTCCTCTGGTGAAGGACTGGCCACCAGAATATCGTCAAGATAAACAAACACAAAGTCGAGGTTGCGCAACACAGAGTCCATCAATCTTTGAAAAGTCTGTGCTGCCCCCTTCAGTCCAAAAGGCATGCGCAAGAATTCAAAAAGACCGAACGGGGTTATCACCGCGGTTTTGGGCACATCTTCCGCCTGCACAGGCACCTGGTGGTAACCACGGACCAAGTCCACCTTTGAAAAAATGGTGGTGCCCGCCAAACGGGTGGAAAAGTCTTGAATGTGTGGAATGGGGTAACGGTCATGCGTAGTCACATTGTTAAGGCGACGAAAATCACCACAAGGCCGCCAGGAACCATCCCTTTTAGGCACCATGTGTAAAGGCGAGGCTCACGGACTGTTAGAACGCCTCACAATCCCCAAACGCTCCATTGTAGCAAACTCCCCTTTTGCTATCGCCAATTTGGCCGCGTCAAGGCGACGCGCGCGAGCAAAAACAGGCGGGCCGACCGTGGGTATGAAATGCTCCACCCCGTGTTTAGTGCATGCGGTGGAAAAGGCTGGAGTCGTTAGGGAGGGAAAGTCTGTCAGCAGGCGCTGATAAATGTCACCCGATGCCAAATAATTCGCATGCGTTAATGGCCCGAGTCCCCCAGCCTCACACGGAAAAGTAGCAAAAGAAACAGCGTCAATCAAACGGCGGTTTGCGACATCAACGAGCAGTCCATGTGCACACAGAAAATCCGCGCCGATAATGGGATAATAATGGGATTGCGGCAACAAGAAAAGTTCCACTGGAAATCACGTCCATGGAAGCACAGAGTCACCGACCTGGAACCAAAGCTGATGATGGGCGAGCCGTTAGCCGCACACAGGGGTGGTCCGCAAACGCCGCCCGCCTTGTCCACGGCGGAGGGTGTAAGCAGGCTGACTTGCGACCCGCAGTCCACCAGGAAACGTCGTCCAGAGGACGAGTCTGTAAGGAAAAGCAGCTCGCTCTCTTTGCCGGCGCCCACAGCCACTACTGAACGCCGGCGTTGGAGTTTCCCGGAGCTTCGTAGGTGCAGGGGGGAACACAACGCCGAGCCCTGGCGCCAAACCGCTGATGGAAGAAGCAGAGAACCTTCCCACGCTGCTTTCGAACGACCACCGCGGCCACCGTTGACGGATCCACGTCTGGTGTCGTCCCAAGGGTGGAATCGGCCGCCACACTTTGCACGGCGAACCGTCTCGTAGCCAGCAGAACTCGATCCGCTTCCTCAGCCAAACCTCGATGATCGCCGGTCGCCAGACAAGCGGAGTTAGCCAACACTGCGCGCACCGGAGATGGTAGCTGTCGCAGGAAAATGTACGGGAAAATAAAACCGCCCTCATCCGAACCCAAGAGCGACAGCATATTGTCCATGAGATCCACTGCCGTGCCATCGCCCAAACCGGGCAGGGAAAGGAGCCTATCTGCCCTCTCTGAGTCCGACAAACAGAACCTCCTCAGCAGAAGCTGTTTGAGCGCGTCGTATTTCCCGCCATGTGGAGGTGCTCGCAATAGCTGCATAACACGACGTGTAGTCAGTTGGTTAAGGGACGCCACGACCATGTAGTACTTCGGGTCATCGGAGGTGATTCCACGAAGGTGGAAAAGCGCTTCCACATGCTGGAACCACGAAGCCGGATCGCTCTGCCAGAACTCCGGTAGCCTCACGGTAGCGGTGACGGCTGCAAGATGAGGGAGTTGGGGCGGCATGGCCGAGGAAGACACCTCTTCATCTACGACTTGAAACATACTCAGCGTCGGGGTCACCAATGTGGCAGTTGAAATGAGCACACACGACTGACTGTGAACACGTCTTTATTCCAAGACTGCCAACAACAGAATAACGCACAATCACAAATTCGCGCCAACAAACATTAACATGAATACGCCCCCAAACGGGATGCCTGCTGGGTGAGAGGCATGGTCCTAATGTCCGCCACAATATATATATATTTACGTTCTTGTGTCCTAACAGTAACGCCCCAGCTGCAGCCGGACCCTTCTCCCAGGATGTGCGGCGACAGATTAGGGACATGAAGCGGCTGCAGGACGTGCGGCGGCGGATCAGGAACTTGCAGCGGCCGGAGGATGTGCGCCGCCGGAACAGGCGGCTGCAGCTGACGAGGAGCCGGCACGGAAGGCTGCAACTGGCGAGGAGCCGGCCCAGGAGGCTGCAGCTGGCGTGAAGCCGGCACTGGAAGCTGCAGCTGACGTGAAGCCGGCAATGGGGGCTGCAGCAGGTGACTAGCCGGCACTGGGAGCTGCAGCTGGCATGGCGCCGGCTCGGGGACCTGATCACTTTTCGCCTGCCGCGATTGGGGTTCGGGAGAACGAGGGACAGAGACTACAGGTGCTGGTGAACGTGGTCTACAAAACGTGGGTGGAATGGGACGAGATGCAGAAACCAACGGTGGATGGGATGAACAAAGTGGCTGTGAAGAACGTAGCTCAGGGTGTGAAAAGCGGGTGTGCCTACGAGGGGTGGCAGATCCTTTACTTGGGCGCCGTTGTTTACTATCCCGCGGAGGTCCGGGATAGATGGCCAACCTAAACTCTATTTCTCTATGCGATTACGCAATAATTTTAAGGTCAAGAGCCGAGTTACCTGTTTAACCTCCGCCAGGAGTCACCCATTGAGATCGCGAACCCTCTTTGACTCCTCTGATTCATCGTCCGGACAGCCAAAGTTAGCGACCAACCCGGATTGATGAAACAATCTTCTTTCTGCCCCCGAATCAACAAGGGCACAGATTCGGATACTGGGTTCCTCCTACGGGGAGTCAGGCACTAGGACTTGGCGGCGCTCCGGCCGTGTGCGGGGCTGCTCTGCTCCTCATGGTTGGCGTCTCTCCCTCTCAGGCGGTTGTCCAGTCGGATAGTGAGGCTGATGAGTTCCTCCAGGGCTGCCGTGTCATTGTGGATGGCGAGCTCATCTTTTAAAGAAGAGTTTAGTCCTCGGAGAAAAACGGTTCGTAAAGCACAGTCATCAAAATCGCTTTCGGCCGCTAGAATGCGGAAAGCAATGGAATAGTCGGCCACAGACCGGCTGACCTGTGTGCAATCTAAAAGTTAAACCCCGGCCTCCTTTCCCCGAACCAGGTGATGAAAAACCTGTCGAAACTCAGACAGAAAAGCAGGGCATTGCTCACGGTCATGGTCCAAGCACTAGCCTTGCCAGTCAATAGACTCATCATGAAGGCTACTCTGATGCAGTCATGTACATGCGTCAGGGGCTGTTGATGGAAGATTAGAATACACTGATGGATGAACTGCCCACATAGACTGGGTTCCGCCCATATTGGGACGGGTGAGGTTGGTTCGGCTCGCGACCGTAATAAATGGGCGGAAGCATTACTGCCGAGGAGGTGTTTGGGTCGGAACTTGACACAGCTCGAGAGTTAATGATCCATTTGCGGTTTCACTCTACGGGCCGTGTGTACTTGCATGGCTTAATTGTTGAGACAAGCATACGCTACCAGCAGTTGATCGACAGTTGCGATAGCCAATCAGATCACAAGTTGATGACAGCAGGGCCTTCTCGCTGGCCTTACGTTGAACGTGATGAATGCGTCTTGTGATTGGATACTCACTTGTGAGGGGGCAGCGCAATGCAGCATCACCACGCCACAAAGTTGTAACTGGCGACCGTTCGAAAATCTAAAATATATTCTTGCTTTTTTAAACCACAATGGCCGAAAGAGGGAAAAGTGTGGATTTGATTTTAGATCAATTTGCAAGGCCATTTTGAAGACGGACCTTACAAAAGAAGCTCTCTCGTGAGCCGAGGTGAGTGTGTCTGTATTTTATTTATCCAGTCGTGGCGTCATAAATGATGGTGTTATGAGGGGTATTTATTCAGGTTGGGCTAAATAGAACTTAACTGAAGACCTATGTGTGAAATGCACGGCCCGCCACTAATATCTGCATAGGTTTGTTTTCCGCCGTCTCTGTATGACCTATATCTTTGCTGCTGAAACACAGCAAATGTACCCATTGTGGGGTTAATAAAGCCCATCTTTATCTTTATTGATAGCAACTTTATTTGAACTCTGATAAACATTCAGGCTGAGAGGCACATGACTCCAATATAGTCAGATGCACTATAGTTGACCTTTGTCAAAGTGACTAAGAAATAAACTGTCTTATGTGAACTGAACTGCCACGCTAGGCAGAAACTTGATTTTAAAATGACTTACTGCGTTAATGAGTGACAGATTCCTTGCCCAATTCCATCATAATCAGGAAACCTGGACATGATAAGAGATTATTTGATCCCTGCATGTATATACCATGATATCAGACAGTAGATAAGCGTACTCTCCATGCACAGTGCTCATGATTGTTGTGCTTGTAAAAAATCCACTGTGACCATTCCGGCTCTCAATTCCACCCTGTATCGACCTTGCTTCTTTTCTTTGCTTCAAAAAAACCCTGACACCAAACCCGCAGAGTTTCAGCAAAGGTGTTGGACACCGAAAACGCACATAAATGCACCTACAATAAAAGGTAAGCGTTGTAAAATTAATAATTATTTCTGATATTAATTGTTTAAACTTCTAGTTAAATTTATGATGGTTCGAATCATCAGGATTTCAGCCTCTCATCAGTAATTGTTTGGTAATATGATCTGTCTTTTAGAGTAAATTAGATCATTTTGAATCATGATTATTAAGGCATTGGGAAGCGATTTACTTTAAATTATTTTGTATTCTCTCTTAGAACTTGCATTAGAAAAATGTTCTCTCAAATTCTGCCAGACCCAGATATTGAGTCTTTATTTTAGTCTTTATCTAATGTATCTGTGGAGCCATGCAGCGTAAAATTGTGGGTAAATACCATCTTCCAATAGTGTAAAGCCTATTTGTGATCTTCAGATAATTTCACTGGCAACTTAGATTTTTCAAAATCACATTTCCAAAGAAACTCAAAACCCCCAACTTGTCTATAAATATTTTTGGGTATGTGAACGAATCAAGAATGTGGGTTGTATAGAAAAGCTTTCATCCAATTAATTCTTAAAAACACCAATTATCAATCCAAAGTGTCTTGTTTTTAAACCTCCTTTATTTTATTCATTATATTCCTTTATGACTTGCAATTTTTTAATTTTAATATAGTGGGTTTTGTTGCGCCAAATGAATTACGATATTACTATCATATTTTGTCTATTTGACATTTTGTGTAGTGATATGATGCCTTCTGATTTTGATAATGCATTTCAGCCTAAGAAAGTTAAATTCCTGGTCAACCAGTGATTTCAAGTTTTATTCATTTCCTCTATTTTTCCCCTTTATATTTTTAGACTCTCATTGCGTTTGCTTCTCTGGTGTTTTTGCCCAAATATTTAATTTCAGACTTCACAGGGATAAACTCTAGGTACTTGTCAGTACAATCAAAACGAGGTAATAATTCAAATTATTTTAAATTACGCTCAATTCCTAATGCCTGAGAAAAATTGGAAATTAAGGATTTTTTGAAGGATTAGTTTGTTTTTTAAAAAAGATTCACTATTTTATCAGCATACTGACTGATATTAAATTCTTTGTTTAACATTTTGATGCCTTCTATTCCTGAGTTGTTCACTATGATATGGGCCAATGCATAGAATGAATCATTTTGGTGAAATTGGACTTCCTTGTCTAATTCCACAAGATACATGAATTCTTGGGGTTGCATCGATGTGCATTATGGCATAACAGTAAATTGCGTTGTAAAAAAGTCCCATTATCTAGCAAAAATTTGCTCAAAAACTTTCAAGGATTGCTTCAGAAAAATGTGCTCAATCTAACCAAATGGAAAAAGTCTCTAAACGATTCTAGGATTTTGGAGTCTGTAATATCTTGAGATATTAATGAATATATGCACCCACGTCAGCTTGTTGGGAGTCGGCTTTTTATTGCATGAGACTTAATGTCTTACAGCAGGTGTGACGGCCAGTTCGTTGTTACTGTCTATCAGACTTTTATAGCTCAGGCATATATAAACCACTAGCACCCTCTCTTGGTAACAAGCTGTACCTCAGCTTAATCACGATACAACATCACAAAAACAGAAGATTAAAAAAAGTTAAATATATATCAATATCGAAGAATATGCAAACACTTATATTGTGATCTACTTTTCAGCCGTAATGCCCAGCCATATGTTTGTTTATGTAAAAATATTTTCAATTTTGTTTGCATGTACCAGGATTAACAATTTGTTGTCATTGCAATGGAGAGTTATTGCTCTCCAATTATTCAACTGTAGCAGATCCTTATTTGGTTTGGGCAGCAGTATTACTTGGCCAGTTGAACTATGTATGCATAGATACCGTTTAAGGTCCTGCCAAAAAATATTGTAGAAGTCAATGGTTAGCTCATCTTTGCCTGGTGATTTATTGGATTTCATCTGTTTTTGTGTAATTTGAAATTCTTTTATTATAGTCCTTTTTAAGTGATACCTTGTCCCCATTTGTCAATTGAGCTACATTATTCCTTATCATGTCCATAAAGGCAACACACTTATCTTTCTCAAATGTTCCTTGTCGAGGTGACTATAGAATAATGGCATTTCTTTCTGTATTTGAGTTAGATCATGTGTGACTGTATCCATCCATCCATTATCTATACCGCTTCTCCTCACTAGGGTCGCGGGGGGCGCTGGAGCCTATCCCAGCTATCTTTGGGCAGTAGGCGGGGGATACCCTGAACTGTTTGCCATCCAATCGCAGGGCACACAAATACGAACAACCATTCACGCTCACACTCATACCTAGAGGAAATTTAGAGTGTTCAATTGACCTGCCATGCATGTTTTTTGGAATGCGGGAGGAAACCCACGCAGGCACGGACGGAGAGAACATGCAAACTCCACACAGGAAGGCCGGAGCCGTGATTGAACCCACGACCGATGCTGTCTCTCACTGTGAGGCCATCGTGCTAACCAGTCGGCCACTGTGTGACTGTTTCGTTTTTAATTAAATTAGTTATTTTTCTCTGGGTGCCTCAATGTATCCGTAAGGGGGCACAAGCCTGTGTCTTCTTGTGCCGGACCCAAGCCCGGATTAATACAGAGGGTTGTGTCAGGAAGGGCATCCAACGTAAAACCTTGGCCAAATGAAACATGTGAATCAAATATTTGACTTCCCTGCCGGATCGGTCCAGACCCGGTTAACAAGGACCCCCACCGGTGCTGCTGACCTTCAAGGCGCTGGTAGAAATTGGACTACAGTTGGTCGAAGGAGGAGAGGAGGAAGATGTGTTCGAAGGAAGAAAGTGAAGAGGAACACAAAGAGTCTAGGACTGAGAGTAGGGACTTTGAATGTGGGCAATATGACGGGGAAGAACTGGTTGACATGATACAGCGAAGGAAAGTGGACATACTATGTGTTCAGGAGACCAGGTGGAAAGGGAGCAAAGCTAAAAGTATATAAGCTGTCATGACCCGTGTCGGTCATGTCAGGTTTTTTGTTATTATTTTTCAGCTTTTTGCCATGTCCTGGGTTTTGTTTATTTTGTCAGCTGAGTGGGGCGTTTCCCCTCAGCACTCGTTCCCCACCAGCCACGCACCTGTTCCCCGTTAGCCTCACACACCTGATTCCCATCTGCTCCCCTAATGACTGGACTATTTGAACACCTCGTGCCGACAACTCATTGCCGGTGCATTGCTCCGTTAAGGACTGTCACGACCGCTCTCTGATCTCGTTCATGCTCTTGTTCTCGCCCCTGCTCTCGCTCCCGCTCTCGTCCCCTAGCATTTGTCCCTGTCCTTGTTCCTCACTCTTTTGATCCGGTTTGGCCACGTTAAGTTTGCCTTTGTTATTTTGCACCCTTCCACGTTGTTTGTCATTATTTTGGTTCCTTAATAAATTCCCTTAAGTTACACCTTTTCCTGCTTCCTCGCATTTTGGGTCCTCCCCCTCCTCGCCGACCCCCGATCCTGACAGAAGCTGGGTTCAAGTTGTTCTATCACGGTATAGATAAGAAAAATGGAGTAGGAGTTATTTTGAAAGAGGAGTTTGTTAGGAACGTCGTGGAAGTAAAAAGAGTGTCAGATATTATTATTATGAGCCTGAGGCAAGGAATCAAAGGTGTGATGATCAATGTTTTTAGTGGGTATGCACCACAAGGTAGGTTGTGAGCTGGAGGAGAAGGAGAGCTTTTGGTTGGACCTCGATGAAATGATCGAGAGCATCCCTAGAAACGAGAGAGTTGTGATTGGTGCAGACTTAAGTGGACATGTTGGGGCAGGAAACAGTGGTGATGAAGAGCTGATGGGCAGGTTTGGTATCCAGGAGAGGAATGCAGAAGGTTTACTTTGCAAAAAGGATGGAAATGGCAGTTGCGAATAATTTCTTCCAGAAGAGGCAGGAACATAGGGTGACCTACAAGAGTGGAGGTAGGAGTACACAGGTAGACTACTTTTGTGTAGACGGTGTAATTAGAATTAGAAATCCCTTTATTGTCATTGTACTCAAGTGTGCAACGAGATTAGAGGGCTCTGAAGGAGATCAGCGACTGCAAAGTAGTGGTAGGTGAGTGTGTAGCCAGACAGCATAGGATGGTAGTGTGTAGGATGACTCTGGTGGTAAAAACGACAAAATGGTGGAAGTTGCAAGGGGAAGAGTGTTGTATGACCTTCAAAATGGATAGGATCAGCAATGAGTACATCAGAGAGACAGCACATGTTAGGGGCTTTGGAGATAAAGTCAGAGAGGCCAGACTGAGATGGTTTGGACATGTCCAGAGAAGAGATGTGTGTGTATTGGCAGAAGGATGCTGAGTTTCCAAATGACAGGCAAGAGGTCTAGAGGAAGACCAAAGAGGAGGTGTATGGATGTAATTAAAGAGGACATGAAAGTAGTTGGGGTGAGAGCAGAGGATGCAGAGAACAGGGTTAGATGGAGGCAACTGATTCGCTGTGGCGACCCCTGAAGGGAAAAGCCGAAAAGAAAAGATTTTTCTCTGGGTGCCTTCTTTTTTCAAACCTGAAGAAATAGGAAGAATTATTTTCCCCTTGTTCGAACCATTTAGATTTGGATTTTAAAAAAGGTCCCCTTTTCCTTTCTAGATAAATTTTATCCATTTTATTTTGAAAATAATTTTTCTATGCATTATTTGGGTCAATTTGGAAATAACATTTTTGTTTAGAGGGCTGTTATTGTATCCATAAACGTTAATTAAAATATATTTTGTTTTATATTTCTAACATCGCCAATGGCTATCTTTATTCCCCTCGTGTTCAATTATTAATCCCATTAAATTGTAGAATAATTTCATCACTCCTGCTGATTGAGAAGTACCATGTGATACAATGCAATGTCGCCCTATTTTTGCTTCCAAAATTTTTCATCATTATCCTTACATGTGTGTCTGCTAAAGAAATTGAATATTGGCTTTTGTTTGATTAAATAAAAATAAGACCTTGCTTACCATTATTTTTGATTCCTCTAACATTTAAAGAACTTAACTGAACAGACATAACTTTACTTAAGTAGTGTACGCTTTGAGTGTGTTGGAAGAAAAAAAAACAGAGCCGGAATTGAACATATTTTCCCATTTTTTAAACCCTGGGTGTTATCAAAGTGCAACCAACAATGTATACTGCATATATACAACACATGCACACCCACCCCCACACACGTACACCCCCTCACACACTTTATTTTAACACCAAGTCAGTTTTTAGTTTTTAAGGTTCAACTCTTTTTGTTTGTGAATGTGTGTGAGTGTATGTTCTGTTGTGTATATGCGCCCCCCCCGCTCACACACTTTTTTTAACACCAAGTCAGTTTTTAGTTTTTAAGGTTCAACTCTTTGTTTGTGAATGTGTGTGAGTGTATGTTCTGTTGTGTATATGCGCCCCCCCGCTGATCTATATATATATATATATATATATATATATATATATATATATATATATACATATATATATTTTAGGGGTGCAACGATACGTGTATCTGTATTGAATCGTTCAATACACTGGTCACGATTCGGTGCGCACTTATGACGATGAGGAGCAACGCTGCCTACTCCGCCTTTTATATGCTGGATTGGCGAGCGCAGACCCATTCACTGTACGTTACTGCCCCTCCCACATTCATTTTGGCTCAAGCTGCACGAGAAGCTCGCTAGCGATTGCAACATGGCTATAAAGCATACCTGAAGCGGAAGAAGCTCCACCAAACTTCACATCTAGCGTTTGGAAGTCATTTAGTTTTCAAGTATGCACCAGACGTAAAGCGTGTCGTGGACTACAACTTCAAAAGTAGGTCGCAAGTGTCATACAATGCTAACTACGTCGGTGGAAGTACAACAAACATGGTCACATTTACGCCGTCATCACTTCAATGTGAAAATGAGTGGAACATTAGAAGGTTCCTGCGCAGACCTATTTCACCAATACTGCAATACCAATACTGCAATTCCTGATTTGTACAACATGACGAGAGTCAAATTAGCAACGGTTTTGTCAGCAGCCCCCGCTGCGCCAGCTGACCGTTTCGGCACTTAACGTCACTGCGCAGTGGGACATCAAATGCAGCGTTATTCAGACACGGCTGCTCGAAAGTCACACGACTGATGATTTAACCAGAAAAGTCTGAAAGAAGTTGCGGAGGATGGAAATTAGTGCGCCCAAATGCAACTATACTTGTTTTATTTTATTGATTTAATTTATAGTATTTTGTAGTTGTACAATGCACCCCAATACATCTTTATTTGTATACATGTGTTTATTTTCTGCCTATTTTGAAAATACAGTCAAGCACCCACGATGATACACGAGGCCTTCAAATCCAATTGCGCGGGCATCTCTTCTGTCAATGCCAATGAGCTTTCAGATTTGATAGGCAGTTGCGATAGCCAATCAGATCATGAGTTGGTTACAGTGAGCCTTCTCGCTGTTCTTACGCTGAAGGTGATGAACGCGTTTTCTGTTTGGAGACTCACTCGTGAGGGGGCACCGTGAGGTGGAATCAACACACCTGAAAGTTGTAACTTGCGACAATTCGAAAATCTAAAATATATTTTTGATTTTTTTAAACCACCATGGCCAAAGGAGGGAAAAGTGTGGATTAATTGAAGATACACTTGTGAGGCCATTATCAAGAAGGACCTTTATTAATTGACACAAAACATGCATTTTAAATGCTATTTACATCTTTAGTGCTGTGAAGCATGCTGGGAGCGCATCAGCCTCCTAGCAACTCTACATAATTATTTAATTTTATCATAGTAGCTAGTTTAATGTTGTGAAATAATAATGTTGGACATTGGAAATATAAAGAATGATGTCGTTTTGTTTAATTGATGATTGATGGTCTTATCTGCAACAACTAATCACGGCCTGACTGACACTAATGTTCGATATGCAGGCATATACGGGACAAATACGTAAATGTTTACATGTGAGAGGCCTGCATGTTTTTCAAAGTTTGGCATTGTGTATGTCGCAACATGTCTGTAAAAAAAAAGATGTATTTTTTAAATAACAAGAACTGAGAACACTGAGAGAGAGGCATATCATGTCAAAAAAATAAAACTTATGTCACGTAATATGTCTGAAAACTGCATCTCTACTTATGGCCACATCAAGCTCTTAAAATATTGCCTCAACATTTTGTATTTTATGGATGACAGGTTTCTGTCATCGTGACATCAGCTTTCTAGTGAGATGTAATACTTGGGTGATCATTCTAATATTTTCATGTGATTGCAGTTTTTACACATTAGGTGACGTTTTGTTTCCTACATTAAGCGTTTAACCTGCAGTGATGCATCACTGTACGGCAAGTGGCGGAACACGAGTGTGGAGGGAAAAAAGACATTAGAGTTAGTGATGGCAAATTCCACAGGAGCCACTCTTTGGACATCGACAATCAAAGTAATTTTTATTTTCCTTTTTTTTCTATTAAATGCAGACACCTGGGTTTTGGTGCCTACTAAGATCGGAAACACTTTAAAAGGATGAAGCCGGACGGCAATGGAGGCCGATTATTTTTATGAATAAGGACGGAGGGACGATGACGGAAGGGTGCCCAGGTCGCGGATGGAGGATGGACCGGCAAAATAGGGTAAAGTGCCCATATATGCTTGTTCGTACAACCGCCAACAGCACAAGAAGTTCCCAATGCGTGCAAGATATTCAATGCAATGGTGGCTTATCATCTCTTAGAAAAGGAGGTGAATAAATCGTTCAAATAAACCGCTTGGTGAAAAGAAACCAACTGTAACAAATAGCACATTCCTACCGGAAGTGTCTGACCAGAACTCACTAACATAATTGTGAGCCCTCAAGAGTAAGATGGATGAGTGAAAGCGAACAAGTCACTTGCACCATGTAACAGGCAGATGTTTGAAGAATTTGTATTATCGTTTGAAATACATGCAACTTTTGTGGATCAAACTAATAGGATCATAACGAGAACTTTGCATTAAACATTGACATTGCTTCCCTTTGTCAAGACAAGAGGTGTATTCAAATGCAGTCTGACATTTCAAACTCGAACAGAAAAAAGTCCATCGATGCATTCAATGTTATTAACTACAAATCTAAATCTAAACGATGAGGGCTTTTTATCAATCTGTAAAAGTTGTCATATATCAAGAAGAATGATGGGGGTGAAATCATTTTGCTATTTTATTTTACTTTAATTACAATCACTGGTGCACCTTGTCACTTATCAAAGGCTTCCATCCTTCCTTCTGGTGGTTTGGATGTCATTCATGAAATATTCAATGAGATTTTACAGCCTACTCCAGAACAACTTAAATAATAAAAAAATAATCTTTTGGTGCCTTAAGACTTTTGTAAAGTCCTTGATATAAATAAAAATATCAGTACTGTGCAAAATATGTTCAATGCTTAAGACCCTGGACGAACACTCCCTTATCTGGGGGCTGTACAAAAATAAAGAGGAAATTTCCACTTTGTGTTCATGCATTTGCGCATGTGTGTGTGAGCGTGTAGGTGGGTGTATGTGTAGGTGTGCGTGTGTTGGTGCATTGGGCCAAAGGGGGTTTTGCTGAGGGCACCATTAAAACCAACTGCTCATGCGTTTTTGCATTTTGCAGCAGTGTGTGGATGAGTGTCTGAGCAGCAGAGGCCTGAGCGACAGCATTTCACGATGGATTCCTTCTTGTATGTCACTTAGGTAGAA
Organism: Idiotropiscis lumnitzeri; assembly: GCF_059441095.1. Lineage (NCBI taxonomy): Eukaryota > Metazoa > Chordata > Actinopteri > Syngnathiformes > Syngnathidae > Idiotropiscis > Idiotropiscis lumnitzeri. The sequence continues at coordinate 4,525,112 of NC_142395.1, read as the reverse complement.
GAAGAAATGACAAAACAGTTGGAGGGAAGAGGAGAAAAGGAGCAAAACACAGGTAAGATATTCTTGCATTTAAGAATCAAATTTCATTTTGCATTTTCAGTTGTCTGTTGCCAATTGAAGACTTGGGCAAAGTACGGCCTGGGAGCCTGATTTGACCTGCCCACAGCCTCTTACCGGCCCTCACAGTGACCATGAAGTCAGGAACTTTAAATATGTGGTGCTTTTATTATTGAAATATGTGCTTTTATTTTATGTGCATATGTGGGACGCTAGTGCAAATGAAGAAGAAAGGAAGAAACTTATGTCTGCAGTTTTGCCAACATAACTGTCATGATTGGTTTTGTTGATTTAGGTTTTTGACTAAAGTTTTCATGTTTTGCCTTGTGTTCCTTTCTGTCTTGGCTGTCTCTTCATGCTGATTGTGTCCACCTGTGTTCGTTTACCCAAGCCTTGTGTAAACCAATCAGCTCCCTCCAACTCTTTGTGTCTAGTCGAGGTGTTCCTTGTTATCTCGTTAACTTGCTTGTATTTAGAATCCTGTTTCCTTGCAGTTCTTGACCATGTCAGTTGTCTGTGTTTCCTGTCACAAGTTAATACTGTTTGTTTTATTGTTAGTCAAGTCAAGTCCAAGTCCTCTTTTTACATTTTTTGTTACTTTGATCCTGATCCTTGTTGTTTTAAACTTCAGTATTTTTTTATTTTACAAGATCCTTGTTTGCCTTTTGTTACATTAAATTCCCATTTAAGTTACTCTTCCCTCGCCTCCCTGCATTTGGGTCATCCTCCACTTCAACCGAAACCTGACAATACCTGAAAATAACGATGTTTTGTAATATCTAGCAACCTCTCCAGCAGAAATTGACCCAAAAAATACACCAGCAAAAATGACCACACTTTTCCTCATGTTAGCAATATTATTATTTCCTGCACAGTGGCGAGAGAAGGGCCAGGAAGGCCTCATAATATCCAATGCAAATCTACCGTGGTGGACCGTCAAGGCCTCCTCTGCTGGCCTAACATAATCAAGAAAAAAATCATCATATTCTTCACATTTGATGTCATCTTATATCCTAGCGTTGTATTTTTAGGTGAGAGTTTTTAGCCAGTCAGAATTCGGCTAGCTTGTGTTGCCAGGCAGGTTTCACAATACCAGTAGTGCGCACAATTCTTTCCGAGGCTTTTAGATACAATTGTGCGGGCATCTCTTGTCAAAGTCAATGAGCTTTCAGATTTGATAGACAGCTGCGACAGCCAATTAGATCAAGAGTTGGTTACAGTAAGGCCTTTTTGCTGACCTCAAGTTGAAGGTGATGAACGCATTTTGTGATTGGATTTTCACTTGGGAGGGGGCAGCGCTATGCGGAATCAACACAACCAAAAGTCGTAACTGGCAACTGTTCGAAAATGTAAAATATATTCTTGTTTTTTTTAAACTACAATGGTTGAAGGAGGGAAAAGTGTGGATTAATTGAAGATATACTTGTGAGGCCATTTTCAAGACAGACCTTTCAAGAGAGGCTCGGTCGTCCAACACTCACTTAGTACTGTGTAAGTGTGTTTCTGTATATTATTTATCCAGGCGTGGTGTCATAAATGATACAACACAATTTTATTATTATAGCGCATTTCACAACAGATGGAACTGTAACAAAGCGCTTTACATATGGTGTAATGTAAAGGGATTTATTCAAGTAGGATGAAGTAGGGCTTCACTCAAGGGCCAGATGTGAAATGCACGACCCATACACTATCCATTCATCCGTCCATTATCTATTGGGTATAATATAAGTAGGTTTGGTTCTAATGAACGGGAATCAAGTGGAGCCGGGACTAGCATTCCAGTTCTCCTAGAATCGTTCAGCTTTTAAAATGTTGGTGCGAAATTTTGATTCCTAGTTATGACTGGTAGAAAATGTGTGTGCACGACGTGCAGCCCCTGTCTCCACCAAAGATACTGCGCTCCTCTCGGTTGGCCTTGTCGCCTGTTGCCTTCCGCTGCAGCGACTCTGGACGTGCACCTGGTACTTCCCACCCATCTCCCTGGTGGGTCATCGCAGGGTCGGCAAACTCGGCCGGACCCGGTTTCTCAGTAAATAACTGTTAAATTAACAATTTAATGTATTTCTTAGGTTATAGAATTTTTTTAAGGTAGTGTCCAATGGTACGCGCACACACTATTTTATATATATATAAAATTAGTGTTGTCAAGTGATTTTTTTTTAACTAATTAATCATAAAAAATTCCATGATTAGTTGTGATTAATCACATTTTTCAACTACTATTTTTTGCGAAGCTTATAACAGATATTTACTTGAATAATATCTTGGAATTGATACAAAATTACCAAATATGAAGTAAATTTAATTCAAAGACTGTTCTAATAGCTTTTTTGGTTTCTTGAATACGATCTAAATGGAGACATCTTTGCAGGCAGTTATTTTTGAGACATTTCTCAAAACTGTCCACAAGCCCCACATTCCAGCAGTGTTGGTTTGCAAGGCCCAGTGGTAATTTAAACACAGTCTTTTGTTCTGAGACGTGCTAAAGACCACTAATATGGCACAATATTTGCAAAGTATGCAAATTATTTTTTAAGTAAATCAAACTTAGTTAACTGCGTTATAATTCTTTGGATTAACCACCTGAGTTAACACTTTCATTTTGACAGCCCTAATATATATATATATATATATATATATATATATATATATATATATATATATATATATATAAAAAAGAAGTCCTTAATTTACAAACAAGTTCCGTTCCTTCGCTAGTGATGTAACCTGAATTAAATCATAAATAACCCTTTAATACTCCCTAAATCTCTAAAAAATTAAAATCCAAATACACGTTTTATACTTCACATTATTCAAATAAAATAAAAAACAAGATGCTGTACTTACCAACACATTCAAGTGGGATTAAATTAAAGTTAAATATAAAGTCAATACTGTTACTCAAAAGATATGTTTTTATAGATGTATATATCTATAAATATGTATAAAATAGAAAACCATTTGATTGTTGAACCTATTGATACAATTTGAAACTTAGAGGTTCCTTTTACCATCCACTGTCTGTCCAATGGTCCCAGCCTCTCTCCAGATGCATCCCACTTTTCATGTCTCTCTCCTGAAACCGGTTTCCTCTATCCCCCTCAAACCCTCCTTCCGAACACCCTCCTCCACCCGGCCTACAAGATTTTGAATGAACTTCACTATGGTCAGGGTTTTCAATATTCAGTTGATTTGGAGGGTTATGGCCCTTCCTTTTTCTGCTAAGAGTGCCCTTATTGGCGTGTAAAGCATCGGGCGTTACCCTTTGAGGAGCAGGTACTTTTGTGACTGTGTTTGGGTCATAAATCTTGTCAGTTGCTATGATCCTTTATTTTGTAACAGAATTGGGCATGACCTTGTGTCTTAAGTATATAACCTTGAGTTGCTGAGTGACACGTCGTAAGAATGTCTCATTTTCTAACATTCCTCCTTGTTGGGTGCTCTGATTAAGCTGTGTCCAGCTCCTCTCTCTGTTGTTACTTTCTTACGGCTGTTCCCCGCTGACTTTTACTTTACCACTTCCGCGCCGTGTCTGCTTTTGGGTCAAAGTTCTGCTCCTCACATTACATAACTGTTATAGACATCTTGGAATTCATGTTAGGTGAGACTTCCAAAATAGTTTATCATCAATTATCTATTTATATGCTTTTTTTGTTTGTATCAGTCTAATGACAAAACAATTTTGCTTTGTTTAAATTTAGAGATTATTTATGGTGTTTTATTACTTGACGTCTGTACTCGTCATGGATTGTCCATAACAAACACCATGTTCTAACATAATGGTGTCCACATGTGCACTTGGCACCAGGACATTGTAGGCCGCATTTCAATGATTGACTTTGTATTTGTATCATCAGATTTGCGCATTTGCGGAGCTGTCAACCGATAACCACCTGGTGGTGAGTTGGCTCCGATGGTGGGGGAAGATGTCGGTCTGACCCGGCAGACCCAAACTTATTTTGAGGATCACAGCGTGCTCCGCCTGAACGTGAACTAGGGACGGACGCCGGACGGGCTCCGCGTGAACGTGAACTTTGGTCGGGGGCAGGATGTGCTCCGCCTGAACGTGAACTTGGTTCGGGCGCACCCCGTGCTCCGCTGGCTCGAGAACTTGGGGCGGACGCACAGCGTGCTCCGCTGGATCGGGAGCTGGGATCGCCATTGGGGCCCCGGGACGGGGCTCGGCCGCTGACGGGGAGCCGGGACGGGGCTCGGCCGCTGGCGGGGAGCCGGGACTGGGCTCAGCAGCTGGCGGGGAGCCGGGATCGGGCTCAGCAGCTGGCGGGGAGCCGGGACCGGGCTCAGCAGCTGGCGGGGAGCCGGGACAGGGCTCAGCAGCTGGCGGGGAGCCGGGACTGGGCTCAGCAGCTGGCGGGGAGCCGGGACTGGGCTCAGCAGCTGGCGGGGAGCCGGGACTGGGCTCAGCAGCTGGCGGGGAGCCGGAACAGGGCTCAGCAGCTGGCGGGGAGCCGGAACGGGGCTCGGCCGCCTTCGAGGAGTCTGCACGGGACTCTGGAGGCTGCGGCTCGCATGGAGGCGGCGGGGTCCGTGCAGCGGGAGCTGCATTGGTCACTGTTGCAGGCGTGGAGGCTACAGCGGGCCGGGCGCAGCAGTCGATCCGGGCACAGCCGAACCGGGGGCCCTGATCCCTGTCAGCCTGCCGCCATAGGGAATCAGGAAAACGGGAGACCTGAGGGACCGTGACTGCGGGGGCTGGTGAACGCGAGCTAGGAGACGCCAGGGGAGCGTGATCCGGTGCTGAAACTGATGGTGAACGATGTGCGCGACGTGACCGTGACTTCCAGGATTTGGGACGTGAAGCGCGCGAGGGGGAGTGGGAGGTGGTCGCAAAAAACTCAAATGGCTCGGGGGGAGGAAGGTGACGGCTCAAAAATAACTCTGCGTTGCGCTGAGCGACTAAGAGAGTGGCAATATATTCAAAATCATAGTTGTGATCTGGATCGGAAAAAATGTGAGGGGCAAGGTGCTCAAAATCAAACTCGTGACCGGACTTACTCGAATCGTGAGGGGGTGAAAGGGCTTGGTGCTCAAAATCGTCCTCGTAATCCGAATCTATGATCAGGTGAGGGGGTATGACAGGCTGGTAATCAGTGCTGTAATCGGGAGGCGAAAGGGGAGAAACAGACGTCGAGCGGAAAATGGAACCTACTTGAAGGACACGGGGTTGGTCGGCAGGCTGAGGGGGGTTGTCCGTCCGGCGGCGTCCATGACGCCGTGAGCCTCTCGCTGGGTCCTTCTTTGGTCGGGTCATTCTGTCAGGACTCGCCGGTCGGCGAGGAGGAGATGGACCCAAGGGGAAGGAGGCAAGTAGGTGGGTAGCGTAAAGGGGATTTATTGAATGGACAAACCAGGGCAAACCATGTGGCAGGGTACAAAATAAGAGGCAAACTTAACGTGACTAGACTGGGAGGCAGGGCGAGGAACAACACTGAAAGACGGGAACGAAGAGGGGAACCAGAGCATGAACATGAACAAGGAGCAGAACGTGAACAAAGGTGGTCGTGGCTGTCCGTGAGTTTCGGCAATGACCCGACACTGGGTTGAGAGCATGGAAGGCTTAAGTAGTCCGGTAATCAGGGGAGCAGATGGGGAGCAGGTGTGTGATCGTTGATGAGGAGCAGGTGCGTGGCTGGTGAGGGCGAGGTGCTGAGGGGAAACGCCCCTGCTCAGCTGATCAAAACAAACAGGAAAAGGCACATGGCAGGAAGGAGGGGAGAAAATAACAACAAAAACAATAACAAAAACCGCATGCATATGAAAACAATAACAACGGGCTGTCATGCCCGACGCGGATCATGACAGAGGGTCTGCTGGGAACGCTTGGCATAATCCCGTCAGAAAGAGTTTCAACTCCCACCTCCGGCAGAACTTTGCCCAAGTCCCGGGGGGGGTGGGTGCCATTGAGTCAGAGTGGACCATGTTTCGTAACTCCATTGTTGAGCCAGCCGATCGGAGCTGTGGCTGCACGATGGTCGGGGCCTGTCGACGCCGCAATCCCCGAACCCACAGATGGACGCTGAAGAATGAGTCCGATAAGGCCTTTTTGGCTTGTGAGACTCCAGAGGCAGCTGACAGGTACCGGCTAGCTAAGCAGAATGCAGCTTTGGCGAACTCTGACATGGGTGGAGCTCGGTGAGGCCATGGAAAACGACTTCCAGACGGCTTCGAGGAAATTATGGTCCACCATCCGGCGTCTCAGGAGAAGGAATCAGCACACCATTAACACTGTTTATTGTGGAGCTGGGGCGCTGCTGACCTCGACTCAGGACTTTGTGAGACGGTGGGGAGAGTATTTCAAAGAACTCAATTCCACTGACATGTCCATTGAGGAAGCAGAGCCGGAAAACTCAGAGGTGGACTCTCTTATCTCTAGAGTTGAAATAACCAAGGTGGTTGACCAACTCCTCAGTGCAAAAGCACCGGGGGTGGATGAGATCCGCCCGGATGTGGTACTGTTGACTTCTTCAAGCCGTGATCTCCAACTCTCACTGGAGCGGTTCGTTGCCGAGTGTGAAGCGGTTGGGATGAATATCAGCACCTCCAAATCTGAGACCATTGTTCTTTGTCAGAAAACGGCAGAGTGCCCTCTCTAGGTCGGGGAAGAGATCCTTCCCTAAGTGGAGTAGTTCAAGTATCTTGGGGTCTTCTTCACGAGCGAGGGTAGGATGGAGTGTGAGATTGAGAGGGGGATTGGTGCAGCGTCTGCTGTGATGCGGCCCCTGTATCTGTCTGCCGTGGTGAAGTAGGAGCTGAGCCAAAAGGTGAAGCTCTCAATTTACCGGTCGATTTACATTCCTACTCTCACCTTTGGTCACGAGCTGTGGTTTGTGACCAAAAGAACAACATCTCTGTTACAAGTGGCAGAAACTGTCACAATACCAGTCCTTTTATTGGATCGGGCGAGGCTGGTGATTAGGGAGGAGGCATGAGCAGTAATGTTTTAGATGGACAAACTGAGGACAACACCACTTTGTGTGTGTTTATGCTGAGAAAAAAAACATTTTAATGCGACAAAAAGAAAAAGTTGATTTAGCATGATACATCTCCTTCAAAAAGGTATACTTACATTTTTAGCATAATATGCTCCATTTTTACCTTTCATGATACAGTATATGAATATCTGAATTGGTATTATTATTATCCATTGCCCAAGTTTGCACACTTGTGAGCTCAATGAAACTTAATACAAAGTCTGACATTTAGTTGGCCTATGTCAACATCCATCCATCCATCATCTGTACCGCTTGTCCTCACTAGGGTCGCGGGGGTGCTGGAGCCTATCCCAGCTATCTTCGGGCAGTAGGCAGGGGACACCCTGAACTGGTTGCCAGCCAATTGCAGGGCACACAAAGACAAACAACCATCCGCGCTCACACTCATACCTAGGGGCAATTTAGAGTGTTCAATCGGCCTGCCATGCATGTTTTTGGAATGTGGGAGGAAACCGGAGTACCCGGAGGAAACCCACGCAAGCACGGGGAGAACATGCAAACTCCACACAGGATGGCCGGAGCCGAGATCGAACCCACGCCCGATGCTGTCTCTCACTGTGAGGCCATCGTGCTAACCATTCGTCCACCGTGCCGCCTCCTATGTCAACATTATGAAACAAAAGTTCTCTTAAATAATGAAATAATATATAAATAATGAAGAAAATTACTTTAGTTTATTTAGAACCGTTAGCCGAACATATTTGGCTGGACGACAAAATTCGAGGTATTATCATCCAAGGTACAGAAGATAAATTGGCCTGCTATGCTGATGATATTTTGCTTTATTTGGGACATCCAACCCATTCTTTATCTAAGATTATGCAATCATTTGATTTGTTTGGCTTGTTGTCTGGATATAAATTTAACATACATAAAACGCAACTGTTAACGTATAATTATGACCCTCCAACAAATATTAAAAACAGCTATCCCCTAGAATGGCGAACACAATCCTTTTTCTGCCAAAAGATCTAACTAAATTATCAGATGTTAATTATCTGCCTCTCCAAAAAGAATTAAGGGATATATATATATTTCTGTTTGGAAAATGAAAAGCCAATGAGAAGTTGATAAAAAAAAAAACAACAAAAAAAAACATTGCACTTCCAAAGATGTGATTATCGCGCAAGCGCACATCGCAATTGCGATGTTCAAACAACATATCATGCAGGCCTAGTCTGCATCCCCTCTGGTAGCAGTACCCGTGCGAAGGTGTTATTTGCTTAAAATAAAATAATGTAATCTTTTTTCGCCTTTTTCCACTTTTCAAACATAGCTGTTGCCATAACCGCATTATAGGTCTGTGGCAGTCCAACTGTATCCCTGTAACAATAGTCAATGGTTAACTCATTGTCCAGCATATTTCTCCAAATATTTACTTTTCTTTGTGACTCCACCTGTAGCACACATAGTCTCTGTGTTCGCCGTTGGCTCTGTACCACTGACAGTTGAGAGTTGCTCACTGTCTGAGTCTTTTTGTTGAGTCTGTACAGTCAATGGTTTGTAAGTTTGACTTGCTGAAGTGAACCACTCTAAATAGTGGTTCTCCAATTGGTCCGTGTTGGTCTGTGTATGACTCTGTCACGTTCTTCGTAATAAAGTGGACCAGTCTGTGTTTTTGAACCATGTTTTTTTTTCTCAGGAAAATAGACCATATAAACAAATGGATAGCAATTAAAACCAACAAAAATTCCCTTTTTTCCTTTTGGGTCCAACTTTTCCCTATTTTGTTTGTGCGCCACACACTCTGAACCAAACTTTTTCATTTTAGACAAATCTAGTCTTTCTCCAGCAAATGGAAATAGGGCAGGGGTGCTCACACTTTTTCAGCATACGGGCTACTTATAAAATGACCATGGCAAAAAGATCTATCTACAACAAAAATACAAATTTATTTATAAATGTAAAGTATTTTTTGTACAAGGTGTGTTGATGTACCTTGCAGAACCGCATGAGCCAATCTTGCACAACACAATTAACTATGTACATTTTTTGTCATTGCCGGAGTTTACTCTAATGCCTAGGACTGAATTGAATCAGCCAGGGAAGCGTAGTCCGGACAGTAACTGCTGAGTGACAGCCTCAAGCACACTTCCAAATGATCGTCAGTCATGGTTGAGCGGTACTTGGACTTAATGATCTTTATGTGAGAAAAGGCTGACTCACATAAATAAGTGGAGCCAAATAATGCAGTCAAGGAGGTAGCACATTTCCTCATGTTGGGGTACTCCACCTCTGTGAGTAAGTTCCAGAACTGTCCATGAGCTCTGGACTTCAGCTCAATGTCGGCTTTCAGTGTCAAAATCTCATCCTCCACTCCAAAAGCGTTCAGGTGAAACAGTGTTGCAATTTTTGATGCAAGTAAATCCACCTCGGCAAGATCCCGAAAAGGATAGCACATGAATGTAGCGACTGGCTCGATCAAAGAAAGGTCTTGAAATCGTTTGTCAAACTCTGACAGAAGATTGTCAATCTGCTCTGTGTAGCGTGCACTATCAAGTTTCACACAGGCCTTCCCTTGCACCTCCAGCTCTGATGCCAGGTTCTGGAAGTTTGCCAAATCATGGCGCTGCAGCTTTGAGAAGAGATGTCCTATCTTTAGTTTGTAAGCATTAACTGAGCTGATCATATTGATCACTGTTTTGTCTTTTCCTTGCAGCTCTAGATTGAGGTCATTAAACATGTTTGTCAAATCGGTTAAAAATCCGAAGTCTAACAGCCACTGACAGTCACTTAGTTGCTTGTATTCTGCATGGCCAGCTACACTGAAAAACTCCTTAATCTCCGGACATAGCTCTCGAAATCTTTGCAGGAATTTGCCTCGACTAAACCATCTCACGTCAGTGTGCAGCAATAACTCAGAGTGGTCGCAGTTAGCCTTCTCCAGATGTGCACGGAATAACCATCTTTGAAGAGCTCTGGCACAAATAGAGCAGGGGATCTTCGTTGTCACATCCATAATCTCTTTCATGTTGAGCATTTTAGCGCATAACGCTTCTTGGTGGATTATGCAATGGTAATCCAAGAAGTCCGGGAAAGCATCATCCTGCCTGACCTTGGCAATAAATCCATTCAAGTGGCCAACTATTGCAGGTGCGCCATCCGTGGTGTTAGACACCAATTTGTACACTGGGAGTTGGGTTTTATCAATAAAGTTTTTGAACGACTGAAATATGTCCTCTCCTCGCGTCTGTTCTTTCATGGACATGGACTGTTTATAGCTCCCCATTTTACCATACAAATGAAAATGCACATCTGTGCTGTGTCACTCACGTCCGTGGACTCGTCCAACTGCAGTGAGAAACACTCACAGTCTGCGATGTCTTTCCAAAGTTGCCCGGTCAAATCCTCCGCGATGGCTTCACAACGCCGTGTGACTGTACTCCTTGACAGCTGGAGAGCATTGATCGAAGATACTATTTCTGTCTTGTTTTTAAAGTCTCAAATCAATGAGTCATCTGCTTCAACAAATGCCTCCTTTACCATTTCTCCATCTTGGAAGGATTTCTTGTTTTTAACGATGAGATGACTCACCCGGAACGATGCTTCGGTGGCGGCTTTCGCTTTTGAAGTAATTTGAGTGAAAAGGGACTGCTGTCCTGACAACTGGCTTTTTAGTTTATTAACCTTTCTCTTCCTCAGCTTGCTTTTCGGCGGAAAGTCGGTATCATATTTTCGATGAATAGTCCGAAAATGCCGCTCGACATTTCCCTTCTTTGGCAAAGCGATGGTAGACTAGCAGATGAGGCAAACGGACTTAGAAAACGTTATCGTAAAAAAAAACTCCTACTCCCATTCCATATGAAAGTGATACGTTTTTATTTTTTACTTGGTCCAGCACCCCCACTCATGTTTATACCCCCTTGAGTTCAAGTATATATTCAAGAATATAACAAGGGCTTAAAATTGGATGTAAACAACTCGGAAGCTTGTTAGTTGTGCTGCACTTTGCACCATTGTTTGCGCATGCGTCAATCAAATGACGGATAATGATTGGCTGACTTCTATTTTTTTTTAAATGTTATGCGATCTACCCATACGATCGCGATCGACGTAATGAGCACCCCAGAAATAGGGAGTCTCCCCTGTTCTCTTGCAGCAATACCTGTACCTTATGGCAGCTGTTGTTCTTGCAGCATAAGGCCATACATCTTTAGGTTTACCTGACTCAATCAGCATGCATTGAACCATTTCAAAGAGATTGGCCAGTTCCTCTCAGCCGTCTCATTTGGATGGGGGTCGTCGGGCGCTGACCTCTCGTTTTATAGCATTGTCTCTCAGTAGGGTCTGCTAGTCTTCTGTTCCATTGCTCAGACGTTTAACTTTACCATTAGGTTGCTGTGTCAGCAATAAGCTGCTTCGTTGCTTCAATTGCCTTGGTAAAGGTAGGTAGCGCCTGAAAAATCATCAGAGGCATTGAGAGCATAATTGTATTCAAATTATTCTGGGGAAATATGCTCACAATGGTTTGTGTGCATGAACTCTAGTGGTTCCTTTGTCTTTACATTACTTTGTCTGCTTCTGCTTAATGAAAATTTACCATGTATACAAATTTCACTTGGCTTAGGTCTGCATGTCTTATCTCTTATTTTCATCGCATCCAAAACTGTTTCAAGTTATATATTAATATCACCATAGTTACAATGGCCCATAATGTCATAAAAAGTTTTCAGATCAAAGGAGGTAACGCAGGAATCCTCACTGCTAACACCTTTCTCAGTAGCCATGTCCAAGTAGTACAGTCTGTCCTTGACCTTTATTTTACATATAGTTCCATCAGGGAGGGTTGTTATTCTTCTCAAAGTTGAAAACTGCTCCTTTAAACGCTGCTGCCTTCACAAACAGGATGTTTTGTGGGTACCCTGTAATAGGGCTGTGACGATAATTTGATATTGATATGTATCACAATAGGTGGGTGAGTGATATCAATAGAAAATGGTATCGATAAATTATCGATCCCCCCCAAAAAAAACAACGGAGCAAATTCAACCTATCACTGCCCTACTCGTCACAAACTCCCTCCCATTGAGGAAATATAACCGGAGGCTTACGCATACGCCACTGAGCTAGCGTGACTCAAAACAAAAACGGGTGGCTAAAGTGGACTTACTGGACTTGAGGAAACGCTTGCTTAATAGTTAAGCCGATAACAAGCACCCCCCCCCGGACACGCACGAGACGAAACGGCCCGTAGCTCTAGTACACGAGACCTCCGTTGCGTGGGAGGCGGGCGTACGTAGCAGTGAAGCCGCTAACAAGCACCCTCTGCAGACACACACGAGACGTGCACCCACCACGGACACGCACGGGACAAAACGGCCCATAGCAGCAGCACACGAGAACTCCGTCGCAATGAAAGCGGGCGTACGTAGTAGTGAAGCTGCTAACAAGCACCCTCCGCGGACTCGCACTGGACGAAACGGCCCGTAGCACCAGGATTTTTCCGTCTCAATGGAGGCCGGCGTGCGTTGTACATTTTAAAATAAAACTAATCGGAATTCAGCCCTTTTCCCTCTTTTATTTTCAATAGTTGTTGTAAATTCCTCATTCCTGCTCTGTTTATACAGGTATTGGTTTGCTGTTTAATTTGCGTATTTAACAGCAGGCATGTTTTCGGGTAGCTAATGGGTCCTTGTATTTATGTTAATTTATGTCGGGCATATTGTTGGACAGCTAAGCGGTTCTACGAGAGACGTATCGAGTCCGTTAGCTTGGATGCTCGATTGCTACACTTTTCGTCGTCGTGTATGCTCCAGAATGAAAGTGAGTTATTGAGCTCTGTTGAATTGATTGGAGTGCTATTAAAGCTACGTTGTTCTCTATCCCTGTGTCCGGTCACGCTCTTTGATTTGAGTGACTGTTTGGATGAGGCGCTCCGGTGAACCCCCCCAAATTCACATACAGTACCAGCTCTCGCAACAATCGTAAAAAAAAAAAAAATTATATATATATATATATATAATTCGATATATATCGATATCAACCGATATGACATGCATGCCTACCGATATAGTTTTCAGCCATATCGCCTAGCCCTACCCTGTAATCAGAGAGCACTCCACTCACTACCCTTCTGTTGCAGTTGGTCACCTCAACCTGCGCGTCCCATTTCCTCAAGACACTGCCAGTGACTTGCATTCCATTTGCCAGCTGCATGACATGATTCTTGAGCTTGTCTCATAAAATCCGATAAATGCCTCTTCATTGGTCACAATGTGGGCATAGGCACTGCTGTCGACAAGTAGACCTTGCGCTTATTGGGTGCTGGGTTGGCCATTCACTCACCTGGAGCACAAAAGTTTCATCTTCATTAAGGGGGTTTATATTTTCCTTTTCCATGTGACTGGTCTTGTTTAGTGTCTGAAATAGTTGCAACCTTGTTGCCAGCTCATTTCTCCTACCGATCTCTGCTGCTTCCTCTGTGGTAGCTGCTCCCGTTAACTCGCTCCCCAGGATAGCATCTTTAAGGCCAATGGTTTTCAAGTACACCAGAAACCTTGCCCTCTAGATATGGTAGCGGGCTGCGTCTCTGTCGAACCTCGGTTGCAGTACTCTACCATGCATCACTAAATTAGGGACTTGCCTGGGCCAAAACCTGTTAATTGTGTTGCAGCGGATCTCTCAGTTAGCGTTCGGGAGGCATTCAAGCCCTCTCCCAAAGCTAATGGGATTAATCCAACCCCCTTTTAACGCCGTCAATTTTTTTAACGAGCGATTAAGACTCATCTTGGCTTAATAAACAATGTAGTCCTATGACATAGCGCTGACGCTTGCCAGTCCGGAAAAAACTAAGGACACGCTTGGGCTTGCTGTGCGGAGTTTTCGCCGGTTTATAGAATTAAAAGCATTGTAAATGCTGCCATATTTATTTTGAAATACCATGTCTTTTATTTTGAAAAGTTTAACCAGAAGTTGCATGTTACAGAATTTCCGTAAGCTTTATAGAGATCACGAAGCACTTGCCGTTGCTGCATTTTGTCAAGTTGATCTGTTATTTTTTTCCTCGTCATTCCTCGTTGTTTGCCAAAGCCGAGTGAATATATAAGTCAAATATAGGAAGTTTTGAAGCATCACAGTTTTTGACTGTCAATATTTGGTCCGGGAGAAGACTGCCGTTTATTGAGAGCAGGCCAAAAGGGTCAGTATTATTTATGCATTGTTTATTGTGATTAGCTTTGATTCGAAGCAAAGCTATTTTTGTCGTAAATGTGATACATTGTTTTATGTTGTATGTTTGAACTTTTAGTTCTATGGTGTGTTGAAGAATAAATATCTGTAAAAGGAACTGGAGTCTCTCGTTCGATCAATAGGCGGCATAAGCATCATGGCGAGTGGTAAAAAGTGACACAAATTCAATTCGGAACGGCACGTTTTTTTTTAAAGTTAACTAATGGTGTCATTGATAATAGCAAAGTCATTTGTGTGTATTGCCATCGTGCACCGAACTACCATCGCAGCACCTCCAGTTTAAAATACCGTTTGATGGCCAAGCACACCGCTGATGCCAATTCTCACGCCCCTTGTCAAACCCAGGCAGCCATGGATAATTTGCGACATAAACCAATGGATGGATCCATTAAAAAGAGACTAGTCGAAGCCATAGCTAAGTGGGTTGCCACTGCGTATTTGCATCGTGGAGGACGAAGGTCTGGCTGAAATACTTCGCATTGCGTGCACTTAAAATTGTCCTCGAGATACACCATTGCAACTCGCATTCAAGACTTGCAGGAAGCGGAGAAGGCAGAAGCAGTCGCGCTCACCGATGATGACTGAACTTCTCTCAGTAACCAAAACTACCTCGGTATGGCAGCCCATTATTTTGACCAATTTTATTTGCACTTTGTTGGCATTTTATATCTGACTCTAATTTGATCCCTTAGAAAGGCTGTTGAGATGCTGTTTTGTGTGATTTTGTTAGTGTGAGTCGAATCCAATGCTTTGTTTTTTTTTTCAATTTAAAAAAATGTTTATTTGTATAAAAACAAAAACATCAATTCTCATATATTAAAGGTATTACAATTCAATAAATTATTGAATTATATACATAAAATACAAAAAAATGTGAGGGATTTTTTTTACAATGAATAAAGGAATTTTTTTTACAATGAATAAAATGTGCAATTAACTACGAGTTAACTATGAAAAAATGCAATTAATCATGATTAAATATTTTAATTGCTTGACAGCACTAATATATATATATATGAATATGTATATATATATATGTATGTATATGTATGTGTATATATATGTGTGTATATATATATATATGTACATGTAAATATATGTGTGTATATATATATATATATATATACACATATATATATATATCTATATAATTAATAATCTTGTCTTTCTCTTTCACAGTCCTGCTTGACTTCCTTTCCGAACTTGGACTACACAAATACTATCCAAACAAACTCACTCTCCAGTCTCTATTAGAAGTCAACAAAAGCAGCGTATATGAAAAAGTTGCTTCATCAGTGGATGAAATACCATTTTATTTCCTGAGAAAACTGTTCAAAATCAATGCTGGCTGCAGGAACTGCACACAGATATTGAGCCAAAATGAAGAAGAAGAAAACCTTGATCAAGAGGACATTTACACAGCATGTGAATCAGCAAATGCAGTTCATCCTCTTGACTTGATCGTAGGTCTATTTCTTTGTGCCGACAGCTTTTTGCAGCAGGAAATAGCCCTCAAGATGTCCTTATGCCAGTTTTCAGTCCCACTGCTATTGCCCCACTACAACAACAATCAATGTACTCTGTTGCTATGGGCTCTGAGAGAAATTGTGAAAGAGTGGTGTCCACATGATTTGTGTCAAGCAAGAGGATTTGTTGAGAACAACATTGTGCAAGCAAATATACCATTCTTTTCCTTCGTGAGGCTAAAAAACTGCACTTTATCTAAATCGCAAATTTTGAATCACATCCTCAGTCGCGGCCAGCAGAGTCACAATATGTTTTTACACAGAGATATGGAAGGAGGGGCACAGACTAGAAAAATTTCAAATGCGTTGGTGGAAATTGGCTGGTTTCTTCCTGGTGGGAGAGCAAATCTTGACATATTCCCAGAGCCAATTACATTTGCCAATTTGCGGGGAGATATTTGTGATTCACTCAAACAATTTACTTTTCTTTACGAAGTTTCCAATACAATCTTTGTATTCTTGGACAAAATTGAAGAAACGGAACACAAAATTTTGACATCTCTTCAAGATGCAAAATCCAAACTCTATTTTGTTGTTAACCGCAAAGAGAGTGCCGGTGAGGATATGATGTCTGTCAAGATAACTGTGCAAGAACTGGGTTTACCAAATGGCAGTGTTAGAATCAAAAACTCAAGAGTGAATGTGGCAGAATTTTCTCAGAAAATTTGTGGAGCCATCAAGAACTCACTGTCTAACATAAAAAGCACAACAAGTATTGAAAACATGCTTGAAAAGGCTATTGAATTGGGTCTGTCTGTGGATGAAAACAAAACTCTAGACCAGAAAAAAACTGCCGAAGAGATCATGAGGGGAATTAGTGCACGATCTATACCACACTACAAAAAACAACAACTTCCTTTGCAAGGAGAAAATTGGAAGAGGTTGTCGCAACTGGAGATGAAGGAATGCAGAATAAATGATGTTGGCACTGTTGGTGTTGAACATTATAAAGCTCAGATACAGACAGAGAAAAGAAACATTTGGGAGGAGCAAAAGAAACAGAAACGGGCGAAAGGAATGCAAGATTTTATTCACACTTTATCAACCAGTGACAAAGAGAGAAGGACTTATTTCTTGAAGTGGATGAAATTCACATTTAATACCCACTCCCGTGTCAAAATGACTGCCTTGCGTAACAAATTCAAAGAGAAATGCAAAAATAAGGATGCCAAACAAATAGCAGAGATTGATCAAGAATTGGTGGCCAGCTCTTTAGGAATAGAGCATTACATGAGAGAAATGGGACTTAACTACGAGGTTTCTATGCAGTCAGATGATACCACAGAAAATTTGTTGAATTTGCCTGTTGTAGCTGCTGAACTGCTGTTGGAGGGGTATCCACTGGAGTTTTTGGATGGAGATGCGTCAAACGTCCCAGAGAAGTGGGTGACAGCTGTGCTAATGGAGCTTCACAAGAAGGTCGGTGGGAAGAGCAGGCTGCTAATAATCACTGTGTTAGGTGTTCAAAGTACAGGAAAATCGACTCTTCTCAACACCATGTTTGGTGTTCACTTTCCTGTCAGCAGCGGCAGATGTACAAGAGGGGCTTATATGCTATTCCTCAAAGTTGGAGATGATATACAAAATGAGTTGGGTTGTGACTTTATTCTCCTCATTGATACTGAAGGGCTGAAATCCCCAGAGCTTGCACAACTAGAAGATAGTAATGAGCATGACAACCAACTGGCAACCTTTGTCATTGGATTAAGTGATGTCACCATTATCAACATGGCAATGGAGAATGCAGTCGAAATGAAAGATGTCCTGCAAATTGTTGTCCATGCTTTCATGAGAATGAAACAAATTGGGAAAAAACCACTTTGTTATTTTGTGCACCAAAATGTTGCTGGAGTTTCCGCTCATGCCAAAAACTTGACAGAAAGACAACATCTGTTGGACCAACTGAATGAAATGACACAAATTGCATCTGAAATGGAGAGGCAGCCTTCGATTCAAGCGTTCACGGATGTGCTTGACTACGACTTAGAAAACAACAACTGGAACATCCCAGGACTTTGGCATGGAACTCCTCCAATGGCACCAGTGAACACCGGTTACAGTGAGGCTGTAGCAGAGTTTAAGAAAAATCTTCTGGAGACAGCAGGAAAGGAAAGGCGCAATGACATCTCGAAGATCCCCGAACTTCTCGAATGGATGAGTAGTCTGTGGAAATCAGTGAAGTATGAGAACTTCATCTTTAGTTTCAGAAACACACTTGTGGCCCGTGCTTATGACAACCTGAGCAAAGAGTTTTCACAGTGGGAATGGGAGATGCGAAAAGACATAATTTCCAGGCAGAGCACAGCAGAATTAGAAATCTTAAATGCTGACAACGAGGCGGAAACATGGATAGAATTGGTCTTCTTGAAGAAATCAGAACTATCTGATGAAATTGACTTGCAAAAAGAAAAAATGAATGCAAAAGTCTATGATTATTTCAAAAAGAAAGACAGACATGTAAATTTGATAGAGAAATACCAATCTGACTTCTTCAGTAGTATTACAAGTCTGTCCAAGGATATTCAACATTCAGTGCATGTTAAATTGGACAGAGTACTTGAGCAAAAAATGGGTTTGAAAAAAGCAAAAGACATACAACAGGAGTATCATGGTGCCATTGAAAAGAGAGTCATGAAACTTTTGCAGGACTTTAAAGATGTGAAACTTTCGGATGACAAACTGACAGAGGAGTTTGACAAAATGTGGGCCAACACAACTGCCAATGTCCCTCGACTGAAACCAGAAAATATACATGCAAAAATTATCTTGCAACTGAAGAAAAATTTCTCAAATAGAAATGTGAATCAGAGCCTCGGACATCTTGAAAACCTAGAGGGTTATGGAATTGGCCCATTTCAGACGAAAGCTTGTCACATAAACTGGAACTGGAAATGTCCTAGAACCTATAAGAAGAAATTGGAAAATATCTTCACCCCAACAAAAGATTTCCAATTGTTTTTAATGAATATCATTGAGACATCAACCCAGTTTATTGGTGATAAAACTACGTCCAATGATGATTACCATGACACTTTCTCAAGGGATCTGCTGCACGTGATTGATGAATTGCTTAATCAAGGTTACAAGTGTCACCAAACCAGCACCGAGTTTGAGATTGACCTCAAACTTCATATTTGTGGCATTGCTGCAAAAGAATTCCTCAAAATGCACCAAAGATTCCATTCAAATAACGACCCCCGAACGCAGCTGGAAAAGTACAAATATCAATACTTGTCAGACTTTATGGATTTATACAAAAAGACTGATCATTCCCAACGCAAAGCAAATGATTTTGTCCAGCAGTGTATCAAGCCGGCCATTGAGGATCGCATCAACAGAGATTTGGGAATTGATATTGTCGAGGAAATATTGGAAAGCAGTTATTCACTGATGTACAGTTCACGCTCATGTTTCCAATATTACATTCAGGAGGAGTTACTGCAGAAAGATGATTTTGAGAGTTTTGTCAGGTACATTTGTTTCTATGAATTATACGTTAAGGATAAGATACTCAATCACATCCAACAAAAAATGGGCGAGGACCAGACACTGTACAAATTAAAGAAGAAGAAGTTGGAGGTTGTAGTTCGCAAAGTAGTAAATGCAATGACGCAGGCCTTGAATATGGTATCAGATGATGACGCAAACCAAGTTCTGAATCTTGTCAACGAGATGCGCAAACTTCTGGTGAAAGAAATGGTAATATCAGAGGAGGCACAAAAGCGCAGTCTGTTTCAGATCCAAAGCACGTGCGATTCATTTACAAAGTGCTTCATTACAGCCTTGAATACATTAAAGGAAGCACTCCTTGTTGAATTTTCCAACACTAATGACATATTCGAAACGCTAAATGAACTTGCAATAAAACCACAGAATGAGCTATTCAAGAGAAAAATCGGATGTGGACAGCAGTGTCCATTTTGTAAAATTCCCTGCGAAGCCGGTGGGAAAGAACACAAGAAACATCAAGCGGCTGTGCATCGACCACAGGGCCTTGGAAGATACAGATACGAAAGCACTCAATGCCTAGTTGAATCTCTGTGTACAACCGATGTGCAGAGTAAGAGGGAATTTAGATGCAAAGATACACATGATAAGTCGGTTCCATACGAAGACTACCATACCATCTATCCTGACTGGCACATTACCGCAGACCCCACAATGGAAGCGTCGGATTACTGGAAGTATGTACTGGTACGCTACAATCAACAATTTGCTGAAAGGTATGGCGCCAAGCCAGCAAATGTTCCAAGCATTTGGAAGGAAATCACACCGGAAAAAGCGCTACATGGTTTGAAGGATAATTTCCGCATGTACGAAAGTAATTGGGAGTCTCCAGGAGAGTGAGGTAAAAAGGCTCTTCTAAAATAAATACGCTGTCAGGATGGAATTTAAATGTGAGACAATTTTTCATCATGGAACGTGCGTATTAACAGAAATCATTGTTATTCAGTCAAACCATGACCGCAATCTATATTCTAAGTGATTGTCAAAGTCACATAAATGACATACAACCTCATTTATGGCTCATCCTTAGTCTGTAATAAACTTGTAAAGTGGTACCACCAGTGGTAAACACCTCCAAAATATTTAATAGAAGAATAGCACTTTCAATTATTGTACTGTAGAAAACCATACATTAATTGCATAATTGTATAGAATGTAAAGAATCACAAAGCATCAGGCAAATCATCATCAGGCTTCAGTCAAATGCCATTTGTGCTGCTTTTTCTAGTCTGTGAGCCCTGGCCAACTGGGGTGCATATACATCCATATAATATGCAGAGATGGGGTGATAAAACACAAAGAAGGATGTCACAATAAATCTTTGCTGTTTTTTTTTCACAGAGCACAAATTATCCACTGATTTTATATGCATAAATAATTGTATGTATGTATAATATGAATGTTTCTGTGACAAGCTCTGTAAATGTTGCATCATTTGCGTTAAAATATCACTTGTTTAAAAGCTTATAATTCTCCAATATCTATCGTATGAAGGTTCACATTAGATAGCAATCACTCAGAAACTTTCATGTGATTTGGTTAACTCCACAATATGTAAATCTCTTTTTTTGTTTTGTTTTAAAGTAAACCTAAAATAGGAGAGACAATAAACAGACAGATTGACATCTTTTCTTGAGGAACTGTTGCTGTACTTGCTTGCTCACACTCACACACAAAAAAAAATGAAAATTGCCAATGTAAAAATAAGTTACTTGTATTTTTTTGCACTTAATTGGGAAATTGACTTCCGCCATTTTTTTTTAAGGACGATGATGAAGCATGTGTGGTGTGCTTCTCCTTCTTCCTCCTTCCAAAAAACACTTCTCCTTTTTCTCTTTTTACACTCCGAAATAATGTACAGTAATCCCTCGTTTATTGCAGTGGATACATTCCAAAAATAACCTGTGATAGGTGAAATCCGCAAAATAGTCAGCTTTATTTTTTTACTGTTATTTTACAATGCAAGACTGTACTGCAGATTAAAACAAAAATAAAACCTCTTTTCAGGCCCAAAATGTGTTTAAGAAATAGAAATCTTAGCATTTTCTTACAAATAACTAACTTCTTTCACTTCTAGATAACAGTAATGCCCCTGAGCCAATCAGGATTCACTCAAAAAAGGACTGTAAAAAAACAAAGCCGCAATAGTTGAAGCGCAATATAGCGAGGGGTTACTGTACACAGTCGACAGACATAACAGACGAGTGCTCTTTTTTGAGGTTGAAACATAGTGAAGTCATTTCCTTCCATACAAGCGGTTCAATCTGGCTGTTTTAAAAGCAGAAATATACATTTCTTCATTGTAAATGGCTCCCGTGGAAACGGTTCAAATGTCTCTTCAGTTGATGAAAATAATTTAATACATGGGTTCTCATTAGGTCGTTTGCGAGGGAGTGTGGGTAAATCGCATGACATTAAAAAGTACGGGATGAATGACAGGCTACCATCCATCGGCACAATGACGTTTGTCTTTGGGCTGACATACAGGGGAGCCAATCTGATGTTTGTAATTTTAGACACACATACGTGTCAAACTGCGCTAACTTGTCAGTTACTTTGCTGCGTAGCAAGCCTCCAATTTATTTCTCCTAAATTCAACAAATGGTATAAAAATGAATGCCATAATTGTTTCAAGTAAGAAGCCAAAAACCATGAGTACAAACATGGCCAAAAAAAGCCAAATACAAGATTTAACGTTGAGTGCAGGACATCTTCAGTTTATGCGAGCGAACTCTAACATTCCTGAAAATGAAATGAATACGCACAGCGCACAGACATAATTAAAGTCGTCCTCACACAACAACGTGGACAACCAAAGATGCTATTCTCAATCTAAACACAAGGCCCCAACATCCTCCACACTTAACCTGAGATTGTTTATGGTATTCACATTTTCGTTTTTCCGCACCGATCAGTCTTTTTGACATTTTGCCTGGTGCCCTTGCTTACACACAATTTCACATTGCCTCACGGACCAATCATCGCAAAGTGAGATGTAGGGTTTGACATAAATGGAGCGCACGTTGCGTCTGCGCATTTGTGATAGGATGTGTCGGCAATGGGTTGCCAGATCAAGGGCCGATGGTGAAGTTGGGGCCCTGCGCGGCTGCGTAATTGGCGTGTAGGCAGTGCACTCTAATACAGGTTTTAGGGCGTTTCCTTTTCATGGA
Organism: Idiotropiscis lumnitzeri; assembly: GCF_059441095.1. Taxonomy (NCBI): domain Eukaryota; kingdom Metazoa; phylum Chordata; class Actinopteri; order Syngnathiformes; family Syngnathidae; genus Idiotropiscis; species Idiotropiscis lumnitzeri. The sequence goes on along the minus strand of NC_142395.1, from coordinate 4,502,648 downwards.
GTCGTCCACTACAAAGGTGATGATGCTCGCACATTTTGGGGATGAGTGATTTTCTGACATATTACGCGATGTGAGCATTTTTTTTTTTTGGACAAGACATGCCACTCAGTTTCCTCGGCTCTTGTTATTTACATTTTTTTTTTTATAGACGTCTTGCCATTGGCATTACACAATGCCAGGCTTTAAAATTTCTTGCATGCAAACATTGACATATTCATGGCGAATACGCTTGCTAACCGAACATTACTTCTTCTCACAAGGGTTGTGGGGGGTGCTGGAGCTTATCCCAGCTATCTTAGGGCAGTAGGCGGGGGGCACCCAGAACTCGTTGCCAGCCAATCGCAGGGCACACATAGACAAACAACCATTTGCGCTCACACACACACTTAGGGGCAATTCAGGGTGTCCAATCAACCCACGCAGGCACGGGGAGAACATGCAAACTCCACACAGGAAGGCCAGAGCCGGAATCAAACCGTGCAACTCTGACCTGTGAGGCCATCGTGCAAACCAGTCGCCCACCATGCTGCCCAAAAGTAGCTAAATAATAATAATAATAATAATAAGCTTATTCTTAAATATCCAAACCGATTCTTGAGGCATGTGCCTCAGGCATATTGGTGGGAAGGCCTGGCTCCCTAGGACTCTGCGGGTCGTGATATTTCACATTCGGTCTGAAGTAGTTTTTTAACGGATTACACATGCAAGACAGGCTGGCGTGTTTCTGTCAGTGAGAATTATAGGGACGGGTTCAGCTTCCGTCCATGCTTAGTCCGTCCTTTTTAAAAAAAACTACTGATCCGCCGGCCAGAATGCCCATTACTGCTCATTACATTTCCAAAGTCATTCATTCATTTCCACCTCATCTTAATCTATACACCCAGCACCACATCAATCCCACTTTATTTACAGTTTCAGTAGAGCGACTGAGGGTGCACACTTTAGTGCTTTACTGTGGTTTGAAGTATACATTGACGAACAAACCTGCTCACATTCACCACTTACGACAGGGGTGTCAAAGTCATTTTTGTGGACGGGCCACATTGTAGTTATGGTTTCCCCCAGAGGGCCGTTATGACTGTGAAACCAGATAAATGTATGATCACCTTACATTATCACATACAACAAATTGACGGAAAGCCAGTCAGTAATTGTTTGTTCAACAATTCTTCAATTTATTTTAAAAGGGGAGGATTGGTTGCAAATAAATGGCGATATCTCATATCTCAATGTTGTTCAAAAAAAAAGTGTGTTAGAAACAGGAAGTTGACGCACATGATTTGCCCATTGAGGGCCACAAAATATGAGGTCGCGGGCCAGATCCTTGAGTTTGACACATGTAACTTACGAGATTGTGCTTGCTTCACTGATGCTCCTTCTAAGAAGTCCAAAAGTGGGCGAAGCTTACAAGCTGCTTAAATGATACTTTTTTTCCCACGCTGCTTAAATGATGTTTTTTTCCCCACGCATTTCAGCGGTCAAGTGACTGAAGGGTTTCATTTTATTAAATAAATAATTTTTTTTCATGATTTGATATTAGACGTGTGACCACACTCATGTGAATTTATAGTAAGAACTAGTGATAGTGTAAGGAGTGAATGGAGGTCATATGACAGTTCATGATGGGTGGGCGTGTCAAGTTAGAGTGTGGTTGCACGCTTGCGTTCATATGAGGCGCCGTTCGGGACATAATTCAGGAATAGCTCTCACACTCACTATTGAAATGCGCTCATACACATAGGTGAAATGTTTTCGCTCATACACACTAGTGAAATGCGCTCATACACATGGGTGAAAATGTTGTCGCTCATACACACTAGTGAAATGCGCTCATACACATGGGTGAAATGCGCTCATACACATGGATGAAAATGTTGTCGCTCATACACACTAGGGAAATGCGCTCATACACATTACTGAAATGCGCTCATACACATTACTGAAATGCGCTCATAAACACCAGTGAAATGCGCTCATACAAACAAACACTATGACAAGCTCGCTTAACAATCCAACATTTAAAAAATAATTATTTATTTAACATTTAATGGATGGGCGCCACGGTGATCGAGTGGTTGGCACGTCTGCCTCACAGTGCAGGGATCCAGGATTCCAATCGGGGCTCTGGCCTTCCATGTGGAGTTTGCATGTTCTCCCATGCGTGCATGGGTCCTCTCCGGTCCTCTGGTTTCCTCCCACATTCCAAAAAAAAAGTATCCTACCACACAGTCGAGTTTCCTCAATGACCATGGTGCTTGGTTCTTTACGCTGGGAGGCTCGCCATCAATGCGCAGGAATATTCAATGACGTTTTAATGCTTCCATAAGACTTGACCTGTTTATTATTATTATTTTTTTTTTTTACCAAGAGGTTTGTTTTTCGTCTCATTTCATTGGATAAAGCTATATTGTCTGCAAAAAAAATCGATATAGAACCATTTTAGACAATACAATATTACTAGTGCTGTCAAAATTAGCGCGTTAACGTTCGAGATTAATAAAAAAATTGCAACGCGTTAAAAAAATATGATGCCGTTAATGCCTCTTATTTACTTCCGGTGGAGGCTGACCTTTTAACTCTATTCACGTGGTGCAGCCAAACTTCGATGAGAATCCCTGACGCAAAGATGGAAAAAGACGGGCTTTTAGGTGGAAAGTTTTACTTTAAAAAGTTGCTTGACGGCTCGTTGGATAAATCTACAGTAGTTTGCTCACTGTGTAAAGCTGAATTTAAATATCACAGAAGTTGCTCCTCTTTGTCGTATCATCTTCGAGCAAAACACCCTGCTGAAGTTAGCAACACGGGGCCTCGCCAAGCAACGCTGCTTGAGTATGGTGCTTGTGGGCGCATAACTAAAGCTGTATGTGAGAAGGTTACCGATACCTTGGTTATGTGGATAGCAAAAAACTGCCGCCCAATTGGCATAGTTGAAGACGACGGACTACGAGAGATCATTCGAGCAGCATCGGGAGATAACCTGTATAATTTACCTTCGAGGGGAACCGTAGTATCACGAATACACGCTTTGTATGAGGATGAGAGGGCTCGGCGAAAGAACATGCTTAAAAAAGCAGCGAATATTGCTGTCACGGGTGATCACTGGACTTCTGTGAACAATGATAATTACTTGGGGGTCACAGCGCATTTTATTGGCAAAGAATGGACTCTGCACTCATTTGCGCTCGCTGTGAGTAAAACGGAGCAGCGAAACTACGCCGAAGCATGCGCTGACCATTTTATGGATATTGCAAACAAATGGGAAATAAAGGAGAAGTTAACCACTCTTTGTACTGATAGTGCCCGGAATATGGTTGCCGCCGCGAGACTACTCCCATTTCAACACTTGCCCTGCACAGCCCACAGTCTGCAACGAACTGTGACAGTTTGCCTTAACGACAGCGGATTTGAAAGTGTTTTGGCCAAGTGTCGCAAGATTGTTGGGCACTTCAAGCACAGTCCATCAAACGCCCAGGAGTTAAACGAACAGCAAGTTGCACATGGACATAAGCAAGAATCGCTGGCGCAGGACGTTCCAACAAGATGGAATTCCAGCCTCGAGATGGTAAAGCGGATCCAGAGAAACAAATCTCCTCTATCAACTACGCTGGCGCAACATTAGCGTAAGGTTGCCATGCTGACTGAACAGGAAATGTCCAAATTGCAAAAGCTAGAAGAACTACTTGAACCGTGCAAGTAAGTTCTTTCCTTTTTTATGTCCTTTTCCGCCGTGTGCTTGCGTGTGTGCGCATGCGTGCGTGTCATACAATTTTTTCCCTTTTTCTCTTATGTCTTTGACGACTGAGTTTTGTTTGCGTGTGCGTGTTTGCTCAACTAAGCTTCGAGTGTGCGGATAAAAAACAGTAAAGTGGTGACACGAGTGTTGTTTTTCTGTGTTCTGTATAAATTAAAACAGACGTAATTAAGAAAAAAATCATGTGTTTCCTATTTCAGATATGTGACAGAACTACTGGGAGGGGAGCAGTATGTCTCCTGTTCAGTAGTATTGCCCGCCTACTGTCACTTGTTCAAAGTTATGGAGCATTCAGATGATGATCCAGTCTATGTTTAAGTGTCTCCCCAAAGATGAAAGGAGTGAGGTGTGGGCTTCATTGTGTGGCCTGATGACACAACAACCAGCCAATGTAATGACAGAACAGCCCCCAAAAAAGAGAAGGCCATTCAACTTGATGGGAAGGTCTGATACGTCAGATGAAGAAGAGGAGTCCACACAGCATTGTTTGGACCGATACAAAGCAGAGCCTAAAATAGAATTGGAGGGGTGTCCACTACATTGGTGGTCACAGAGAGAAGGAGCACATAGCAGGCTGGCACCCATTGCACGCAAATACCTGTCAACTCCTGCAACCACAGTGCCCTGTGAGAGATTGTTCTCACTCTCAGGCCACATCATTCAAAAGAAACGTGCTTCTCTGTCTCCCGATAATGTGAACAGACTGGTATGCCTCAGTAATTGGCTGAGTGTAAAGGATTAACCCACATTTGTGTGGTTAACTGCACTTTCTTCTGTATTATTGGGTTTTCTATTGACTCATGCACTTTTTGAACGTTAACTGACATGAGGTTGAGACACGCATTTGTATTACCAGTATTTCATGTAAAATGTAATCGCCCTTTTGTACTTAAATTGTTCTGGATTGTTTTATTTATGTTAGTGCAAAGGGCATGAAGAGAAATGCAATGCTGATTTTGTTGAGAAGGAGGACTTTTTTCAAAGATAAGAGAAAGCTGTTAAAATAATTGCTATTAAAAGTATTTGAATAGAAATGTACTTTGTGTTGATGACATGAATTCCAAGATTTTACTCGTTAATATTTATGAAGTCTGTAAAAAAAGTTTTATGTTTACAAATTTAGATTAATCGCGATTAATTACTGAAAATTGTGCGATTAATTAGTTAAAAAATTTTAATCGCTTGACACCACTAAATATTACACAATTTTAGTTTTCAATTTCATTTAATAAAACATTGATAATTATATTTTCAAACACTGTGTATGATTCACTTTTCATTTGTTATTCAACAAGCAAAACAGTGGCGATCAAAATCGTGCCAACTAAATGACATCTCATATGCATCTGACTGCAATAGTAACTCACATTCAAATTTACAATTACAGGTAATGGAAATGACTACTGGTGCCCTCAATTCCACTGCATTTCAGTCAGAATACCTCAAACATCATAAAAATCAAAACGTTATTATTTCTCCTTCTAAACATCTGAAGTAGGGCTGGGCGATAAACCGAAAATTTACCGTTACCGAAATGTATTAAATTGACCGATATAATTTTGCCCTTGTCGGTAAATTCGGTGTCTAAAAAAAAATAAGTCTTTTCTGTCTGCGGCGATGTTCATGCCTCTTTAAGACGGCTACAGCGCATCTAATCACGTGACTCATGCGCTGTAGAAGAATGTAAACAGAAGACGCGTTCGTTGCTGGCGATTCAAATCCTGAAGCGGCTGCAGACGAAGTAACGTTAGTTGAAATTGTTCCTGTCGCGCTTGTCCCGAAAAGAAATTCGACATCTTGGAAATGTTTTGGGTTCCATAAAGACAATGTTTGAGCAAAAGAACATGAACTACAAAGTGCGTCGTAAGCACCTGAAACAGCGCGTCCAACCTTTTCTTTTTCACCACCCACAACACAACCATGCTGTTGACTTGGAGCTTGTGCTAAAAGCTCAAAGTGAGAAGCAAGGTTCGACAAGTGACAACAGCCCATAACGGAGGCGACACCATACGAGACAACGTCTCAGAGGTGGACGCGATAGCCTAGCACATAGCTAAAGATAGAGCTCCTCTAGTTACACTGGAGCGCACAGGATTTAAACGCCTCATGAACGTAGCCGACAAGAGGCACGAAAATATTTGTCGCAAACAGCACTTCCTTATATGGACAACATCGGGACGGGACCGGAGACATGTCGAGCATTTTGCATTCACATCCGACTTGTGGTCGAGTCGCAACATGGATCCCCGTTTGAGCCTGAATGTGCAGTACATAGACGACAAGTGGCGACCGCGCACCAGAGTGCTCGAGACGGCACATTTTCCTGATGAAGCACACGCGTTTATTTGGCATTGGCATTCCATTGACATTTTTTTCTTTCTATTTAGCATTTTGTTTACAGGCGACTAGCTCCTTTGCACATGGCATTATTTATATTGTTTACAAGATACCTTTACACAAATTTAGGCCTATGCAAATGGCATTACAGCATCTCAGCACAATATATTTGCAGAAAAAGATTTTGTGAGAGGTACCCTTTTTCTCCTGTTCTTTGTGACATTGTTCAAGTCATGCAAAGCAAGCTATTTTGATTGTTTATTCAAATGATTTTTGTACTTTTATTTTTCATTGAAACTAATGTGTACCAGTTGGTCAATAAAAAAAGCAGTTAATATGCATTTCCTGCATTTATTTTGATTTTGGTCCTCAGGGGGAATTTATCGCACATTTATCGTTATTGAGGTAAAATTGCCCAATTTATCGCGATATTGATCTTAGGTCATATCGCCCAGCCCTAATCTGAAGACATACTCTATATTGACCTGGCGACATTAGCATAGTTTATGGCATACAGCATAGCTTAGCTCGTCTGCATCAAGTGAGTTACGCGCTCTTTGACGCCGATACAGATCAAAATAAGGCTGTCTCCGTCTCACGGTCACATCTGCTCACCCCAACAGCCTTCCCCGTTGCTACCACATGGAGATTCAATGTTTTTTTTCATTCGCCTCTTCAAAATCATGTCCGATTGTCTTCTCTGGCTCCCGTTTTCGCCTGTCAATCAAATAACGATGTAGGCGGGACTTCCGGTTCAAAATCGACCTCAGAATTTTCTCTACTTTGAATTGACTTTCGTTGCAATTACATAATGTCGCATGAAAAATTTGCTAACTAAAGCACTAATAATAATAATAAATTAAAAAAAGAATGCCCATCCTCAAAAGTCACTTGTCGCCAGCGACTACACGACTTCCTATTGGCTGGCCCAGATCGTCTTAAAAAAATGCAACTTCCAAATTAAAAGCATTCATATTTACTAAATGAGCAAAAGCGTTATTTTAAGACCATAATAAACAAGAATATGGACTATTATAATGTGTATATTTTATGCAGTATGTCACCAACTTATGGCATTGCTTGAGTTCGGCCACTTCATGACATTTAGGTAGCGGGCGTGTTTTACTTTGAAACACTAAGGAAAGGAGTTCCGATGACGTCATATATAAATAGCTCTCACACACCATGGTGAAATACGCGCACACAGTCAAGTGAAACACGCTCACACGACACGTTGAAATGTGCGCATACAATCTACTGAAATCCTTTGACACGCCTACGTGAAAAAACCTCCCATACACACAACTGACAATGGTCACATACACACTACTGAAACGCTTTCATACGCACAACACTCTCATACGTGCTACTGATTTCGTTTTGCTCCCAAATACAAGTGAAATGCACTAATATACAATACTGAAACGCTGAAAATTAAAAAAAAAAAAAAAAAACACAACTGAAAATTGTTTTGCTCATAAACAAGACTGAAATGCGCACATATACAATACTGAATTGTTTTCGTCAGCAAGCTTGTACATAAATTAGACACCCTTTCTTAAAAAAAGAAACAAGTATTTAACATGTAATATACAACAAAATAAAATCACATTCAACAGTTTTCATACAAAGAACAAAACGCTAAGGGGATGAAAGTCAATTTTGAAAATACACTTGTTGGAATTTATCTTTAAATCAATGTTAGAATTTAATTTTAAACCAATGTAAACTCAAATTAATAATCTGACTCCAATTTGTGACTTTACCCAACTCTCACTCATCCAACAATATGCGCGCTCGTTCTGCAATAGAAAGGTATCAGGAAGCCGGCATTTTCACACACGAGTGGATTTATTCCTAACACACAAATCTACAACTTGAGTTTGGGTCCCTCTCAATACAGCTCTACACCTCTCATACCACCAGCGAATGTGTTCTACCTCCGAGTTGCCCAGTCCTGATTCATACTATACAACATGCAAAAATGGCACAGACAAAGGCATCCTGGCATGATTCTATTGGCTATGTGTATTGCAGTTAACTTTAGCTCGCTCTCATTGGTCTTTCTCCTCCCGCCGAATCCCGTGGCTCCTCCTGCGTGCGATCCCCCGATGGCCGCTCCTTCCCGGAGTCATCTCGTCTCGCTCAGCGCCTTCTGCTTCTAAAACATTCCATTCTTGCACAACCCCCGCAACCAGTTTCGCGCCACCAGTCACACTCTCAGCATTTTACAATATCACATTTTCATACATTGGATGCACCAACATCTAATGAACTATGTTAAGATCAAACTCTTATATTCCTTTAATAGTCAAAAGTATGAAATCCTTTAAGTGTAACTGAAGTTTAGACCACGCTAATGACCAGACACTCAGGAGAGGAATGCAGGAAGATTAGATCACAGCTGCACCACAGGAGGTGTGAACGAGACCCCTCTGAAACAATGGACTTCCATGCCAGGATCACAAAAGTGGCTCCGAGCAGTCTAACCTTTGTTCAGTTTTAAATTGACTGCCATTTACATTATCCTTTAATCCCTCTCATGACCTCAGACATCTGAGGTCATCACTTGAACACCTTATTTCATTGCTGCACACGAGCTCGACATCACTTGCCATAAAACTAAAACACATCAAACAATTAGTAAAAGAATAAGAATCAGTAGAAAATTTCCTTCCCTCCTTATGGCCTCAGGTCCCCGAGGCCATCTTTCCATACTCACATCCTGGACTCCCGGAGGGCCACGGCTACCTCCGCCTCCTGGGGGTCCTTTTGAGGGATCATCATGTACTGACCACCCGGAGGGAGTGGCCCCAACGTGCGTTCTATTGTCTTAACAGTTAATGATCTGATACATGGAATACAGCAACATCCGCATAACACCATAATAGCGGCAAACACAGCGATAGAAATCAGTACTGATGCAATCAGGCTTTTATATTTACCAAAGATGTTGAACCAGTCAGAATACCAACTGGTGTCCACACCTGAGTGCTCCTTCATTTTGTTACTTAGCGTGCGCAGACCCTCCAATGCCTTGGTAAGGCGACCGTCAGGAGATGTATTGTTGGGAATCAGAGTACAACACTGATCCCCAAAAATACCACACACCCCTCCTCTTTCGGCTAACACCATATCTAAGCTTATTCTGTTCTGGAATGCCATAAGAGACGTGGCAGCCAATTGCTCATGCACTGCCTGGAGTGCTGAGGTGGTAAAATTCGCCAATCGTTGGACATTATAGTGGACATAATTAATCCGGTCCACATTTTTGTTTACTGTAACGAACAGGAAAAGACTCTCCCATCCTGCTGCAATTTGATCCACCAATTTATACTCGTAAGGGATCCCTCTTGGAACTCCAATTGCATCTATATACGTGGGATCTCCTGCATTCAACCATTCTTGCATGTCCCTTCTCTTCCTGTTAAGGAAGGGGATTGTTCCCCATTGTCCAACACCTTCCCACTCCATTTTGGCCAGATCTAAGGCTGTCACACTAACTGGCATGATCAGCGTTACCAGGGCGCACTTACCTGAGGCATTGGTGGGAAGCCTATCGTACAGCACTTTCTCTCCACACCACAGCCAAACATCATCACGAGCGAGAGGGATTCCTACTGGCAAAGACACATTTTCATTACACCATGACTCCTGGAGATCTCCAATCCCAGGACCCGTCCCATTTAACTTTTAGGCAGGTGAACTTTTGTTTTGCAACTTGGGTGTCAAAAATAGGCTCTTTCTTTTTTATTCCCACATCATTCCATGGGTGTGTCCAATTAAAATTGTCACCCAAGTGTTCACCTGTGTCGGTTGTTTACATTTCAGATTTAGCAGTAGTTGTTGTGTCTGTGTCAGCGTCTTACCATCATCTCGCTCTGCTCCATACCATACCATTCCATTACATGCTCCTTTCGCTCCATCACTTCTGTCATCCCGCATCCTATGTTCAAACGCCAACATCGTCCACACAAAGCACACGCCAGCAAGCAAAATAGTCAATAAGTTAAACAGTTGCATCGTCATCGTCTTTGTTCAGACTTGAAAGTGTCTGACTTTGATCCAATTCATGCCATCTACACATTCCCTCTCTTGACCTGCCCGTCCGGGCGGTCAACCTCTAAGCTCAACCTTGGCGGGCACAAATACTGGGGCCGGGCGCAACTACCGGGGCCGGGCGCAACTGTGAGTTATGGTACCACTGTTGTTCTGTAGTACCCAAATGGATGGCGTGTGAGGTTCTAGCCAGAACACTAAACTGTCCTTACCCGCGATATTGAGTCCACCTCCGGGAAAGCACCCGGAGGTTGATGTACGGAGTGATGTCCGACTCCAGTGATGCTGAGTTCACTGAGTTCAAATATCTAACTGTGTTCCGAGATTTCAAATTAAGCCTCGAGCTAACGCTCCAATTTTGACTGTTAATTGACAAAGTTTAAAGCAACACAAATGAAATGCTTAAAATAAAAAAAATCCCAAAACTATAATAACGCAGATACCGAATTAAACCTCTATTTTTTCTTTTTTCTTTTTTTTTTTATTTTTATTATGGGAAGAAAAGGTGCTCTACAAGACATAGACAGCTCCAAGACCGCTGCAGTCTTCACCTCCTATTGTCTCATGATTGGCTCAATCCACCTACAGGCTGTGCCCACACTGATTCTGTCAACTGGGGGAGGGGGTAGAAACAGTGAAAACAATCGCGGAGCTGTCGAGCCGAGCCCCAACTCAGTCGGGCCCTGGGTCCACAACACCTCAAGCAGAGACACACACAGAACTACCACTTCCGAGCGACCCTTCTCTGGAAATTTCGACATTTAGTAATGTTCCCAAAACCAAAGAATTTGTAGTCGGTGCTGAAATATGATCTCCCGATTGTGACGCGGAGTATTCAACAACGATGGGGTCTAGATCTTTAGTATGATGACGCGCATCAATATTCAATGCGATTTGTGGCTCGGCGAAAGTAAACAATTCATACCATTTCCGCTGCTCAGGGACAAGGCACGCGTGCGAGGCAACGCCAGTAGACATAACAAATATATAATTCTAACGCAAGATGCACTCATGACTAAATTTGGATGAGTGCATTTTTGATAAACCAAATCATGTTTGTGATCACATGTACAATGTGATATGTCAATTGGTGAATTGAAAGGGTGGCGGTTGCTAAACCACTCAGACCAGAGCAAGAACAGGGCATACCCACCGCGGGAGGATGGGAACCAGGTTTCAGAGCTGCCCTCAAATGTTTCAGTTCAGTTTAGCCACAGGGAAGGAAGAGAGCACGACATATGCTCCCTCCGACGGATGTGCAGAGTCAAGTTCAGTCCCATCCGGGAATGCCACTCGAATTCCAGTGTTCGTTCAGTCAATGGCAGTGACTCAGGCAATCTTGAGAGTCCACATGGCTCAGTGGGGGTTGCGGAAGGAGCTCATAGCTCGCCCCAATATCCAGCACCATCGAAAACTTGTCCATCCACCGTCCCCGGAATGCTAGGACCTGCTAGTCCTCGAACGCTGACGCTCCGCGGCCCCCTGTCATGGAATGGGGTACGAGCGGGTTTGTGTCAAGTGCGTTGGGAGTGGGTAACGGTGGCGCCCCCTGCGCTGGTGGAGCTCTTTGTGACAGATATGGCACCGGAGGATGGCACATTCCAGAAAGTGGCTCGGCATGGACAGCTCATCACCCAGTGACCCCACACCCCGCAGCAAGTGCACACCCCACTCACAACCCCTGTCCATAACCACCCGTACCTCTGTTACCGCAATCCCAACCTCGTTGACTGGCCTGCTATGGACAGCAGCCAGTCTGCTGTGGCGCTGCGTCACCCGAACCTTGCCCAGAAGCAGCAGAAGTGGAAGGAGCAGCTGCCTCCTTTTTTCTTATCTCTCTTGGCCTTCTAAACCTGCAAGTACAACAATTTTAGTCACGCTCCTTAATCCAATCGCATATTTTCCTTTTCTGATGTCGTGCAAAATTCTGTACAAAATGTGTTCTACTTAGCCCGAGTAGCATTTCTCATTGATGGACTATTTCGCCTGATTTCTGCCACTGGGAGGGGCACGCCCTTGTGGACGGCCAACTGGAACAGCTGTGTAATGTCGACATTATTGCATGGGTCACTGCCGGAAGTCTCACTCTATTCACGTCTCGCCCTGGCCACATAGACCAGGCCTGTCTCCCCCCTTCCCCACCTGAAAGACACAGCAACATCGACCCCATCGGGCCAGAAATATCTGACGCACGGCACGGCCATTCTCACCTGAGGTGTCCCCATTTAGCTGGTGACCATCATGCTGGTCAGCAGATCTGGCCTCGGCCTCAAGTGAGGACAGTTCCTCTTAAATACATTTTGTCCCGCTTGTAACTCTGTATAAACCTCTTAGTCTGGTGTCTCCTTTGTAGGAGATTTCAACCAACGTGACCTTTTTACAACGTGTCAAATAAACCAATGTTGACCTTTCTGCTATCTTTACAGCTGTGAGAGCTGTCACTAACACTTAACATGGAATCCCCCCTTGGGTAATTACGAATGTCTTATCTTCAAACTTCTTACAAGCACCCAGTATCCTGGCTTTACTAGATTACTGCCCTGCTGGGAGACGGAAAGAGCTTTGTCACTCTAAATTTGCGCCTGTCTTTTGTTTTCCTAACATTTTTCACATATGGTCAACTAAAGTTGCTTCAACATCTATTTCCCATTTGTTCTTAAATTTGAGGTATTCTATAAGTTATTCCAAACAGTGTTTTACAATGTCTTAGTCCTAAATACAATGAAATACGTTACAATGGAAAATATCAGAATAAAATTTCATACATCCAACATAAGACACGTGCTTGTGACCACTTCAGGGTCAGTTTTGTCTGAAATATCTCCTCTACAACAACTTACCCTTGCGTTAAGTGAGTAATTTTCCATAAAAACAGTGCCACTAATTCGACATTAACTTCAAGTATCACTGCTGTGGTGCTGTATTATATGGAAAAGTCTGAACAATCCAAGAAAATTTTGCCCTATCCTGGACTGGGTGTGTGTTATCTAGTCGCGCATCCAATGTGAATATATCTTATATCTCCCTCCTTGTTGAGGAGAACCTCTGGGATGGTAGTGGTGAGGCGCTATTTGAAGCATTCTCTGGCCTTCTGGTCACACTGGTCACATGTCACCTCAAACCTGTGGAGATAACTGGAGGTGTGGCAATTGCCAGTGAGAAGAGACAAATTATCTTCCTTCCAAAACTTTCAGTTTTGCATAAATTTTGTGTAATAACGTCAATCAATCATTCACTTGATGCTTGAATTTAATTACTCCAATCTTTCTCCAAAAACAATTTGAAAATCAATACTCGGGAGTGCAATAGGGATTCAGGTTGATCAGGCCTGTCCACCCATCGCATCCTAAGTACTGTAAGGGCTTGCCGGTGACCTCAAACAATTTTCTGTCCTGAGGCCCGTCCCTTAAACATTCACTCAAACCACATATGCATCCAAACACTTTTTCTTTCACACTTTCATTCACCAAACGATACTTTCCAATTCCACACAGAGACCCCTCCCTTGGCGCGTCCGCCTTGATTTCACTGAGATTTGTGCTGGCAGATCCATAATTTTGCCTTAATTTAGCCAGCGTATGCCAAAATTTACAACTGTGGGTCTCTGGATTTTCCCATTCACTCCCCGTGAAGTTGTTTCTCCTCTCAAGGACGTAGCTGACGAAACTGCACCTGTGACATCAAACAGCTCATAGATGCGAATGTTAGCAGTCTGGTATTTATGGAATGATGTCATATCCTCTAAAATTGTCATGTCAGCGTTCGCGTCGTACAGTCAAAAAAAAACATCTGTCTTCCACCTTTGTCACATTTAATACACATCAGTTAATAAATCATCTACAAAACTATTTAGTCCAACTTTATATTTGGTAAACCAATCTCCAATGGCTAGATATTCCCCTTTCCAAAGATTTTCTTTCAACATGTTCATAGAATACTTCACTTAAAACTTATCCCAAAACCATAATCCCTTTGCTTAAAAAGTTAAATTTTAATAAGATTGTCGCCGCCCTGCTGTTCCTCAGGCATCCCCTGCATGTTTCAGTGTTTAACTTGTGTTCTAATTCCCTGCTAATTTGGATTTATTGTTAGGTTGAATACATATATTTTATCCCGTACCTTACTACACTAGCACTGTAAAAAAAAACTGCTCCACACCTCAATGAGAGGCAGATGCCTGAAGATTAGATCAACGTCTGCAACATCGAGGGGGGGTGCCGAGACACACCTCTGAAACAAAAAGACTGTGACCTTCTTTCGAGAGCACCAAAAGGCATATCTTCCTTTTCAATCAGTTAACGACTGCCATTGATGCCTGTTTTTCCTCTTGTGTCTGAAATGTTTACATGTTCCTGCTGGTGCTCCCCCGCCCCCCCCCCCATTAATGGCGCCGTCGGATCGGGCGGCGGCTCAAACACATACTGTTGCGAGTCTGGCAACTGTGGATGAATGCCTCTCAGACATTCCGTCTTTTCTTCCACTTTTTCAATCACTTCATCCTCTTTCTCTGACTTCCTCCCCCTACTTGGGAACGAGCATCTAACTTCAAAGAGCTGTTAACTCTTTGTTAGAGCACACTCATGATTTTACGATTACACCTATAATCATTGCCTTCTGTAAAATCTTTCTCACTCTTATTTTTTTCCTTTAATTTTCCCAATTCACTGTAGCCTTACCAAAGCCACTCAACCAATCAAGGTATCAAATCACAAACTACAAAGTCAGGAACCACCTATGCTCTTGCAAAGGTTTCTCATGCTCTCAAAGCTTCCTTCAATTAAGATTTCAGAACACCAATCTTTTTCTTTTTCTTCATGTCATTTCCATCTGTGCATTTCATTCCAGTTACTAATTACAGTTACCTTAATAGAAAGACCATCAACTAAAGTATGAAACATAAAATATTTATTTCTTCAATTCCTCCTTACAGCAGACCCTAATTCTTATCCTTTTCATTTGTTCAAGTCACACCTTCTTCAATACTGCCTGTTTCATCATCCTCCTTTCAATGGAACATTAATTGTTCCTTTCTCTTTTCTTATTGAACTTCCAATCTCTACACTGACACAATTTCTTCTCTTTTCTCTAGCTTTCTTTCTTTCTCTTTTCTTATTTCATCCCTACTTCATGTTTTTCTTCTCTTTTTTATGTTTCATTTTTATGAATTTATCCTTAATCTCCGTGCCACACCCGAGACCACTATCACACTTACTCTCCTTCGCCATCTTGAAATCCACTCGTGTGTGTCCCAACCACTTCTTACGCAGAACAATTTTAGCCTTCACATTCACACAGCTTCCACACAGACACGTAAATCCCAGATTTTAAACCGTGTCCCGATACGTAAATCCCAGATTTTATACCGTATCTTAACCACGAATAGTTCCAAACTATTCTAGTAGGTAAATCCCAGATTTCAGACCCTACTAACGTCCACACTGTTACACTTTTTATTTTTTTTTAACTATACTACTTTACTTTTGCGCCATTAATTATGATAGAAGGTAAATCCCAGATTTTACACCCTAATAGCGTCCAACACTTTTACGCTTACTACGTTCCGCTCCTCCTTCCTCTTATAATTTAGCGTTGCCAATGTGCAGAATTTGAAAGGGTTCTGCTTACCTTGTTTCACTGTGGGCCCAAGAGGAAAGATGGTCGGATGTGTGGCTCTTTTATACTTTATCCTTTCTCAGGTCGTCACCTGGTGTGGACGTGGGAGACCCGGTCTCCAGTGGTTTTCCTCGAAGTTCCAAACTTCTTTTCTTTTCTTAGAGTCCCAGACTCTCTTTGAAGTCCCAGACTTCTATTACCTCTCATGCATCCCGTCGGCGTCACCATAAATTGTTGGAATTTATCTTTAAATCAATGTTAGAATTTAATTTTAAACCAATGTAAACTCAAATTAATAATCTGACTCCAATTTGTGACTTTACCCAACTCTCACTCATCCAACAATATGCGCGCTCGTTCTGCAATAGAAAGGTATCAGGAAGCCGGCATTTTCACACACGAGTGGATTTATTCCTAACACACAAATCTACAACTTGAGTTTGGGTCCCTCTCAATACAGCTCTACACCTCTCATACCACCAGCGAATGTGTTCTACCTCCGAGTTGCGCAGTCCTGATTCATACTATACAACATGCAAAAATGGCACAGACAAAGGCATCCTGGCATGATTCTATTGGCTATGTGTATTGCAGTTAACTTTAGCTCGCTCTCATTGGTCTTTCTCCTCCCGCCGAATCCCGTGGCTCCTCCTGCGTGCGATCCCCCGATGGCCGCTCCTTCCCGGAGTCATCTCGTCTCGCTCAGCGCCTTCTGCTTCTAAAACATTCCATTCTTGCACAACCCCCGCAACCAGTTTCGCGCCACCAGTCACACTCTCAGCATTTTACAATATCACATTTTCATACATTGGATGCACCAACATCTAATGAACTATGTTAAGCTCAAACTCTTATATTCCTTTAATAGTCAAAAGTATGAAATCCTTTAAGTGTAACTGAAGTTTAGACCATGCTAATGACCAGACACTCAGGAGAGGAATGCAGGAAGATTAGATCACAGCTGCACCACAGGAGGTGTGAACGAGACCCCTCTGAAACAATGGACTTCCATGCCAGGATCACAAAAGTGGCTCCGAGCAGTCTAACCTTTGTTCAGTTTTAAATTGACTGCCATTTACATTATCCTTTACACTTTATACAGAAATTTTGGATCAAATAATTAATTGGTTTCTGTTTAAAATAATGTCTGAACGAAAAAATACATTGCTTGAACTCGTTAGTAAGTGAAACAAAGCATGACTTCCTTCCCACAAACTTATGAATATAACATTTATTCGTCACACTGGCGAGGACACGCTACCTACGTATTGACGTCACGCTGCCATTACCCTCTAAACTTAAATACATACATAAATAAATTATTTGCTGGGTGAGCTGAAGGCGGACTCAACAGATTTCTACCAGGGCTGTGCGCTGTTTCTACCCCTAGGTGTCAGTAACTCCCAGGACTTTTTACTTTTTTGTAAATACCTTACGTGTTCCTTATTCCCGGGTGTGCTGTTTTTAGTATAATGAAATGGGAACTCTACGTAAAGTAGAACGACGTGTGTGCATTGTTTATGACGTCACAATTTTGTACCTATTTTATCAAAAAGGGTAAATAATAGTACATTTGCTGAAAAAACACACACGAGCATGCCAATCCTCTGACTTATCTTGCACCACCGGACCAGCCGATTCAGCGGTTGTCCGCTGCAGAATTTAAAAGCAAAGAAGGAAAGGGGAATTAAGCTTCACTTTAGATCTCTACAATAGTCTTTGGTAACCGTGGAATCTGATATGTTTTTTCGTATCGTTTCTCCTTCAAACATCTCTTTAGTTGCCGACACGACCTCGTTTGCTTTTGCAACGCACTACGGCAGTCTTTTTTTCTCTCACTACGGCAGTCGAAACGTAGGAAAATAAACGTCATCGGCCATGTTTGTTCTGTTGGTTACGATGACGTCAAGTTTTGACCATTGTATTTCAAATTTTAGCGCGCTTAGGCTGGATTGGTTGAACCGGAACCGCCCCCAACCACTAAGTCTAACGTTCAGTTTGAAGGCCCGGTAGATGTGGATGGACGGGGTCCTTTGGTAATAATGACATCACGTGTTATTATATATTTATGTATTATATTTCTTTGACTCCATGTTTGTCACCCCTGTTTGTTACATTTGTATGTTCTGAGTTAATAAATAATAACAATTCCAAAAAATAATAAGTACGTTTACTGCTACTTTTGCGAGGATCATCCATTTTTTTCTTTTGGTGTCCTCTGCGTGCCTGTCGAAAACGTCACGTCAATGCTACGTTGCTTTGGGAATCATACTGGTTAAGGGTCGGAGGGGAAATATGGAAATGTTTTATTAAAAAATAGTTCACACGATATACAGATATTATGTTCATACAATCTTGTTGTCTGAGTGAACCTCTGCATTGTCGCAAGTTTGGCAGGAGAAACGTAAACGTTCCACTGCTGTGCGGTAGCTGCTTGTCGGGGCATAGGCGCAAGTGACGTGGAGATGACGCCCCAGCGTGGCGGTCATGCGGTTATTTTGTTTTATTTTTATATTTAGCGAATCAAAATGTGCAAGTAAAACAGCCAGGGTAAAAAAACAGAGGCGAAGAAATATATTTGAAAAATACGTGTTAACGCGTGACGTCATTAGCAAGCGCGCAGCCTCCGCAGGACCCCGTCCTTCTCTAGTACCAACACCAGCCCACACGTGCTGTTTGCACGCGAATCTACCGACTTAATGTCGTGTCGGTTCAGACATCGAATCCTGGTCAAACCGTGCCTTGAAGTATTTCAGCTCATTTTGCGATCAAAATGCACTTTTATCTGTTATTTATTGCTGTTCAAGTGCAATATTTCTTTTCTGACGTGAGGGGCAATGAGGAGGATGTTGTTCTTTTCTTTAACAGTGCTCTGGGATGCATTGAGAGGCTTCAAAGAAACGAATCCAATAATTTTTACCAGGATAGGCTTTTTAGAGAGCTTCACGAACTCTTTCTGCATTTCTTGGAGTGTGTGATGACAGAGAAGGCAATAACCTTCTTGGAGCATTGTACAGCTGTTTCTGCGGGTTATTGAATGAGTATGAGGTCAGATAGACGTTTGTGGATGTGACAAGTTTAACACCTCCAACAACGTCGACTGCCGCTCGAGGGCGACAGCATCACGACAGAACAAATTTCCCACTGTGTATCAATTGGAATGACTTGGCAGAGAATTGCATCATGCTTTGGAATCAGTCGAAGAACCCTCTTCAGACAAAGACTGGGAATTGAGCCAATTATATATTCTTCGTTGTCCAATCAAGATCTGGACGGACTGTTAACTTTGATCCTGCTGAACACTCCAAATGCCGGTGAAGCATACGTACAAGGGAGCCTGAGATCACGTGGCTTAAGGGTTCAGCGTTGGCGGGTCAGACAGAGCTTGCATCGAGTGGATCCAATTGGCCGTGAATTTAGACGTTGCCTTGGTATACATCGGAAAGTGTACAATGTTCGTGCACCCAACGAATTATGGTAAATTGTATGCGCTGTTGGAATTTATCTTTAAATCAATGTTAGAATTTAATTTTAAACCAATGTAAACTCAAATTAATAATCTGACTCCAATTTGTGACTTTACCCAACTCTCACTCATCCAACAATATGCGCACTCGTTCTGCAATAGAAAGGTATCAGGAAGCCGGCATTTTCACACACGAGTGGATTTATTCCTAACACACAAATCTACAACTTGAGCTTGTGTCCCTCTCAATACAGCTCTCTCTGTCTTCGCTGTTCAGCATTAATTTATAGACACAATATGCAAATGACACAGAGACAAAGGCATCCTGGCATGATTCTATTGGCTATGTGTATGCTGCAGTTAACTTTAGCTTGCTCCTCTTGGTCTTTCTTCAAGTGGTGGCCCCTCCTGCTTGTGGCTGAAGGGTCCAGTTTCTTGTGCATCCCTTCCCCCTCGAGGTATCTGTCTGCGCCAGGCACCGACCTAAAACCTCCCAAACCTCACATTCTTTCACTTTCTTTTTCCAACTTCACCAGCCACCCACACAGCATTCCACAGAATAACAGTGACACAAGATGCAGGACATCGAATAAAACTAGCCAGGTTTAAACTCTTCCACTCCTTTATTCCCTCTCATGACCTCAGACAACTGAGGTCATCACTCGAGCCCCTTATTTTATTGTTAAACACGAGCTAAAAATCAAACAACGAAAAATTAGTAACAACTATAAATCCATAGAAGGTGAGGTAAAGCTCAATAGAAAATTAGTAAAAATTAAAAATCAATAGAAAATTAGTAAAACTTAAAAATCAATAGAAAATGTCATTCTAGTAGAAAATCCGTAGAAAATTTCATTTCCTCCTCATGGCCTCAGGTCGCTGAGGCCATCTACACATACTCACATCCCGGACTCCCGTAGGGCCACAGCTGTCCCCCCCCCCTCCTGGGGGTCCTTCTGAGGGATCATCATGTACTGGCCACCAGGAGGGAGTGGCCCCAACGTGCGTTCAATTGTCTTAACAGTTAATGATCTGATACATGGAATACAACAACATCCACATAACACCATAATAGCGGCAAACACAGCGATAGAAATCAGTACTGATGCAATCAAGCTTTTATATTTGCCAAAGATGTTTAACCAGTCAGAGTACCAACTGGTGTCCACACCTGAGTGCTCCTTCATTTTGTCACTTAACGTGCGCAGTCCCTCCAATGCCTTGGTAAGGCGACCGTCAGGAGATGTATTGTTGGGAATCAGAGTACAACACTGATCCCCAAAAATACTACACACTCCTCCTCTTTCAGCCAACACCATATCTAAGCCCATTCTATTTTGGAATGCCATCAGAGATGTGGCAGCCAATTGCTCATGCACTGCCTGGAGTGCCGAGGTGGTGAAGTTCGCCAATCGTTGGACATCATAGTGGACATAATCAATCTGGTCCACATTTTTGTTTACTGTAACGAACAGGAAAAGGTTCTCCCATCCTGCCGCAATTTGATCCACCAATTTATACTCGTCAGGGACCCCTCTTGGGACTCCAATTGCATCTATATATGTGGGATCTCCTGCATTCAACCATTCTTGCATGTCCCTTCTCTTCCTGTTAAGGAAGGGGATTGTTCCCCATTGTCCAACACCTTCCCACTCCATTTTGGCCAGATCTAAGGCTGTCACACTAACTGGCATGATCAGCGTTACCAGGGCGCACTTACCTGAGGCATTGGTGGGAAGCCTATCGTACAGCACTTTCTCTCCACACCACAGCCAAACATCATCATGAGCGAGAGGGATTCCTACTGGCAAAGACACATTTTCATTACACCATGACTCCTGGAGATTTCCAATCCCAGGACCAGTCCCATTTAACTTTTAGGCAGGTGAACTTTTGTTTTGCAACTTGGGTGTCAAAAATAGGCTCTTTCTTTTTTATTCCCACATCATTCCATGGGTGTGTCCAATTAAAATTGTCACCCAAGTGTTCACCTGTGTCGGTTGTTTACATTTCAGATTTAGCAGTAGTTGTTGTGTCTGTGTCAGCGTCTTACCATCATCTCGCTCTGCTTCATACCATACCGTTCCATTACAGGAATAGTACACCATCACTCGTTCTCCTTTCACTCCATCACTTCTGTCATCCTGCATCCTTTGTTCAAACGCCAACATAGTCCACACAAAGCACAAGCCAGCCAGCAAAATAGTCAATATAGTCAAACATTTGCATCGTCCTCGTCTTTGTTCAGACTCGAAAGTGTCTGACTTTGATCCAATTCATGCCATCTACACATTCCCTCTCTTGACCTGCCCGTCCGGGCGGTCAACCTCTAAGCTCAACCTTGGCGGGTGCAACTGTGAGTTATGGTACCACTTTTGTCCTGTAGTTCCCAATTGGATGGCGTGTGAGGTTCTAGCCAGAACTCTAAACTGTCCTTATCAGCGAGATTGAGTCCACCTCCGGGAAAGCACCCGGAGGTTGATGTACGGAGTGATGTCCGACTCCAGTGATGCTGAGTTCACTGAGTTCAAATATCTAACTGTGTTCCGAGATTACAAATTAAGCCTCGAGCTAACGCTCCAATTTTGACTGTTAATTGACAAATTTTAAAGCAACACAAATGAAATAGTAACCATTTATGCTTAAAATAAAAAAAATCCCAAAACTATAATAACGCAGATACCGAATTAAACCTCTATTTCTTTATTTTTTTATGGGAAGAAAAGGTGCTCTACAAGACATAGACAGCTCCAAGACCGCTGCAGTCTTCACCTCCTATTGTCTCATGATTGGCTCAATCCACCTACAGGCTGTGCCCACACTGATTCTGTCAACTGGGGGAGGGGGTAGAGACAGTAAAAACAATCGCGGAGCTGTGGAGCCGAGCCCCAAATCAGTCGGGCCCTGGGTCCACAACACCTCTAGCAGAGACACACACAGAACTACCATTTCCGAGCGACCCTTCCCTGGAAATTTTGAAATTTAGTAATGTTCCCAAAACCAAAGAATTTGTAGTCGGTGCTGAAATATGATCTCCCGATTGTGACGCGGCGTATTCAACAACTATGGGGTCTAGATCTCTAGTATGATGACGCTCATCAATATTCAATGCGATTTGTGGCTCGGCGAAAGTAAACAATTCATACCATTTCCGCTGCTCAGGGACAAGGCACGCGTGCGAGGCAACGCCGGTAGACATAACAAATATATAATTCTAACGCATGATGCACTCATGACTAAATTGGGATGAGTGCATTTTTGATAAACCAAATCATGTTTGTGATCACATGTACAATGTGATATGTCAATTGGTGAATTGAAAGGGTGGCGGTTGCTAAACCACTCAGACCAGAGCAAGAACAGGGCATACCCACCGCGGGAGGATGGGAACCAGGTTTCAGAGCTGCCCTCAAATGTTTCAGTTCAGTTTAGCCACTGGGAAGGAAGAGAGCACGACATATGCTCCCTCCGACGGATGTGCACAGTCAAGTTCAGTCCCATCCGGGAATGCCACTCGAATTCCAGTGTTCGTTCAGTCAATGGCAGTGACTCAGGCAATCTTGAGAGTCCACATGGCTCAGTGGGGGTTGCGGAAGGAGCTCATAGCTCGCCCCAATATCCAGCACCATCGAAAACTTGTCCATCCACCGTCCCCGGAATGCTAGGACCTGCTAGTCCTCGAACGCTGACGCTCCGCGGCCCCCTGTCATGGAATGGGGTACGAGCGGGTTTGTGTCAAGTGCGTTGGGAGTGGGTAACGGTGGCGCCCCCTGCGCTGGTGGAGCTCTTTGTGACAGATATGGCACCGGAGGATGGCACATTCCAGAAAGTGGCTCGGCATGGACAGCTCATCACCCAGTGACCCCACACCCCGCAGCAAGTGCACACCCCACTCACAACCCCTGTCCATAACCACCCGTACCTCTGTTACCGCAATCCCAACCTCGTTGACTGGCCTGCTATGGACAGCAGCCAGTCTGCTGTGGCGCTGCGTCACCCGAACCTTGCCCAGAAGCAGCAGAAGTGGAAGGAGCAGCTGCCTCCTTTTTTCTTATCTCTCTTGGCCTTCTAAACCTGCAAGTACAACAATTTTAGTCACGCTCCTTAATCCAATCGCATATTTTCCTTTTCTGATGTCGTGCAAAATTCTGTACAAAATGTGTTCTACTTAGCCCGAGTAGCATTTCTCATTGATGGACTATTTCGCCTGATTTCTGCCACTGGGAGGGGCACGCCCTTGTGGACGGCCAACTGGAACAGCTGTGTAATGTCGACATTATTGCATGGGTCACTGCCGGAAGTCTCACTCTATTCACGTCTCGCCCTGGCCACATAGACCAGGCCTGTCTCCCCCCTTCCCCACCTGAAAGACACAGCAACATCGACCCCATCGGGCCAGAAATATCTGACGCACGGCACGGCCATTCTCACCTGAGGTGTCCCCATTTAGCTGGTGACCATCATGCTGGTCAGCAGATCTGGCCTCGGCCTCAAGTGAGGACAGTTCCTCTTAAATACATTTTGTCCCGCTTGTAACTCTGTATAAACCTCTTAGTCTGGTGTCTCCTTTGTAGGAGATTTCAACCAACGTGACCTTTTTACAACGTGTCAAATAAACCAATGTTGACCTTTCTGCTATCTTTACAGCTGTGAGAGCTGTCACTAACACTTAACATGGAATCCCCCCTTGGGTAATTACGAATGTCTTATCTTCAAACTTCTTACAAGCACCCAGTATCCTGGCTTTACTAGATTACTGCCCTGCTGGGAGACGGAAAGAGCTTTGTCACTCTAAATTTGCGCCTGTCTTTTGTTTTCCTAACATTTTTCACATATGGTCAACTAAAGTTGCTTCAACATCTATTTCCCATTTGTTCTTAAATTTGAGGTATTCTATAAGTTATTCCAAACAGTGTTTTACAATGTCTTAGTCCTAAATACAATGAAATACGTTACAATGGAAAATATCAGAATAAAATTTCATACATCCAACATAAGACACGTGCTTGTGACCACTTCAGGGTCAGTTTTGTCTGAAATATCTCCTCTACAACAACTTACCCTTGCGTTAAGTGAGTAATTTTCCATAAAAACAGTGCCACTAATTCGACATTAACTTCAAGTATCACTGCTGTGGTGCTGTATTATATGGAAAAGTCTGAACAATCCAAGAAAATTTTGCCCTATCCTGGACTGGGTGTGTGTTATCTAGTCGCGCATCCAATGTGAATATATCTTATATCTCCCTCCTTGTTGAGGAGAACCTCTGGGATGGTAGTGGTGAGGCGCTATTTGAAGCATTCTCTGGCCTTCTGGTCACACTGGTCACATGTCACCTCAAACCTGTGGAGATAACTGGAGGTGTGGCAATTGCCAGTGAGAAGAGACAAATTATCTTCCTTCCAAAACTTTCAGTTTTGCATAAATTTTGTGTAATAACGTCAATCAATCATTCACTTGATGCTTGAATTTAATTACTCCAATCTTTCTCCAAAAACAATTTGAAAATCAATACTCGGGAGTGCAATAGGGATTCAGGTTGATCAGGCCTGTCCACCCATCGCATCCTAAGTACTGTAAGGGCTTGCCGGTGACCTCAAACAATTTTCTGTCCTGAGGCCCGTCCCTTAAACATTCACTCAAACCACATATGCATCCAAACACTTTTTCTTTCACACTTTCATTCACCAAACGATACTTTCCAATTCCACACAGAGACCCCTCCCTTGGCGCGTCCGCCTTGATTTCACTGAGATTTGTGCTGGCAGATCCATAATTTTGCCTTAATTTAGCCAGCGTATGCCAAAATTTACAACTGTGGGTCTCTGGATTTTCCCATTCACTCCCCGTGAAGTTGTTTCTCCTCTCCTGGACGTAGCCGACGAAACTGCACCCGTGACACCAAACAGCCCATAGATGCGAATGCTAGCAGTCTGGTATTTATGGAATGATGTCATGTCCTCCAAAATTGTCATGTCAGCGTTCGCGTCGTACAGTCAAAAAAACATCTGTCTTCCACCTTTGTCACATTTAATACACATCAGTTAATAAATCATCTACAAAACTATTTAGTCCAACTTTATATTTGGTAAACCAATCTCCAATGGCTAGATATTCCCCTTTCCAAAGATTTTCTTTCAACATGTTCATAGAATACTTCACTTAAAACTTATCCCAAAACCATAATCCCTTTGCTTAAAATTTTTAATTTTAATAAGATTGTCGACGCCCTGCTGTTCCTCAGGTGTCCCCTGCATGTTTCCGTGTTCAACTTGCGTTCATACTCCCTGCCAATTTATTTTTATTGTTCGGTTGAATATATACTTTATCCCGTACCTTACTACACTAGCACTGCAAAAAAAATTGCTCCACAGTGCGACCCATGCTCGACCACATGAGAACACCTCAAGGAGAGGCAGATGCCTGAAGATTAGATCAACGTCTGCAACATCGAGGGGGGGTGCCGAGACACACCTCTGAAACAAAAGGACTGTGACCTTCTTTCGAGAGCACCAAAAGGCATATCTTCCTTTTCAATCAGTTAACGACTGCCATTGATGCCTTTTTTTCCTCTTGTGTCTGAAATGTTTACATGTTCCTGCTGGTGCTTCCCCCCCCGGGGCCAGCACGGGCGTCTCCACACTCCCCTGCTGTTCTCCACACACCCACTCCCCTGCTGTTCTCCACACACCCTCTCTCTCATTATTCACAGCCTGTTCGATCAATTGTATGGTCACTGGTGCCATCCGTGAATCGTTATCTTTTGCATCTCAAACCATTCTGCCCCCCCCAAGGTGACTACGGGGCCATTAATTGCGCCGTCGGAACGGGCGGCGGCTCAAACACCTACTGTTGCGAGTCTGGCAACTGTGGATAAATGCCTCACAGACATTCCGTCTTTTCTTCCACTTTTTCAATCACTTCATCCTCTTTCTCTGACTTCCTCCCCCTACTTGGGAACGAGCATCTAACTTCAAAGAGCTGTTAACTCTTTGTTAGAGCACACTCATGATTTTACGATTACACCTATACTCATTGCCTTCTGTAAAATCTTTCTCACTCTTATTTTTTAACACCAATCTCTTCTTTTTCCTCGTGTCATTTCCATCTGTACATTTCATTCCAGTTACTAATTACAGTTACCTCAATATAAAGACCATCAACTCGAGTATGAAACATAAAATATTTATTTCTTCAATTCCTCCTTACAGCAGACCCTAATTCTTATCCTTTTCATTTGTTCAAGTCACACCTTCAATACTGCCTGTTTCATCATCCTCCTTTCAATGGAACATTAATTGTTCCTTTCTCTTTTCTTATTGAACTTCCAATCTCTACACTGACACAATTTCTTCTCTTTACTCTAGCTTTCTTTCTTTCTCTTTTCTTATTTCATCCCTACTTCATGTTTTTCTTCTCTTTTTTATGTTTCATTTTTATGAATTTATCATTAATCTCCGTGCCACACCCGGGACTCGAGACCACTATCACACTTACTCTCCTTCGCCATCTTGAAATCAAAATCCACTCGTGCGTGTCCCAAACACACTTCTCACGCAGAACAATTTTAGCCTTCACATTTACACAGCTTCCACACAGACACGTAAATCCCAGATTTTAAACCGTGTCCCGATACGTAAATCCCAGATTTTATACCGTATCTTAACCACGAATAGTTCCAAACTATTCTAGTAGGTAAATCCCAGATTTCAGACCCTACTAACGTCCACACTGTTACACTTTTTATTTTTTTTTAACTATACTACTTTACTTTTGCGCCATTAATTATGCTAGAAGGTAAATCCCAGATTTTACACCCTAATAGCGTCCAACACTTTTACGCTTACTACGTTCCGCTCCTCCTTCCTCTTATAATTTAGCGTTGCCAATGTGCAGAATTTGAAAGGGTTCTGCTTACCTTGTTTCACTGTGGGCCCAAGAGGAAAGACGGTCGGATGTGTGGCTCTTTTATACTTTATCCTTTCTCAGGTCGTTACCTGGTGTGGACGTGCGAGACCCAGTCTCATGTGGTTTTTCTCGAAGTTCCAAACTTCTTTTACCTCTCATGCATCACGTCAGGGTCACCATAAATTGTTGGAATTTATCTTTAAATCAATGTTAGAATTTAATTTTAAACCAATGTAAACTCAAATTAATAATCTGACTCCAATTTGTGACTTTACCCAACTCTCACTCATCCAACAATATGCGCGCTCGTTCTGCAATAGAAAGGTATCAGGAAGCCGGCATTTTCACACACGAGTGGATTTATTCCTACCACACAAATCTACAACTTGAGTTTGGGTCCCTCTCAATACAGCTCTCTTTGTCTTCGCTGTTCAGCATTAATTTATAGACACAATATGCAAATGACACAGAGACAAAGGCATCCTGGCATGATTCTATTGGCTATGTGTATGCTGCAGTTAACTTTAGCTTGCTCCTCTTGGTCTTTCTTCAAGTGGTGGCCCCTCCTGCTTGTGGCTGAAGGGTCCAGTTTCTTGTGCATCCCTTCCCCTTCGAAGTATCTGTCTGCGCCAGGCACCGACCTAAAACCTCCCAAACCTCACATTCTTTCACTTTCTTTTTCCAACTTCACCAGCCACCCACACAGCATTCCACAGAATAACAGTGACACAAGATGCAGGACATCGAATAAAACTAGCCAGGTTTAAACTCTTCCACTCCTTTATTATACACATATATATACACACATATATATATATATATATATATATACACACACACAAATATATATATATATATATAAATACACACACACATATATATATATATATATATACATATACATATACATACAGTGCAGAGGGCGTGGGATGGATTCTGGCCTTCTTGTGTGGAGGTTGCATGTTCTCCCCGTGCCTCCGTGGGTTTCCTAACTCCAGCCTCCCAAAAACAAACATGGCAGGTTGAATGTACACTCTAAATTGCCCCTTGGTTATGAGTGTGAGCGAGGATGGTTGTTCGTCTTTGTGTGCCCTGCGATTGTCTGGCAACCAACCAGTTCAGGGGTGTACCCCGCCTACTGCCCAAAACACACACACACCCACGCCCCCCTACGTGTTTTCAGGACTTTTCGGGACGCATGACAGAAATGTGACAAATGGGTACGTGCCTTTCCCGTGGTCCTACAGGCTCCCAAAAAATAATTTAAGCAACACACCCACGCACCCCCCCCCCCACACACACGCGTTACACGTTTAAACTTGTAGCTATACATTTTTTTCCAACAGGCATTTTGACGGCAACCACAAGCTGGTCAGGTGGAGATTCGTCTTTCATGGCTGCGTGGATGGTTACAGTCGGGCTATTATTTACTTAAGGTCTTATCCAACAACAGAGCATCAAGTGTCTTATCACTGTTTGTAGAAGGAGTCGAGAGGTTTGGCTTGCCCTTCAGGGTCAGATGTGATCATGGTATGGAAAATATCAACGTTGCTCGTTTTATGTTGGAAAATCAGGGTTTAAATAGTGTTATTACGGGTGTATCAGTACACAAAGGATTGAACGATTATGGGCAGAACTCAATAGAGTTGTATCCAGACACTTTATAAACCTCTTCAACTTCATGGAGGAACAGGAGCTTCTGGATTCGGTGAATGAGCAACATTTGTTTTGTCTACATTATGTGTACTTGCCAAGAATTGAAAGAGCAACCACTGAATTCATAAATCAATGGAGCAACCATGATGGCCTTTCAACGCAAGGGGGGCAGACACCTCTTCAATTGTGGCACACAGGTGTTATCAACAATCCAGGAATGCTTCCAGCTTTAGACGGTGCCCTCACTGCGAATAACGACTCTGGTATTGATGAGGAGGTGCCACTACCAGAACTCCAAACTAACAATAATGTTGTGATTCCATCCATTGATGCAACCATAAATGAGACTGTATTGGACAATATTAGACAAGTTAACCCACTAGAAAATGATGGCAACCATGGAATTGATGTTTTTTGTTCACTTTTAAACTTTATACAAGAACTGAAATGAAAAAGCTTGAATAAACAATAAATGAACATGATTGTAACAGTGTTGAATAAATTCTAAACTACAGATGTGCATGAAACAGACAGTCAAACTCAATGAACAAAACGACAACAAATAAAACGTTTTAACTACACTTATGGTCTACCGAAGCCATGGGTGTTGGCCAAAGCAAAATTGAAATTGTCTTTAAAGTTTTTATCGGATAAATTAAGTGGCAACTTAATGCAATTTATGCAAGTGTTTGCCAGAGGAAATGGGGAAGCAATGTCATCATCTCCAGGATGAATAAATTCTATTAAAGGAGATGGTGAAAAGTCAATAGGTGGCACCACAGACGCTCCTGTTGTGAATGCCAAAATCCTTCCCAATTTGGCGGGTCCATCTTCTTCTGTTTGAACAAAACATTTTTAGTGGTTGATAGAACAGTCAAAATATACGCTACAAATTTCCCCAAAAAATATACCAGAGGAGAAACTTTGATTTCCCTTTTCTATGACTATCATTATATTAGACCCTTTCCTTAATCGTCAACATTTGTAAAGTGCTTTTTGATGATTGTAATACTGATATGATTAATTTTAAATGACCTTTTTTTGGTGGAGTTCTTTGCAAAAGGGTGTGCAATTATTGTGGAAAAAACAACAGTTATTCCATTATGTTAAATTGATATAGTAATTACTACTATAAACCAGATTATTCATTTGCTGCCAACCGGTCCATGGTGTACCCCGCCTACAAATAATAAAAAAATAAATAACAAAAATAGTAAACAAGATACATTTTAATTAAATGTAACACAAATGTCTAACACTGGTCATGGCCCAGTACCTTTCATATGGGCCATTTTTCCATCGAGTCACACAGAGAGAGTCAGACTCGTCATCAACCAAACCCATGTAGCCCACACTAAGTGGCATGTAAAAAGGGCTGGGCAATTATATAATCCAGAATTGTGATATTGAGTTGACCAAAGGTGACCACATTTACTTCATCAGACGTGGCCGAAATGTGTATGACAGCAGGTCATGACAATAAAAGTTTTCCGGCTTTAGTTTTGTTTGCAAGTTTAAGAACTACACTACACGATTGACTCTCACTTTATTTCCACTATCAATACAATTCCTAACATTGTACAGCATCATTTTATGTGTCAAATGTTGCCCACCGGGCATCCATTGCAGCCTGATCATCTTGGAGGGAGTGGGAGCGGACTTCATTTACTCGTTTTGTCCTTCGTTTCAAAGAGGTGAATTTTAAATATGTGCATTATTCTATGTAATCCTTTGTTGGTGTCGTATAAGAATATATTGAGACATTGTATTACGTAAATGCTCAATAAAAAAGATTGTTTGAAAAGAAATCTACGAAAAAACTTACACGTACACTAACTACTTTTATGTTTGGGAAACAAACCTTCAATATCCCAAGATAGTCCCTCCAGAATGTGACAACAATCTCCTCAGCAGCTCTCTTATTACTCCATTGTGGAGATAGATGAATCCTGAAGAGGTTGTCCATCTGGTCAGCAGCCATTGTGTTTGGCTTATAGCAGAACAGGGGACAAAAGCTGTCTGCATATTGCTGGACTTTCTCCAGTACCCCGAGGGTTTTCATCCCGTCACAGAATCTTAAAAATAAAAATAGAATAAAAATTAATTGCACAAACCAGAACGCATTTGCAAGCCAGATTGCATTTGTATATTGTGAAATTGCCTTTTTTCAATATATACATTAATATAAACCTCGGAGGGGCAACTGGAAGCCTGGAGGCCCCACATACTCTGAGTCAGCGCTTGATAAATTTAAAAGAAGTCATTTTTGAAGAACTTTTATTTAAAAATGTATATATATACTCGTTTAAGGGCACTACTGAATGCTGAGTATGATAGAATCGACTGAAGTACAAAGTTGTAATATCCCTCCATCCATTATCTGTACTGCTCTCCTCACTGGGTCGCAGGGGGTGCTGGAGCCTATCCCAGCTATCTTTGGACAGTAGTAGAATGGTTGTCAGCCAATTGTAGGGCACACAGAGACGAACAACCATCCGCGCTCTCACTCATACCTAGGGGCAATTTAGAGGGTTCAATTAACCTGCCATACATGTTTTTAGAATGTGGGAGGAAACCGGAGTACCCGGAGGAAACCCATGCAGGCACGGAGAGAACATGCAAACTCCACATAGGAAGGCCGGAGCCGGATTCTAAGCCACGATCTCTGCACCGTGAGGCGATTGTGCTAACCAGTAGTCCACCGTGCCGATATGTTGTATTATCACCATTCAAAAATATATACAAATACTGTATGTGGTTGTTTACAGAGGTGGGCATTCTGTCCGTGTGGGACCGCTCCTTTTGATGACAAATAACAAGTGACTTAAAAAACAAATGTAAAAAAAAATGGACTAGGTACTGACTCAAGCGGGTATTCGTCCATCAATGTAATTGTCAATAACTGGGTGAAGTACTGATGGACTTATTAATCCTTCACTGAAGGACACCTGTTTTGCTAACAGCTGACTGAAACACGCCTCGCATGTCTTGTTTTGTTTGTTCTCTGGGCCAATATATGCAGGGTTGGTTCTATTGACTTTCTATGGAAATGCTTTGCTCTTCCATAACGGTAGGTGGCGGTATGCACCAAAGAGCTGTAAAGAACTAAGAGAAAAAGAAGAAGTGAAGTACAAAGACACTCGTTGGGTCAAGACATCATGAATAGATTTACAGACAGGAGCAGATATAAGCAAACGATGGACTAATGACAATCGTTGAAGGTCCTGCGACTGGCAGATGACAGATTGCCAAAGTTTACTGACACCTCCACCTCTGATTAAGTTGACGTTTGCTTCAGACCCTTTGTTGTTAGGTTTGTTAGTGGATTGAATACATGCATTGATTAATGTGTGTGTCTTCAACCTGGTTTATCCTGTACAGGGTCGCAGGAAGGTGCTGGAGCCTGTCCAAGCTGACGTTGGCTAAAAGGTTGATTACACCCTAAACCAGCCATCACCAAATTGCGGACCCCGGTCCGGATCCGGACCAACAGATGGTTCGGACCGGCTCCATGACCAATCTATGATGAATTTTTTTCAGGGCGCATTCGCAAACGTTGGCGCTGCTATTCTAGTAAATACGGAAAATGCGTCACTGATTTGAGCCAATCAAATCTTTTGTTTACGATCTACTGCCAATTGCGCAGCAGACCGGAAGAGAGTGCTGCTGACTGTATGCCGTGCTAAAAAGTTAGCAAGGTCGATGCGTGTTGTTTTAAATGAATGAACGGAGAAATTTAGTTGCGTTCTTGCTGCAGCAGATTCAAAACCAATGTGCATCATATGCTCAGATACCATCGCAACATTGCGAAGCGCCACAACGAAACAAAGCACCGCCCTTTTGTGCAAAGTTATCCGCTGAAGTTTGAGGTGAGCGCAGGCAAAAACATCGAACTTCGAGTGCAGTATAACAGATATTTACATTTTCGTTTACAGCTCAGCGGCATGCAAACGGATGTTCACTAAAAGTATTATGGATTTTGGGGAAACATAAAAAAACATTCAGTGATGGGGAAGTTGTGAAGGAGTGCTTAAATGCAGTTGCACAAACATTATTTAAAGGAAAACAGCCCAGATGTGTGAAATAATCTACCAAATCCCAATGGCCCTGACTCCGTTCCAACCCAGATTTAAATCACTGGCAGGGCATTCACAAACTCATTTTTCTCATTAAGAGAAGTTAAAAAAATATTCAAAAGAAAAAGTGCTGTCAAAGCTCATTTTGAAAGGTTTTTCATGAGGACAGCCATTTTTATTGATTGTGTACTGAACATGTTGACCTGGTTTACTTGGATAATTAGGCTTTCCGTTTTTTTTAGGCTGATAACTCTTTGATTTGAGAAAAAAAGGTAAAAGATGTTAACTCAATGCTTAGCACTTGATATATTTCTGCAGGAGATATTTTACAGTTTTTTAATGGGAACATTGCTAAATATTTAGTAGATGTGCGCTCTGTTGTAAATGACTAAATATTGAAACTATATAAAAATGTGAACATAGGCTAGACATTAAGGGAAGTTGGACTTTGGTTCGGACCTTTTAAGTGGAAAACATTTTAGTCGTGGACCTCTGTGATTTTTAATTGAATACCTCTGCCCTAAACTGTTCACCAGCCGGGGCACCAATTGAGTAATGTATTATTAAAAATGAAATACATTAGTAGCGTGTATATTTTGTATTTCACTTAGTCCCTGTTTATAATGTCATTTTTGTCATACAACTGGTTAGCTCGTGCGTGGTCCTTATGTGGTCGCCCCAGTTGAGCTGATTCATCAGTGTTGCCCCATCCCTGAAATAAATATTTTGTTTGAAGTTTGTCTTGCACCCTATTGGTAGGTGAAACTCTTACCGTGCTGAAAGAAATGTAAATGTACAGCAGCTATTACGAAGTACCTCTGGAATGGACCTTGAATCCTGTGTATGACTTGGAACATGACTATGTCATGCACCAGCAGGTCCCTGTCTTGAATAGACTTTATAGGTCTCAGACATCCTGCATTGGCCAGGTAATCAGTCAAAGGAACTGTATTCTTCTGAAGGTCATCAACTGTCATAGCTTCAGATATCTAGACACACAAGGATAAGCAGAGTTGGCTTGTTATGGCATGGTTATTAATCCCTTGACTTATTTTTGGTGACTAGGAAGAGGTTAAAGTATTGTCTTTCTTTCCACTAAAGTATGGCTTCAGATTTACCCCATCCCTCACACAATGAAACCAATTTCCGATTACTATAATACCATTAACAATTCCTGAAAAGTGTACCTTTACACCGTAACTCGGTGTGTATATAAGGCGCCCCCGTCCATTTTGAGAGAAGTTTAAACTTTTAAGCGTGCCTTTTGGCCGTGACAATACAGTAATAATAATGTGCTTGTGGGTACTGGTGTCAACCTGTCAGGAGTCCACGAGTTGCTTAATGTTGTAATTAAGCTGCTCATAATTTGAAACGAAAAACTTACTATTGCTGTCAAAAATGTCCATCATGAAACAGTGATGCAATCTTGTGGCAGAACATTGACCTCAATGCAAATCATGACACAATGTTTGACACTTCTTGTACAGTGCATCTTTTTAACTTCAATAAAGTGCATGATTGACTTTAGAAGTATTAATTCAATCAACTAAACGATAAAACCATTTTTGCATTAGGTCAGAATATTTGTCCACTTTTATATTAATTAAAATACAATGATCAACTGGAAAAAATGTAAATTTAGAACTGACATAAAATCTCCTGTTATTCGCAAGTTATTAAAAAAGATTTAAAAGTCAATTGAGTGACAGCTTGACTGTACTCATTTTGATAAGTAACAATAAAGGAATACGTTATGCTGTCATAACTTGTCCATTGCTTTCTAATATAACAAATGGTGGTTAACACTGATTTTTAAATACAACTGCCAAGTAATTCCAATCAAATGTTTAATTTAAAATAAAAATACCTTCTTCACTTTATCTAATAGTTCTGTGTCGGCAATGTCTTCCACTGTCGGGTTTGCAAAACCATTGACAAGAAGACTAAAAACGATTGGAGAAAGGAAATTTGGTGGTGGACCGCCATTGACCAAACTAAGTGCAATCGCTCTTCCGGCAAAGAAGTACCAGTCCGCTCTGAGAGCTGCAAATTGATGGCAGAAAAAGTAATTCAGATTAATTATTAAATCAATACACACACATGCACACACACAGACTAAAAGAAATGATTCAGATATTTGAGAAACTCCTACTTACTGCCATATATTTGGCATATTAATTAAGGAACATGTTCAATGTATATTTACAGACTCGCAGCTATGAGTTCAAAGCTCCTCCTGAACCCCCCCCCCCCGTAGTTAAGGTCAAAAGTAACACAATGACAATTACAGTGTTCCCTCGCCACTTAGCGGGTTTTTCAAAAACATTAATGAATTAAAATTCAGGAATATTGCAGATAGGTGTGTTCTTTCAAAGAGAAGAGTAGAGTTGGAAGATTTGTAAATACCCACGGAACCTCTTACGAGGCGCGTGATTGGTTCCCGGTGCGAGGTCGACCAATGAGAGCACAAGTGCTCCCATGATCCCATGAACTAATTGGCTGCAATGACCCAGCATCTTCTCTTGTTTTATGTCGCCAGTCTCGTCCACATTAATGAAGGGCACTTTTGAACAACCTTTTATTCGGAAATTAAGAACATTATGACAGCCATACTATCCCGGGCGTGATTTGTACTTGGATGGGAGAACTCCTGGGAATACCAGGTGCTGTACCGTGGTGGAGGGGTTTGCGTGTCCCAATGATCCTAGGAGCATAGTTGTCGGGGGCTTTTTGCCCCTGGTAGGGTCACCCATGGCAAACAGGTCCTAGGTGAGGGTTAAAGGATAATGTAATCATGGCAGTCATGATCTAAACACAGAGCAAAGGGTAGACTGCTAGGAGCCACCAGCATGACTTTTGTTGTCCCGGCATGAAAGTCCATTGTTTCAGAGGTGTCTCGTTCACACCTCCTTTGTTGCAGCCTTGATCCAATCTTCCTGCATTCATCTCCTGAGGGTCTTGTCATTAGCATGGTCCAAACTTCGGTTACACTTAAAGGATTTCATACATTTGACTATTAAAGGAATATATTGCTGCGTCCAGTGTATGAAAGTGTGAGACTGTAAAGTGCTGAGCGTGTGACTGGTGGAGCGGAACGGTGTGTGGGGTACAGGAATGTGCAAGAATGGAATGTTTTAGAAGCAGACAGTGCTGAGCGAGAGGAGATGACTCCGGGGGCAGTGGATGAAGGAGCAGACATCAAAAGATCACACGCAGGAGGAGCCACGAGAGATGAGATGACTCCGGGGGCAGTGGATGAAGGAGCAGACATCAAAAGATCACACGCAGGAGGAGCCACGGGATTCGGCGGGGGAAGAAAGACCAATAAGAGCAAGCTAAAGTTAACTGCAGGATACACATAGCCAATAGAATCATGCCAGGATGCCTTTGTTGCTGTGCCATTTGCATATTGTATAGTATGAATCTAATCTCGTTGCACACTTGAGTACAATGACAATAAAGGGATTTCTATTCTATTCTACTGGGCAACTCGGAAAAAGTTCTGTTCTGTTGGTGGCAAGAGAGGTGTAGAGTTGCATTGAGAGGGATCCGAGACCCAGGTGCACATGTAATCAATAATCTGTGTATTGGGAATAAATCCACTCGTGCATGAAAATGCCGGCTTCCTGATATCTTTCTATTGCAGAACGAGCGCGCATATTGTTGGATGAGTGACAGTTGGGTAAGGTCACAAATTGGAGTCAGATTACTAATTTGAGGTTACATTGGTTTAAAATTAAATTCTAGCATTGATTTAGAGCTAAATTCCAACAGGGTCCAGACAACAGGGACCACGATTTCCCTTGCCCGGACGTGTTTTACCGGGGCCCCCCTCTGGAGCCAGGCCTGGAGGTGGGGCTCGTCGGCGAGTGCCTGGTGGCACCCATGGGCCTCGGCCGGGCTCAGCCCGAAGAGGCTACGTGGGTCCGCCTTCCCATGGGCTCACCAACTGTGGGAGGGGCCAAAGGTGTTTGGTGCATTGTGAGCCGGGCAGCGGCAAGAGACAGAGATCTTGGCGCTCTGATCCCCGGCGACAGAAACTAGCTCTTTGGACATGGAATGTCACCTCTCTGGCAGGGAAGAAGCCTGAGCTGGTGTGTGACTTGTTCTGACTTGACGGAGTCGGACTCACCTCCACACACAGCTTGAGCCCTGGTACCAGTCGTCTCGAGAGGGGTAGGATACTCTACCACTCTGGAGTTGCCCAAGGTGAGAGGCGCTGAGCAGGTGTGGGCATACTTATTCCCCCCGTTGGCGCCTGTACATTAGGGCTCACCCCGGTGGACGAGAGGGTAGAGTGTCTTTAGAGGGTGTGCTGGAGACTCCACTGGAGACTCCCTCGTTCTGCTGGGGGACTTCAATGCTCACGTGGGTAATGACTCTCCCTTAGAGATAGGGAGAGAAGCTCAGCCATCCGGGAGGGACTCAGTGTTGAGCCGCTGCTCCTCCACGTTGAGAGGAGCCAGATGAGGTGGCTTGGGCATCTGATTGGGATGCCTCCCTGGTGAGGAGTTCCGGGCATGTCCCCCAAACAGGAGGCCCCGAGGACAACCCAGGACACTCTGGAGAGACTATGTCTCCCGGCTGGCCTGGGGATTCCTCTGGAAGAGCTGGAAGATGTGGCTGGGGAGAGGGAAGTCTGGGTTTCCCTGCTGAAGCTGCTGCCTCTGTGACCCGACCCCGGATGAGAGTCAGAAAATGGATGGATGGATGAATATTCAAATGTGCCGTTCAGTTAGCAAGAGTTCAGCCGGATAAGCCTATATGGTCCAGTTGCAGCCACAAATGGGCGTTCCGGTCTTTAACGTGAAACGCCCCGTTCTCAGAACAGGAAACCCGTTCTAAGAACAGGAACACCCCCTCACACCAAGGGCCACGTCCGGTGTCGCCTGTTCTCTATGGCGTTAGATTTATGCCACAATTACGTAACTGTAATGTCAAATACCTCAAACACAAACAATCAATAGAATAGGTCTTCCGCATTCTATCATGCTATTATTGTTTTAATCATTCAAAAATATATATTTTTTCAAATATCTATAATTTGGCTGAACATTATTGTACTTTGTGCATCTATAAACGTTTTTCTGTTTGTTGTATTTGTTGTTTTTTTTAATAATCAAAAATCACCTCTCGAGTTGTGCATTTGCATCTTCATCATTAGATGGCGTCATGGTAGTTGTTTTGCAATAGCGCTGCACCATTCTATTCTATTTTTTTCAATCCAACTCTGAGTTACGATTGGATAGTGTCAGTGACAGAATCAGCCCTAGTGTCCGACTCCTTATTGGTGAAGAATTGTGCCACAATTGTAACGCCTACAATTGTAAATCAGTAGAGAGAGAAGAGTAGCGTAAAACCTATATTTGTGTGTACACTTGGAGGGTCTTTTACACGCAAAACACATTATTGTACGCACAAAACATGTTTTTGTATGCACAAAACATGTTTTTTTACGCGGTATTTGCCATTACGCTTACGGAATTGTGGCATAAATCTAATGCCATAATATACAGGTAGATAATATCACCAAGGCCCACTGGGCAACACTGTGTTGTGTTGGGACACCACGGTTCTAACTGGATCATTCTCATTGGTCAACCAAACGCTGACAGGAACGCCCAGGGGTCGTTCTTGTATCCTAACAGGAACAACCCGGATCCTTCTCGGCTAAGCAAATAGTATGCCAAGGTGTAATAGAGGCATAAATCCTCTCCTCAAAAAAAAATGTAGAATAAAAATTACCAAAAAAAAATCATAAAAAAAAGTCAACCGCTACTTCGCGTTTTTTCACCTTTTGCGTCGGAGTTCTGTTCACCATTAACCGCGATAAAAGAGGGATTGCTGTAATACGTTTTTATAATTAATAGATAATGGGATTTGACTTGTATATTTCTTTTCTTCCTTTGGTGCTCAAAGAGCTTTAACGATGTCTATTCATTTTGCCTACTGATAATGCAGGATCAGCAGAAACTGTAGGTTCATTATCTTGCTCAATGACACTTTGTTGAGGATCTAACCCACAACCTTTGAGTTGGGAGACAACCACTCTACGACCTCAGCTATGCCAGCCATACACTAAAGCCTGTCGTTAACTGGAATGTTTTACAAAGACATAAATAAAGCCAGTCGTTACCTGTACTGTCCAGCGCCAGGTTTTTGGAGTTTTCTTTCCCCTTAAACATGGGTGACCTGGCGATGCTCTCAATGACCAACCTAAAAAATTCCCGTCTTGGTCCTCCGAGATCCACTCCGTCTTCATTCACCCCCAAATCATCGGAAAACTTGACGGAAATCAAAAAGGTTGGGTCATACGACAGCCTCTGGAATCTTCGTACAGTTCCATCCCATACTGCATTTCGATTGATATTGAATCGACACTGCCTTGATTTATCAATTTTTGTCGAAAGTTCCAGCAGAATTTCTTGCACTGGAATTTTCTTTTCTGATCTGTAAATACAAGATTAGAAATCATTATTTATTTACTGGCTGCAGTTGAACATGTAAAAAAATTGGATATGAAGATGTAAAAACTAAACAATCTCATTCAAGAGATTACACAGTAAAAACAGAGCTGCCAACCTATCAAAATTCACTTCCAATTTTGTCCAAATTTTCAACCTTTTGTCAAGAACATGGGGGCAAGTGGGTTGTTGGGGTGTTACTGTCATGATTTGTATTTGTTATTTTTGGTTTAGTATTTGGTTTCATGTTTTGGCCTTGTTCCTGTGTCTTGTCTTGTCTATTGTGTCCACCTGTGTTCGTTTACCCAAGCCCTTGTGTTAACCAATCCAGTCCTTCCAACCCTCCGTGTCTTGTCCAGGTGCTCCTCGTTGTCTCGTCAATTTGTGTGTATTTAGTTCCCTGGTTGCTTTCAGTTCTTGTTGGTTCATTGTCATTTTCACTGTCATTGTCCCTGTCGCTTGTCCCTGTTGCCTGTTCCTGTCGCCTGTCCCTGTCGTTGGTTTCCTGTCGTTGTCCAGTTTTTCCAAGTCCCTCGTTTGCCTTTTGTTTTCTGTTATTAAATGCCCTTTAAGTTACCCCTGCCTGGCTTCCCTGCGTTTGGGTCCTCACCTACCTCAACCCGGACCGTGACAGTTACTGCAGTACATTTTGTAATAGCATTTTAAAAAAATAAGCAAACAGTTCAGTTACAGATAATGTGTTATTTTAATGTATTTACTGCACCAACCATGTAATATTGAGAATTTATTCAGATGAAATTTGATACAAAATAATTTTATGGAATAATAATGCAATTTATTGTGCTCCAAACACAATACGTGCATCCATTTTCCGAATTTACCTCACTAAGGTTGTTATACAGAGAATTTTTCTTTAATTATGTTTACATGCTTAACAGATCAATACTTGGTCTACCAGATAATCTGCAAAATACATGCAAAATGACACTGCCTGTTTTTTTTTTTTTTTTTTTAAATATTTACCAATTAATATAACAATTACATTAATGGCAAAATAAATTTACAAATAAAATTATTCAAAATGACACTTAATATTAGAATAGTTGATTCTCTGAGCCATGGCCATTTGGTATTTCAACAAGTATAATTATGACAGTGACGTAACAACACAGTGCAGTGTGCCGTTTGTTATTCAGTGATGGATGAAGTTGTCGTTAGAACACAATTCTTGTGTGTGCATTAATTGATATAATAATCTGATAATGAAACTTCACTTTGTGCGGTTTCACTTGTTCCTTGCTGCCAATGTGAATCAATTAGGCAGAGTCAAGCTTTCAGAAAACTTTGGACTCATCTGCTAACATCCGTCCAGCTTCCACAGCAATGCTTATGTAACCGTAGCCACTGGTGGTAGCGGCTTGCTGTCAATGTGACCCTTGAATTTTTTATTTTTTTAAACCCAGAACACCACATGTTCCATTCATAATGCGGCTGCGTTCAGTGATTTCCATTACAAAATATGGACAATCCGAAAGAGTTGGCAGCTCTGCAGATATATAGTCCTCAAGATGAAGTTCTCTGCATGTGATACTTACAGATGACTCTCCATACTAGCTATTATGGCTTTTTGTAATTCTTCTTCATCGTCATCAGAGCTGTCCATTGGAATAGCACCAACAATGTTCAAATATGACGTGTAGTCATAATCCTGCCCAATGGCCCCATCACTTCCACTGAGTCCACTAGTGCTGGCAGACACATGTCTGTCCATTTGGCTGGAGAAGTTGGCACTGCTTGTACTTGCTCTCTCTCCTTCATTCCTGGGGGAGTCATTATCCTCCGTGTCATCGAAGATGGACACAGCGCCACAAGTTTCATTACTCGTCATCTCCGACTGAAGCTGTGGACCACTAACAACAATGACGTCTTCCTCGCTGTCCTTTTCGGCTTGCGCACTTGTTGTGGGTGGAATGTCCGGACAGTCAT
Organism: Idiotropiscis lumnitzeri; assembly: GCF_059441095.1. Classification (NCBI taxonomy): domain Eukaryota; kingdom Metazoa; phylum Chordata; class Actinopteri; order Syngnathiformes; family Syngnathidae; genus Idiotropiscis; species Idiotropiscis lumnitzeri. Next base: position 4,461,371 of record NC_142395.1, on the reverse strand, counting down.
TCTCATCATCATATTCAGGCTTATCGGAAGAAAATGGAAATTTTTATGAAAAAAAAAAAAAAAAAGAAGCACACATAGACATAAGAGAACATAAGAAGCATGCATATATATATATATATATATAAATATATATATATATATATATATACATTGTGTGTAGGGATGTGTATATATATTAGTGCTGTCAAGTGATTAATTTTTTAAACTAATTAATCACAAAAAATTCCATGATTAATCACATGTTGCAACCACTATTTTTTGCCAAGCTTATAACAGATATTTACTTGAATAATATCTTGGAATTGATGCAAAAATCACCAAATAGGAAGTATATTTAATTCAAAGACTGTTCGAATAGCTTTCTTGGATTCTTGAATATGATCTAAATGGAGACATCTTTACAGACATTTATTTTCGAAACATTTCTCAAAACTGCCCACAAGCGCCACACTCTAGCAGTGTTGGGTTGCAAGGCCCAGTGCTCACTTAAACACAGTGTTTTGTTCTGAGAGGTGCTAAAGACAGCTAATATGGCACAATATTGTCAAAGTATTTTTTAAATAAATCAAACTGAGTGGAAATATTTAACTGAGTTAAAATGTTTTGGATTAATCACCTAAGTTAATGCTTTTATTTTGACATCCCTAATATATATATATATATATATATATATATATATATATATATATATATATATATATATATAACACACACACTCACACACAAACGCATGCATACATTGTGTGTAGGGATGTTTCGATTAGCTGATGCCCCGATTCGATTTTGATTGTTTGACCGTTAAGTTCCCGATATTGATTCAATTTTTTATAAATCAAACTGAGTTGCACTAATTCTATGAAACTACTTATAAATACTAAAACAAATACGTGTAAACTTATTTCACTTTACTTGGGCTCCAACGCATTTTTAAATTGTTGACGGGACTAAAATTATATTAATAAATTTAGGGCACTGTACTGTGCAAAAAACAAAAATAAACAGTTGAACTGATTTTTAATTTTGTTTTTATTTAACCATACTATGATTACTTTTGTTTTGCTTATCGAGTATGCATAATATAATCGACACATACAAAATGCGGTACATACCTGAATGCTTCTGTTTTGCATCACGGATGTCCCAGATTACCACTGTTGTGCTAGCATGTTGCATACAGGGCATTGTGCGTATGCAGTTATTTTGCAGCAGAGACCTGAGTTAACATGGTTTTGCAAATCGCTAGTTTTATTTTTTTACATCAATGCATATTTTAAGCAGTTTAAATCGAAATATCAATTTGCAATTAATCTAATGGTGTGTGTATCCACAGCATATAACTTCTTAAATTGACAATGCAGAAAATCCGAAAACATACTATAATGTAGTTACTGATTTGATCTGTTACGTGTTAAGAAAGGATCGGGAGGATGCTACATTGCACAAAGACTTGGTCTGTAGCTGGCTGCAAGCTGCCAAGTATGAGCTGTGTTTGATAGTTTTATGTGAAGCATTGATTGACACACTGTATGCCGATCACATACTCTTCCACGGTATTAAGCCATCAGAGCACCGCTAATGTATGCAGACAGAAGAACACGCACACACACACATACATACATATATAGGTGAAAAATAAATTGCACACTTACTAAAATGGTCCTAGATGGTCTCACATAGAGAGCTTTGGTTTAATAGACCTTGTGAATTAGCATCCCGTTTAATTCTTGACCAGACTGAAGCTTAGGGGTCACCAGTTTATTGCCGCAAGCCATGAGAAACTGAAGGCTACAAAGTATTTTGGGAAATAAAACAGCAAAAGTGTGACAATGGTGTATTAAACACTGTGTAAGTGCATTAGCTTGTCAATTCAGATTCATAATGAATCAAGTGTGTAATTGATTCTGGTAAATTTTATAGCGAAAATATTTCAGAATGTAGGGCTTCATTTTTGCACACCATGTATAAATCAATGTTAGTTCCGGAATAAAGAACCAGGGAAGTGATGAATGACGAACACAACAAAAACCTAAGGTACAAGATTAAATATAACATTAAATTAAAATTAATTAATAACAAGGTGGGTAAAGACACATGGGGGCATATTCTCCCATTTGCGCTTCAAGCTGCACTCCATAGAATTTTGCCCCAAAATAGGATTACAGTAGCCTCTTTATTTGACCATTTATGACTCATGCATCATATAAAAGGCAGATTAACACTTTAACTGTTCACGAAGGGTATTATTACAAGCCTATCAAAACTAATTTTCAGAGCACAATCGGGTTTGAATTTCCAGCACTCTTTTGCAAATGGGACGTCATGCACATTCTCGTTGTTGTCTCACAGGCACGACCAGTAGTTATTATTCCTCCATAATGGTTTCCACATCTGCTCAGAAGAGACAGGTTCTCCAAGGAATGCAAAACAAAAAAAAAGATAGCATGACACATGCACGTGAAGAAAGGAGTGTGCAATTTAATTTTTTGTCCACAACTGGCTGTAGCCAATAGAGACTCAAAATCCTGCATAGTAGAGCTTCAAGTCAATGCCAGAGAAGCCATTATTATGCACTTTCACAGTAAATGACATGATCCTCAATCTAGATTTGGATTTGCTTCTCCCAACAACAAGTAAATCGGCATTGTTAGTCCATTCATATAGTCCGTGGCCTATAGGACTATGGTAGACTGCTTGTGTAACGTGATTTTTTTCAAATTTCATTGAGGTGCAGTCAGACAAATACGCAAGCGCCATGGAAATGTGTAGTTTTTGACATAGTATTTCATTCTAAAATATGACAACAGTGGACGTAAACCATGTTCATAATTTTAGTAATTAATTCATTGATCCCATTTTATCATTTTACTTCCAAATTGTTCGGCAAGCTGCATTGGAGTGGGGCAATCTGTGGTGGAGATAGATAAACAAGGTTTGCGGACACATTGATTTTTAAGTTGTTCGTTGCCGCACCGATAAAGAACAGTGACAGTGCTCTGGGCATGCACTGATCACAATGCCCTTGCTTTGCGCAGAGATTCCTTCATGGGAGATGTGAGTTCGTCATATTTATAAGAAGTTGCGGTGAAAGAGATGTGGATGTCTTTATGTCGCCAATAGTAGAAACCGCCTTTTTGGAAAATACATTATCTTAGCATCTGCTGAATTACTAAGACCCAGTCTAACTCACCTGTATGCAGCCCAAAGAGTAACCGGTAAGAAAGTAATTTGTAATACTAATTAGTTTACCCAAAGAGAAAACAAGGGTATTTACCTTATATCGTCTGGAATCAACACACCAAAACCATCTAAAACAGTATTGTGGTCCCACTCCTTGTGGAACTCAAAGGCACTGAGGATTTGTCCATGTTTGTGTAACCAGGACTTAGGACCTTGTTTACACACTGTTGCCCATGATGGATTGGGGAGGAGTATCACATCCTTGTTATAATGGTCATGGGGCTGTGCTCTAACCCTGAAATGTGAATGTATTAATTAGTTCAGACTCAATCAAAAAACATGGCAATTTTTTTTTTTTGCTACACCCATACCCACTGCTAAAAAACATGTACTGATCACTATGTCAATGAAAACAGAATAGTACCAAGGGCTGATGGTTATAATCAGTGTTGCAATTTACATTTAGGAAAGTAATTTATATACTTATTGCTGAACTTTAAATGTAACTGTTACTTTACTGATTAATTATTTGTAAAAGTTCCATAATTTTTATTGTAAAACTTTAGTTAGAGAAGAAGTTACTTATTATTTACATTTGGAAGGTGTAGACAACACCAAAATATAATATTAAGTCCCAAATGTGTGGAATTAATAAAGCATTGGTCCGGACGTTCATGTTGTCATTATTATGATATGCATTCAGGTATTGCCTGTTGTCTACATTTGCTTGTAAACAATAACCCAGTCAAAGAAAAATAATGAAATACAATAAAAAAAATATTGTGGCATAATTGTCATTTAACTGTGAATTAAAAGAATATGTATGGCTGGACATATGCACAGTTGCGCTCATAAGTGTACATACTCACTTTAAGTTTCCTTTTTTTTAAAAATATGACTGAGAAAGGACTTTCTCATTTTTTGCCAGCAAATCACATGTTCTCTCCGTTACAAAAACAAATTATAATCTACATCATGTCCTGTAAAACTGGTAAAATTATTAATGCCATATTACTTACGCAATGTTCATGTTGGCATGACCGACAAATCCTCACCTAGCAATATTTTGTCGTGAATTACTATTACTATAATATTACTTATTGAATTCAGGAAATTAACCTGGTGAGATGTCAATAATGTTTTATCACGAGCCAGATCGTTGTAGTTTCCCTCAGAGGGCCATTAATCCCTCCATTATACACACCATAGCATAAGGTATCACATGGGGAAAACAAATGGTGGGTAATTTTCACGGAAGTCACGAAAGAGTTTTTGCTAAAGTGGCTCTTAAATTATTTTAAAGGCAGACTGTTGAAAACGTAATTGTGCACCTCCAAAATGTTAAAAATGAAGACAGATTTTAATAATTATGTGACAGAGCTGATTGCGGCTTGATTTGGCGCTTGGTTGTACGGATAGGCCCATTCCCTACTTGCTATGGAGCTCTTCGATGGTTAGAAGAAAACATTTACGTCGTATAATAACATAATAAAATAATCACCTTTTTTTCCTCGTGCTTGGTGTCCAAGTGCTGAAATGCTGAGCTGTATACCGCGGTGCACAGGCTCTTCTGGCGGGAAGTTGACGAGTCGAAGACGAGCCGCTTCGATGTCCATGAGAAGCGGGAAATAGCGATGCAAGCCGACTATCCACCGTATCTACAGTAGGAGATGATGCTACTGTCGGTTGCTGACCTAATGTTGTCGCATTTGACACCGTTCTGATGATGTCAGCTGATGCCAGAATATTTTGAAGCAAAGCTGCCGTTTCCGTCAAATTAGTTGGATGCTGGGCCACCATTTCTTCGCTGAAAGTCTAGAGAAAGCGCGCACATCCCTCCCCCTCTAGTTTACAGGTAGGCAAAATTTGCGCATGCGTGTGCATGTGCGCGTGTTTGTGTGTGCGCGTGTTTGTGTCGACTACCAAACAAAAAGAATAACAAGCATTGTAACCCTCCGTTCATTCTTCACAAATTCCACGCAGACATCCAGGCGGATGAAAAAAAAATGGCCTAATATCACCAATTCATTGATACATATTTATTCATGTTGATATTCACATTTATTTGTCAATGTATTGAAACCAATCGGCAACAGAGACTAACCCAGACTGCGAAAATAATGAGGGACAAGAATTTTTTTTTTTTGGCCCTTAAAGGAATATAAGAGTTGGAGCTTAATGTAGTTCATTAGATGTTGCTGCATCCTGTGTATGAAAGAGTGAGACTGTAAAGTGCTGAGCGTGTGACTGGTGGAGCGGAACAGGGTATGTGGTGCAGGAATGTGCAAGAATGGAATGTTTTAGAAGCAGACGGTGCTGAGCGAGACGAGATGACTCGGGGGGGCAGTGGATGAAGGAGCAGCCATCAAAAGATCACACGCAGGAGGAGCCTCGGGATTCGGTGGGGGAAAAAGACCAATTAGAGCAAGATAAAGTTAACTGCAGGATACACATAGCCAATAGAATCATGCCAGGATGCCTTTGTCTCTGTGCCATTTGCATATTGTATAGTATGAATCATTACTGGGCAACTCGGATGCAGAGTACGTCTGCTGGTGGCAACAGAGGCGTACCGAGTTGTATTGGGAGGGACCCGAGACCCAGGTGCATGTAGAAGTTTTGTGTATTAGGAATAAATCCACTCGTGCGTGAAAATGCCGGCTTCCTGATACCTTTCTATTGCAGAACGAGCGCGCATATTGTTGGATGAGTGAGAGTTGGGTAAAGTCACAACTTGGAGTCAGATTACTAATTTGAGTTTACATTGGTTTAAAATTAAATTCTAACATTGATTTAAAGCTAAATTCCAACAGGTGGAAAATGGGCAGGACACCGGCCCTCGAGGAACAGGATTGAAGACCCCTGTACTGGAGGTATAAAACTCCCCAAAATTAAAAATAATAAGAAAAGAAAGGTAACCTATACCTAGTGGTTTCTCACTTATTGTGGTGTTTCTGGTCAAATTTGATGGCAAAAAAACAAGGGATTACTGCATAAGAATTGTTTAAGAATCAAACTGCTACCAGATGATATGTTCATTTCTATGAAATATGTTTTTTTTTTTGTAAAGGTCAATCTGAGACTAAGATTCATTTTTCCCACTCATGTTTCTCTCTAAGATTCAAGAGTGTAAGACAACTGAAGACCTGACAACACTCCAACATGAGATGGGGGACTGGATTGCTTAGTGCCGGATCCCAGGAATATTTAGTGCCAAAGTAGAAGACGTAACAAAAATCTATGCATGTGGGGTAAAGCATTACATCTTTCTCAGGTAAAATAAGATTTTTACTTCTAACTGCTACGAAACAGTGTCACTATCAAATGTGAATTTACAAAGTGATGTAACTATGGAGTAGATATCAATCTGAGCCAGCCCTTTGTAACTTATACTTTGAAATGTTAAAAAAATGTAACAATGCAAAATGTAAACATGTTTCATGTTTTAGAACATATACTGCATGTTTCCTCTCTGCTGCATTATAGAACAGCCAAGATGATACACCAGTTCACAGAGGGAATGAACACATTCGGAAAGTTGTGGGGCCTTGTCAAGCAAAACTGGATTGCCTTCTTGCCCTTGTTCACAAACATGCAGGAACCTCGGTCAAAGGCAGCCTTCAAAGACATCCTCACCTATACTTATAGCAGCAGAGGAAATGAGTCTGAATATGATTGAATGTATTTTAATCAAGCATTTCTAGCACAATTTAGGAAACTGAATGCCATAAACAAACAAAGTGGCACACTTAAAATGTACACTACTACTTTGATAGACCGGAAAGTGTTATTGTTGGATGTTTTACATTTGAGAACAATGTAAATACCAGAACAAGGGGCAGTTAGAAATTCTAATGATATTGTTATTTTTGTGTTACATTTATGTTCACATACCCTAAATTTGTTACACAAGGCCAAGCTGAAATACGGTATATAAAGTCCAGAATTTATGTTTCACTTTAGAAATGTTAAGGTATTTTCCAGCGACCACTGGAAAATACTCGCGGGACTCTTTAAGCGCAGACACAGAAAGATATAATTTAACAAAGCTATTTATTATTACAAATGAAAACACAGTTACTCTATGTATCTATATTAATAATCAAACGCAACACCAACGAAGATCAAACGAAAATCGCTGGTGGACAAACTCACACCAGGAAAAGAAAACTGACGACGGAACAAAAAGCGCTTGCAGAAGGCAAGGAGTACAACAAACATAAATTGCTTACCGCAGAAGGGCAAGAAAAACCAATTGGGGCGAACGAGAACCAAAACGAGCAGAATCTTAGCTGAAAACGGAGAAACACAAAAACACCATATGCAAAAAGGCAGAACGAGAAGTCTATAATTCACTACTTGGATCATGAGCAATGCAGGAGAATATTCCGACGCTGACTACTCAGCGTCGGAGGCTTAAGTAATGGCATAATCAGCGAGTTGACAAGAGACAGGTGCGGGGCTGGTGGGCGCGTCTCTCCGGCCATGACGACACGAACCAGGAACGAGCGCTGGAGGAAACGCCCCCACTCAGCTGGGAAAACACAATTAACATGGCATGACAGAAACGGATCATGACAAGAAACAATCGCAGATGTTACTTTATATTTCCTTCTTTTTCACGGCAGACAAAATGACGGAAATGTCCTTCGAAAACCTTCTCGTCTTCATGACTGGAGCTGATGAAATTCCTGTCTTGGGCTTACACAGCAAACTATCCATTGACTTTTATGAACAGGCCGTTTTCCCCACCGTGGTCTGATCTACTCTGGAGGCTAACCCATATAGACAAGTAGCGTTGTCAGGTTTAAATGGCCCTGATGCCTTTTTACACTGGGAATTATTTAAATAATGATGGCTGAATGTCCAAAGTTAATCAAGCAAAGTTTTATTTGACAATTCGCGAATTGGTGAGAAAGAGAGAGAGAGAGACTCTCAACAGGCATCTTGCCCGTTCAGCCTCGCACCCTCTCTTCTGACCCCCCTCTGGACTTAAAGAGACAAAGAGGGGGGCTGTCTTCTGGAATTCTAGCAGGCAGGCAGGAAACAACCAATCACAGTGGTCAGTTTAAGACTTCAGCCCGAAGATGTGAAACTCAAACCCCAAATTTGTGTGTGTGCGTGTTCAAGCTGTGCGCATGCGTGCGAAAGCAATGAGTGTTTGTGTGTATACAATTATTACTGATACAAATAGTGTACAAAACATGATTATGAATACACAAAATTGGTGACATATCCTCACATTCCCCCCTGTTGTGGATTTAAAATCATGTCCTTACGGCTTTATGACAGATCATCATAATGAAATCCTACAACAGTGTGGTCATCCGTGGAGGGGCTAAAACCCTCAAAAGGGACAAAATTCCCCTCCTCCCTTCCGGCGTGGAACGAGATCTTCATCATTTGATGACCATCAGGGAATGAAACATATAAAAATACATTTCAATGTGCCTAGTGAAAAATAACACAACTGTCTCCACGCAGAGCTTGTCCCTGGGGTGACTTGGTGGAGGCCCTTTCCTCGTTGTAGGAGAGGACAGCCGTCCTTACCTCCCAGATCTTCGTGTGTGGTGTATGTGTGTGCACGTGTGGGGCAGGGGCAGCAAGTCCATGTGTTTTTACGTTTTAGTGTCCAGTTCGAGTTCGTCATTGTCCAGTTCGAGTTTGTCATACTCAACATCAATCAGGTTGTAATGTTACTTTTGGGCAACAAACATGCGGTTAATCATCATCTTTGTCATAAAAAATAATGCAACATGAACAGACGCATAACAAAAATGAAAACCATAATTATCCCGATATATTGTGTCTTCCAAATTCTTCATAGTGGTCATAACATCAATAATTGTTTAGTTTTTATTAAAACTTTAAATGCAGTTATGTTCTCCAATCAAGGCTAAAAATTTTTTATGTACGTCATTAATTTCCAAACAATATCTAATCTTTTTATTCTGTGGCTTCAACATTCGTATCTGTGGCTGGTTGTCTGATTCTGATGTGCGTGTGGTCCGAGATTGTGACTCAGGTGGGCTCCTGTTCAAGGGATTCGCGTTGCTAGGCCTTTAGCTGGAAACCGGAGAAGCTTGTACTGCAACTGGTGGATCCAGCTGCCACGCCCCGCGACCTTTGTTGTGTCGGGGTCACTGCCATCATCTGGCGAGGGCCATCTCAGCATTCACTTGTCCCAACAAAGTCGTTTCAGCACCTTGAAGAAGAGTTGGTCTCCCACACGGACGTGATTTCTCTGTGGATCAGAACACACTTGACCAGTAATAGTGTCTTTGTTTGGTCAAAACATGTTTCCCATGTGGACTGGGACCGATGTGCCAGTCGCTGGTGGTTCTGATGAACCTGAGAGTCGATAGGGGATAGTGTCCTTCCTTCGGCTGGCACTATCCTCATTGCTGTTGTTGGAATTTAGCTTTAAATCAATGTTAGAATTTAATTTTAAACCAATGTAAACTCAAATTAGAAATCTGACTCCAATTTGTGACTTTACCTAACTCTCACTCATCCAACAATATGCGCGCTTGTTCTGCAATAGAAAGGTATCAGGAAGCCGGCATTTTCACGCACGAGTGGATTTATTCCTAATACACAGATTATTATTGATTACATGTGCACCTGGGTCTCGGGTCCCTCTCAATACAACTCTGTACGCCTCTCTTGCCACCAGCAGACGTACCGTACCGCCGAGTTGCCCAGTAATGATTCATACTATACAATATGCAAATGGCACAGCAACAAAGGCATCCTGGCATTATTCTATTGGCTATGTGTATCCTGCAGTTAACTTTAGATAGCTCTAATTGGTCTTTTCCCCCCGCCGAATCCCGTGGCTCCTCCTGCGTGTGATCTTTTGATGGCTGCTCCTTCATCCACTGCCCCCCGAGTCATCTCGTCTCGCTCAGCACCATCTGCTTCTAAAACATTCCATTCTTGCACATTCCTGCACCCCACACACCATTCCGCTCCACCAGTCACACGCTCAGCACTTTACAGTCTCACTCTTTCATACACAGGATGCAGCAATATCTAATGAACTACGTTAAGCTCCAACTCTTATTTTCCTTTACACCTCTCCCTGGTGCAAGACACCTGTGCGATCGTTATCTAGCTTCTGCAGACCTTGCTGATTATCTGATCATTTGCAGCAGGGAGAGATGGAAAACCTGCAGGACACGGGCCCTCGGGGAACAGGATTGAGGACCCCTGCTCTAGTACGTGTGGCGACCCCCCCAATATGGTTCCCAACATTCTAGATACTTGTTAGACAACAAATGTAACTTTAAAAATTCAAAATGGAGGATAAATATTAAACCTGCAGGATGTGACAGGTGATCTACAAGCCAACGTTGTGCTGCCGGACAATCACAGCAGAACGTTGGGTAATAACTATGTTAAAGTTTTATTTTTTATCCTATATTTGGCTTACCTTACTTAAGTAGTATCCCACCTTGTAAGGTCTTTGTTGATGTTATTGTGCAAAGCAAAAGTTAAGCCGGTGATTCTCAAATATTGGGGGGGGGGCCCACGGTGCGATGCTGAGGGGGACGCGTGGGACCCTGGGGAACATGTTTTTTTGCATAGTTTTGGGACCAAAAAAGGCTATCTCAGACAGTTTGAGCTCGTCAAAGTTGTTTGTGCCCCTAGTTCACGCAGTACTGGTTTAAAAAAAAAGTGTCGCTCTGTCACGCAGTACTGATTAAAAAAAAGCGTCATCCTGTCGCTCGCTGACCCGGAAGTGATTTCTTTCGCCGCTCCTTAAATGCCCTGCGTCAAGCTATCTTGCACCGCAGCAGAACGGACTTTATTTGAACTATATGTAAGTCCGCGCACAGCAGAAGCAACAAGCTACGTGATGGCAAATAAACTACTATGCAAACAAGTAGCGTTCTAAACGAGGAGCCGAGCAAGGAGGCGCTAAGCGCGCTAAGCGCTAAAATGAATTGCTTCGATGGACGCTCGACTTTTAACAGAAGTCTGACTCGAACCGCGTTTGGGCGGAGAGGCAGCAGCTATGAACAGAAATGTTGAATTGCAACCATTACGTATCTAAACATAAAATAAGACGACGGCTATGTGAGCAATTTAGCAGACGCTCTCAGGCTGGAACACGGAAATGGCTGACGTCATCACAAAGAAAAGGTTCGATGTCAAACGTATAGTAAAACATTAAAACTTTTCCCTTATGTTATTTATATAGAATTTTTGTTCTTTTTGATATTACGTTAAGTATTAACTGTTGGGTTTGTTCATGTTAATAAAGTTAAAATAAAACAAAACAAAAACGTATAGTAAATATTCATCATCTCATCAATATTTGCACCACAGAGTAGAGTTGAGATCCTCACAATAGTCGTTCTAAAAAAGATTTTTTTTTTTTTTATCAATTTGGCTTTTTTATAGGATATTTTATTGAAAAGCTCACATTAATATACAAAGATGTACATTAGTACAAAATGTAAAAAAAATTGTGGTGGGGGCGCAAATTGTTTTCTTCTTGGTAGGGGGGGCATGACAGGAAATAATTGAGAACCACTGAGTTAAGCCATGATTACTGTGCTGGAGCTTAGAGGACTGTATGTGTTTCACCTTAGGGGTGTTGCGGATGCCTTAACTACTTACTTAAATCTACCAAATTACTCCAACAGAATTAACTCAATCCAACTGTGGTGTCGATAGAGCAAGAGGAAACCAGATTCAACACTTCATACAATTTATTGCAACCAACAAACAATTTTAATAATATTCACTTTATATGACCAAATATGGCAACATAAATTTAATTGGGCGCCCAAATTAGAATATTATATATTGATTGTTCTGGCCCAACGTTGCCGCGGTTACTGGAAGTGAGGAGGAGAAACTGCTCCTCAGCTGGCGTGTGAGCGAGTGCACCTGCTTGTCGAACATCGGGGAGGAGTTCCAATGGCGAGGGTGGCTGACTGCGGCGATGACGGTGGATCCGGAAGACGCTGCCCAGTCCAATTGATGCTCACAGTCCACCGCTGCCGACTGCGACACACCACTATGGCTTCGGGTGTCCTCTCGTCTCCATCGTGTGAGTTAGCCTAGCTTGCCAACTCATGCTCGATGTCTCGGCTGGCTGCCGTGCTGAGAACGCGCATTCGCCTTTCGAAGCGTGTTCATTGTCTATTGACTGTTGTCACTTGCTCGCTGGAATCTCACCGACCAACACCTCACGTAGAACTTCTCTGTGGCGACTCACTCAACTGCTCTGTTCTCGTAAAAAATGTCTCTGAAAAAAGTCCAACTCGCCGCGCGCGTAGTAATATTGTGCACTGTACACTCTTGCTTGACATACCCAAAACACAATCAATGGAAACTTCCGCAAGACAAACTAGAGCCTATTTAAACAGGTAAATTACAGTCAGTAAAAGAAATACGAGAAATTATAATGCACAAGCTCCCACATATAAAACAAACATGCCCTCTTAATCCCTCACAAATCGCAGACCCTTCAATACAATTACTATTGGCGACAAAATGCTCTGTCATTGGAAATCATGGCTTATCTTTTGCTTTTCACAATATCAACAAGGACGTTTGAATAAAATGCAACTCAGGATTCTAGTGTAGGCAAGCTGCTTTAAGATGTACTTTAACAAACTCTTTAAAACTTTACTTGCCGATGTTTCGTCAAACTTGCCGTCATGAGCGAGCCGGGCTTGTCGAGTGGACTGGACTGGCAGGATACAACAAGAGACAATACTGAGTCATCGCAGCCAGTAAACTGATGGGATAAATCCCATCATGCTTTCTTTGGTCGTTCTCGCGCCGGGAACCAATCACACGCCTTTATGTGATTGCCCGTGGGTATGTCCGAAGCCTCCGAGTCAACTCATCTCTTTTAAAATTTTGGCAGCTGATATGGCTGTATTTTTTCTGTTCTTTTTTTTTTTTAATGAATATTTTGAAAAAATCCACGAAAAACTGAAGCTGCGATAATTGATGCGTGAATTGGTGAGGGATTAGTGATCATATGATAATATTTAAGTACCCTCTTGACCGTGCTTTGCACTTCTGGGTCAGGCAGCAAATGCCATTTGAACTGGTCCAGTGGTGGCTCTTTCCCACACATCAATTGGAAGAGGCAAGATTCCAGGGCCTTGATGCATGGACCACCATGACCAACTGATCAAGCAATTAGGTTGCCACCTCTGAAATATTTTTGCTGGTCTAGAACAGTTTGGTCATAAGTAAGAAAGACCTGGCCAGCCTTTCCCTCGAAAATTCCAAGAGAGGTCTGAACCTCAAACATCAGGAGTCTAGGACAAAAATAAAAAAGAAAGAGTTTAATAAATTCATTCATCTTCAGAACCGCGGTAGATGGGATACACCCTGAGAGGAACAACCATTCACACTCGCCATCGGACCTACAGACAATTTCGGTCAGTTAACCTACCATGCATGTTGTTGTAATGTGGTAGAGTACCGGTGAAAACCCACGCAGACACGGGGAGAAGATATGCAAACAAGGAAGGCCAGAACCAGAATTGAACCCTACACCTCACAACTATGAGGCAAGACATATGTGACAATTTATAATACTGTGCAGTTCACCAGAGTACATGCATAATGACTAGTGGCATTCATACCTGAAAAACTCCCGCTGTGGTCCCCCCATATCTTCTGCCTCTTCTCCTACAAACTCAATGTGTGGTGAATGGGTCCAACAGAAAGTCACTCTGGAGAGTGCTTTAATGGCACTTTCCAGAATCTTACACCTTCTGATACAAATGGTGGAAACCAAATTGAAACGTGAAACTGAAAGTTAAAATTTTTTTCAAACAGAACTATGGTAAAATGTTTTTTCAGGGGTTGTTTCTAAACTCCAATTATTAACATTTCTTATCACAATTGTCTTCAGTCTGAATTATCAATTGCATATGAAATACAGAATAGTATATAATTACTTACAGGTAAAGCGTTCAAGCCGGTCCTTGGTGAGCTTCCATCAATTTCCATCGATGAAGACAAAGCAATGGCATTGAGGGGCAAAGACTGAGAACTTGCACCAGAATTGCTGTCAGATGTGACAAATGACAAGTGCGCTGGTACTGCAGGAGCAGTGAGCATGACCTGAGGGACTGCAGGTGACACCAGAGATACGATATCTGATAATGCAGGGAATTGAGATGGAGTATTGGGTGAGACCTCAGCTCCGGCGGCTGTCGGGGTTGCAGTGGGAGCAGCCATCAGTGTTGTGGATGATGAAGGAGGAGGAAAAGACTGTGAAATGCTCTCATGTTCAGTTGGCTGGGATGTCTCTGATACAGCATGAGTACTTTCAGATTCAAAGATCTAAATTGTCAAGACAACTGGTCTTATTAGTCTGTCGCGATGGTAATATCCCAAAAGAATGTTTGATCAATACAAAGACAAAGACTAACCTCTAATGGCAGTGTAATATGAGTCTGTGGATATAATCTGCTTCTGCCAACTGCTTTCTTGAGGTCCTTTAAAGTATTTGTCTGAATTTTAGTCAGAAGCCCTGACTTATCAGCTCTTGCCAGATGAAAACCAATCACATTTAGGATAACTGATGGGTAGCTTTGGCAGATGAAGTTATTAAACTCTGGGAGAGTCCATGAAAGTACAGCATAACATTTAGGTGAGTCTGCCCCTTGCAGAACATGACTTGGAATCCCTGGAAAATAATAACAACAAAGAAATGAAACAATTCTACATCAGTACTGGTTAAAAAAAAAATCTATATATATATATATATATATATATTTTTTTTTTTTTTGCTTGTGTTTCTGCAAAAACACAGAATACCTTCAGCAAATCAGAGTATCTTCAGCAAATTGTGTATTGTAATCTCAAGATAATGCTTTGGACAGATGGACAGGTAAACAACTTTCCCTTTTTCTTTCTCAATCATACACACACAGTGCTAATTCAAAGGCAGATCCAAAAAACGCGCATTTCATATTTTAATCATAATAACGCGGATTAAAAGGCTAACAATAACTGATTACTATAGCCAATTAGCTATGTCTAAAAGTTAGCTTACCTGTCGTCGCGCGTGTTCGTCTTCTCCGAAAATTGTTCCTTGTCGCTCGCAATAAGTTGTCGTCCATCTGCACTGCCAGTTCCCTTCTTGATACATCAAGGGCGTTCCAGACGGGATTAATAACATCGTTGAAACCACTTTCAGTGGCAGTTTCGGTAGATGTCAGGCTCATGTTCGCAGATGCCTCGCCAAATAACAGAGATGTCGACTCACACACGTACTGGTCATTATCTGTCTATGCTATCTATCTAGGTATCTATCTATCTTGAATTTTCTCCTACATGTTGGGCTTTTATTTTTACCAGTAAAGGTTATGCATCACGAGTGAGGCACTGTGCACAACTCGTACAACAAATATCTAACATTTATGGTGTATCAGCTAATGTTTTTTGCATACTAGCTGGCATTTACATCATACTAGTTAACCAAAATTGCTTATGTTGCAGGTACCGGAATGCGGCGCCAAACAACAGATATAGGTATACCTGAAAAACAGGTAAAAATGTGAGACAGCGTAGAGCCAGTGACACTGCAGTCCGTTGTTTGCCAGTTCTCATCGGCTATCTTTATTGACAGTTCACAAATCATCCAATACTAATCACATAATAATCATTTTGCTTGTTATCCTATTTACAGTGTTGTCTTCCATGTCTGATCCTCTTTCTTGTGTTAGTCTGCTCTTTGATTTGTTCTTTGATAGAGTTTTGGCTTGGGGTGTAGTGATTTCCACAGGTAAATCATTTACTAGTAACAGGAGGTTACGATGAAGTGTTCTGGTCTTCTTCTGGTCACCATGCTCAGGACAAACAGTGTAAACTGGAATCTCAAACACCTGGCTTTTGACAACAGTTTTCTCCCAATAAGACCTTAATTTACCTGGTCCTCCGCATTGACTGAGGTTCCTCAACAGAACTCTGTCTCCTGGTGTAGCACAACTCCCCTTGCTTTCTTGTCATAGGCCACCTTTCCCTTAGCACTGGATTTCTTGCTATTTTCAGCAGCTACACTGTAAGCTTCTGACATTTTCTGAGCCCATTTCTCCGCATATCCTCTTGGTGAGTATTGTTCCTTTTCTTAAGTTAACCCAAACAACAAATCAACTGGGAGGTGCGGATGATGGCCGTAAAGGAGCAAAAATGGTGAGCAGCCTGTTGCTTCGTGTTTGGTACAGTTGTAAGCATGTATTACATGTGGGAGGTGTACTTCCACTGCAGTTTCTCACTTTCAGTCAATGTTCTCAACATCTGAAGGATAGATCTGTTGAGACGCTCAACCGGGTTACTCTGTGGATTGTAGGGTGACGTTCTAAAATGGCCAACCCCAGACAGCTGTTGTAAAGTTTGAAACAACTTGTTTTCAAATTCTCGGCCTTGGTCATGGTGTAATTTAGTCGGGTAGCCAAATTTTGGTATGAAGTCATTCTGCGTTCTGCTGCTGTTTTTCCACGCTTGTTTTTTTGTGGGGTAGGCCTGAGCAAATCTGGTACAATGATCACCACTAGAATGTATTCGTATCCTCCACAATTAGTCTCCAGGTGTAGATAGTCGATGCATACGAGCTCTAAAGGGAAGTTGGAGGTTATCCTGCCCATTGGCACTCGCGCGTGCCTAAACGGTTTCTTAGATGTAATGCAGGGACATTTGCGGGTGACATATTCCTCAATTTCCTTTGACATGAATGGCCAATAAAACCTCTCCCGAGCCAGGTGGAGCACTCTTTCTGTCTCAACATGGCCCATCTCATTATGTAGATGTTACCAGAGCAAGCATTCTATACTCCTCAGGGAGAACTAATTGCTTGCGTTGATTAGTTTTCTGTAAAGGAGGTCATTATCAATGAATAATCTGCTCCATTCATAAATTAACTTTCGAGCCGCACCCAGTCTTGCATACTTCATCTGTCAACTTTCTGTTTGATTCTTTCAATTCCATAATTTTTCTTTCGGCTTGATCTTCAATCTGGGCCTGGGAAGAGATGTTTAATGCTGCAATACATGCCATGTCTTCTCTTTCTGCTGCTTGACTCCCATCCCATGTCGCGCGCACCGTCTCATTGGAGAGCCCCTCTGTACAGGTCTTTCCATATTCTTCCATGTCTAATGGCAGACGAGATAGAGTGTCTGCATCTATGTTTGATTTTCTAGGCCTGTACTTGACATCAAATCTTAAATCTGCGAGTGTCCCAACCTATCGATGACTGACTGCATTGAGCTTCGCCGTACTCATGACACATAGGTCAACGGGTTGTTGTCGGTGTAAATCAGTGATTCTCAAATAGCCCCCCCAGGGGGGCGCGGTGCGATGCTGAGGGGGGCGCGTGGGACCCTGGGGAACACGTTTTGTTCTGTCCTCACCAGAGGACGGTATGACTGCTCTATCCAGCTAGACATACAGCTAACAGATGAGACGTTTGTATGGCCTTCAGAGTCCATTTATTCATCTCTTGATAAATATTTGTTTTTGTAAAACTGCAATAAACAAAATACAATGTATTAATACAGCATATCAAATGTCTAACAGATAATACAACTTAAGTAAGCTAACACAATTAGCCTAATTAGCAAAATAAGGTCCGCTAGCATACAATGCTAACAAACGCTACCGTCAGAAACGACTCGTTTTAAACATGGAGTTAACAACATCTGCTTTCACAACTAGCCTGTTAATGCGACAGATTGGAGAAATAAGGCATTTTATAAGGGACGGTCATTTACAGCCTTACGTGGGACAAGGTGACATTGGGTACGTGTTGTTTTCGGCATTAAACAGTGACGTCATCTAAACCTGACCTGATGCACATTGCACATTTCACCACTGGAGGGTACTAAACTCAACATAACTTGAGGCAAACATATAATTGCACCAACTAAACCATTACACGTTTTTTTGCATGGTTTTGGGACAGAAAAAGGCGATCTCAGACAACGCGAGTTTGAGCTCGTCAAAGCTGTTAGTGCCCCTAGTTCACGCAGTACTGGTTTTAAAAAAGTGTCGCCCAGTCACGTAGTACTGATTTAAAAAAAAAAAGCGTCGCCCTGTCACGCAGTACTGATATAAAAAAAAGCGTCGCCCTGTCGCTCGTTGACCCGGAAGTGATTTCATTTGCTGCTCCTTAAATGCCCCGCTAGGGCTGGGCGATATGACCTCAAATCAATATCGCGAGAAATTGAGCAATTTTACCTCGATAACGATAAATGCACGGTAAATTCCCCCCGTGGACTAAATTCAAAATAATTGCAGGAAATGCATAATGACTGTTTTTTTTATTGACCAACTGGTACACATTACTTTCAATGAAAAATAAAAGTACAAAAAGCATTTGTATAAACATTCCAAATGGCTTGCTTTGCATGACTTGAACAATGTCACAAAGAAAAAGGGTACCTCTTACAAAATCTTTTTCTGCAAATAGATTGCGCCAAGATGCTCTCATGATGTAAATAATGGCAAATAAAAACAATGCTAAATAAAATTAAAGAAAATGTCAATGCAAACCAAATAAACAAGTGTGCATCATCGGGGAAAACGTGCCGTCTCGAGTACTCTGGTGCGCAGTCGCCACTTGTCGTCTATGTAATGCACAGTCAGGCTCAATCAGTGATCCATGTTGCGACTCGACCACAAGTCGGATGTAGATGCAAAATGCTTGACATATCTAAGCTCCCGGCCCGATGTAGTCCATATCGGGAAATACGGCTTTCATGAAGCGTTTAAATGCTGTGCGCACCACTGTAACTAAAGGAGCTTTATCTTTAGCTATGTGCTAGGCTATCGCGTCCACCTCTGAGACGTTCTCTCGTATGGTGTCGCCTCCGTTAATGGGCTGATGTCACTTGTCCAACCTTGCTTCTCACTTTGAACTTTCAGCACAGCATGGTTGTGTTGTGGGTGGTGAAAAAGCTTCTGGATTTGAATCGCCAGCTATGACAGTGACGTCTGTTTTCTTTCTCGATCAGACGGGTGGAGTCACGTGACTAGAGGCGCTGTAGCGGTCTTAAAGGGGCATGAACATTGCCGCAGACAGAAAAGGCTTTTATTTTTTTTTAAACACAGAATTTACCGACATGGGCAAAATGATTTCAGTCATTGTAATAAATTTCAGTAACGGCGAGCAAGGAGGCGCTAAGCGCGCTAATCGCTAAAATGAGTTGCTTTGATGGACGCTCGACTTTTAACAGAAGTCTGACTCGAACCGCGTTTGGGCGGAGAGCCAGCAGCTATGAACAGAAATGTTGTATTGCAACCATTAGGTATCTAAACAAAATAAGACGACGTCTACATGAGCAATTTAGCAGACGCTCTCAGGCTGAACACGGAAGTGGATGACATCATCACAACAAAGAGGTTCGACGTCAAACGTATTGTAAACAAAAAAAAACGTATATTATTAAAACTGTTGCTTTATGTTATTTATATAGAATTTTTATCTATATTAATCTAAGGCCTGGTCTGAAGCATCAGTATGGAGGGTAAAAGGGTGGTTGAAATCAGGGTAGGCCTAGACAGGGGGATTTTTGAGGAGGCGAACCAGTAGTTCAAGGTCTTTCTGATGTTCAAGGGTCAATGGGCTCTCTGGATGGCAATTGAGAGCGTTTGACATTTTTACCATATGATGGACTCAAAGCTTGTCCTGGTTTTATTTGGAGCAGCTCATAGATTGGTCTGGCAAACCAGGAAAAATCCTGAATGCATGATCAAAAATAGCTCAGGAATCCAGCTAGCTGCCTCACCTCACCTATTGTTTTTGGTGTCTTACTTGTCAGGGTCTGCACAGCCTCAAGGTCTCGTGGGTCTACTCTAACTCCTTCTGCTGGCACGAGGCGACCTATGTACCTGACTTCTTGTTTGAAAAGTTCACATTTCTCCGATCTCAGTTTCACTCTGTGACTTTGGAGTGCCTGAAAAACTTTGCGCATGTTCTCAACATGCTCTTCAAATGTCCTTGCATAACACAGTACATCATCAAGGTAGGGGATGCAGCAATCATCCCTGAAGGGTCCTAGCATCTCTTCCATACACCGTTGGAATGCTGCAGGGGCATTTGAGAGTCCAAAGAGGATACGAATGCTTACCACAGGAAAGGCACACACAACTGAGACTGCACCCTTTAATCCTTTGCACCCTATGGTCGTGAAAATACGGTAGGTATTATTGGGAAGTAATGTCGCGTCTGCTTATGACACAACCTGCACGCGACTGGAAGTGATGATGTAGCGGATCTAGTACCTTCCCATTTCCTCGGGGGATTGTTTTTCCACCCTTTCTTTTCATCTCTCCAAACATGGTAAAGGGGGAGGGGGGATTGGGCCTATTAGGAGCACATAATTCCTACTCTGGCATCCCTTTACTTCACTTTTAGAGTTCTTTTTGACATTCTATTTGATATAAATTATTTAAATGGTCTCGCCCCATCTTCCCTCTCTGAGGTCCTTTACTCAAAGCACCTGCCCTGTGCCTCTGCTCTGCGGGGATACTTAGAGGTACCGTCGACAAAGCAAAGGCTCAAGGGTGATCTAGCCTTTGAGCCTGTTGCTGTTCCTCTCTTTGGAATGACCTCCTGCTAAATGTTAGGTAATCTCCCTCACTTACCACCTTTAAAACCTTTCTTGAAATAAATTTTTATTTCCATATTTATTACTTTTGACTCAACATGAGATTTGGTTTTGGTTGCACTGTTTTTGTGCTTTGAAGTTTTACTATCACCACAAATGCTCACTTTATGCTTTCAAGTGGGATTAAATTTAAGTAAAATATCCACACTGTTACACTTCACAGTTTTCACTTCACAAAGACGAACAGCCCATATGAGCGTGTCTGATATTCCCATGCACCTCAAGTGTGTAGAGCAGGGGTGTCAAACTCCAGTTCTTGAGAGCCGGTGTCCTGCATGTTATCCATCTCTCCCAGCTGCAACACATCTGATTCAAATGAGCAGGATACTTATCAGGCTTCTTCAGAGCTTTCTGATGAGCTGATCATTTGAATCAGGTGTTTTACAGCCGAGAGAGATTGAAAGCATGCAGGAAAGCGGCCTTCCAGGGCTTGATCTTGACACCACTGGTGTCGAGCCTATCCTAGCTTTGGGTGAAACACACACTACACTCTCATTAGCCACATATTATGTTCAGGACTGTTAATGGCGTCTCTAGATAATGTGCACTATATTTTAATGTGCTGCAAAAATCCACAGGATTTTTTTTCCCAATAAATTTGTAAACCTTATTGAATATGCACAGTTCCCATGTGTGGTCCCTTCTCAAGGTTTCTCAGTTTTTCGCAAATGTTTTTTTTTAGGTTTTGCTTTGCCCTCTTGTGGGTTAAGATCAGTCATTAATATTTGTCAACTCTGTGGCCGTGTCCAAATTAACAGGCTGCGACCTCCGAAGGCTGCTTTTTCGGCCATGTGACGTCACTTTCGGCGCGACACGACGGCACGTGGTGTCCAAATTCACGCTGTCACGTGCGACCTTCGAATCCAGCCTTGGAATCGGTCTTCGTTTCCACGGAGACGGCCCCTGAGCCAATGTCGCTTGGCGCAACATTTACGTTACGCCCACATACGTTGCTCCGCTGTTCAACGCAGGTGATACGTATTTGCAAATGGATAATCTGCTACGAGCTCCAGACTGAAGGAATCGGCTAAAAAGAATATTTGTATTAAGATTTCATTTTGAACAATAGACCCCGAACTTTTCTACATTTTATTTCACTTTTTAGTTTACTTACATTTTGTTCTTGAGAGGAGAATCGCGCTTTGCCATCGGAGAGTTGTCCTTTATTGAACGGATGAAATAAGTTACAAATACGTTCACCAGCATTTACACACTGCTGCCAACATTGACAGGTCAATAAGGATATAACGTGATTGTTACAGATGAACTAAAAATATAGCCAGTCAGACCCAAAAACATAACTTCAGTAGTACATGTGTTTGCTTCATAATAGAACGAATATTGAATGGAATAAAATAATTGTATAGATTCTTAAATAGTTTTTGTAAGCTTAGATACTTGTGATGGCTTTATTGTCCCTGTGTTTAGTTTGTGACCAAATACATACTTTTACATATAGCAAAACACCAGAATACCACTAGAGAGTTTAGGGCCAGAGTTATTAAAATTAAGTTGGTGATACTGTAGGAATAATGCAAGCAAATGAAACAAATACAATAATTCATGCGTTCATTTTCTTCTTTATTCAAGACATTAAAAGCCAAGAAGCCCATACTGCAGGATAAACCTGGGTGTGCCAGTATTGGACCGTTTTTTTTCCAATGGAGAGGATCTCCAACCGGACTTTAGCCTGAGCAAGTACTCTTTCAGAGTGTTGCTGGACCAAGACCGACGACATGGATGTGGTGCCGAGATCGAGCTCCAGTCTTTCTCTTCTAGCTGGCGAGTGGGGCATCATATCGGGTGGTGGCACAAGCATTTGAGATGCCGCGGTCCACCGTCCACTACATCATCCACCGGGGAACTGGGGAAGTGGTGGCTCTTCGCCACAGAGTCATCCACTTCCCCAACACTGCAGGAGACCTTCAGGGAGTGACCCAGGGATTTACAGGGCTGTCGAGGCACCATGCATTTGCAAAAGATCAATAAATGGTTGCCATGTCCGAATCAAGCCTCCAAGTGCCCTTGATGGTCATTACTTATAAGAACCGCAAGCTTTTCAGCAGCATAATTATGCAGGCTGTATGTGACCATCAGAGTCGCTTTCTGGACATCTACACGGGCTGGCCGGGATCAGTACACGACTCCAGGGTCCTCCGGCACAGCCCCCTTGACCAAAGAGGGCTGTATCCTCCTTCGGGGCACTTCATCTTGGCAGATGGAGGGTACCCGTGCCTCCAACGACCACTGCCCCTCATCACTCCTTACAAGCGGCCGGTGCAGGGTGTGTGGGCCCGGCGCTTCAACATTCATCATTCCAAGGTGCACAAACATGGCAAAATATCAGTAGATGGAAAAATAGATTCATATACAATGTAATGAATGGTTAATAAATCTATCCCATCTTTTGTAGTGACATGGCAGCCATCTATTGCCCCAGGCACCCCTGCAAACCCCCACGTAATGGATGATGTAGTGGACACAGCAACCGGTATGATGCCCCACTTCGAGTCAGGAGAGGAAGATCAGGACTTGTGATCGTGCCTCATCCATGTCATGGGTCCTGGAAGAAAGGTTCCATCCATGCTCCAAATGAGTCCCTGCTCATGCGAGAATTAAAAAATAGCACTGGCACACTCAGGTTTATCCTGCAACTGTTATGAACTGGGGAATGTTTTTTATTTATTTACTGTGAATAGTTATTTGTGTGAATTTACTGTGAGTTATGATGTACTTAATTTATCCATTTTGTTTGTCCCCAAGTTTTTCATTAAAGTAACAGTTTGTAAGCAAAAAAGACACATGGTGGCATCTTCATATTATTGTAAAAGTTTTGGTCTTTTACAAACCTGGGCTTTTTCACTTTTGTTCGAAGAAGCTGATCTAAAGATGTGACTGGGACAAATACATGTAAACACATGAAATAAATTGTTGAGCAATACAAACTAGTTCATCTGTTTAGAAAGTACCCCGGTTTTTGTTTTCTTTTAAGTGAATGTTATATACATTTCAGTATTGAACACCAAGCATTATTTTTTATTTTGATCAATCATTTTTTTCCATTAAACTGAAAAACATTTCGAATGTCTCGCTCCTCTCAGTTGCCCTTCTCTCCACTGCCAACCTCTGTCTCTCCAATTCTTGTCTCCGCATTTCTAAATCCAGTTTCAAGAGTCTTATTTCATGAGTTAGATTCAACAAAGGCAGTTTTATTTCTTTTTTTTGCTCCCTACTATTTAAAAATATATTTAAGAATACTTAAATATTCTATTTCATATCCAATTCCTAACAAATCACCACATTAAGGGAGAGAAAATAATAATTAACGAACAGTTCTGTTACATACGCTTAGTGAATAATCAACACATAAGAGTCAGGGGAGTACCCGAGGGTACACAACCCAAGGAAGATTAGGAACCATTGAATTAGCGCATTTTGAAATAGATAAGACAATAACCCGTCAAATGTTTTTCCCGATATTATTATTTTTTTTACACCATGCACTGGATGCGGAGAACTTGGCCCCCGTAAAGAGGCTGTCGTATATACGATTCCCCCCGCAGCTTGATCAGCCGCGCGGTCATCTCCTTGCTCCCTAAAACTTAAAGGAAAGATAAAATAAAATAATGCTATTTTGCATGCATGCAGAATTACGACAATTCAAATGTTTCAGCCGTACCTTCTATGCAAGAGTTACTAGAACGACCTTAGTTATATTTGGCCGATAACTGATAAAGTGATCTTAATCTGGAGCTAAATATCCAACCATTGCTGCCCAATATTTCTTATGAGTGATGTTTTAATATTACATACAAATAACTTATACTTAAATCTGAAAGTGCACTCCGATGAGGTGGAACACGTACGTAGCTTCGTTTGTTTTTTTTTGTCGAAGAAGAGTATAGAACGGCGTAGAAGAAGAGCAAGGCATTTAATGCTGCGAAGGCTACATATTAGTGGCCTTCACTCAGGGCCCGTCTCCATGGAAACTCCATGGAAACAAGGCCAGATTTGAAGGCTAGTTCTCGGAGGCTGCATGAATTTGGACACCTGCGTAAGCGGTCCTGTCGCACCGGAAGTGACGTATTCTGGTCGTCATATTGGACATCGAAGGACACAGCCTATTAATTTGTACGTAGCTAATGAGCCTGTCCAAATTCACCACGGGTTATGCGGTCCATTCAGGCTACATGAAGAAGAGCCTTGTTAGGCTTCGGAGGACCCAGCCTGCGAACTGGCCTTCTGAGGTCGCAGCCTGTTAATTTGGACACGGCCTGTGTCAGGTTGCATGGTGGATGATCCAAATGCAGGGAGGTAGTGCGTACTGAACAAAATTTTTAACAAAAATAGCAGCGGTACTCACGAAAAAAAATAAATCAACAGCACTACCAAAGTCCAGAAAAAGACCCTAATTCAAATTAACAACAAAACACACCACTAGAAGTAACAAAGCAGAGACACTGATCCGACAAAGACGAAAAGAAACCAGGGGCTTAAATACAAGCAAACTGAAGAGACAACAAGGAACACCTGGACATGACAAAGGGCTGAAGGGAGCTGATTAGTTAACACGAGGGACCGGGACAACGAGAACAGGTGGGCACAAAACCTTATACAGAAGACAAAAAAAGCGCACAAACAAGACTGTGAAACAAAACCAAATGCAATGTAAACGAAAACAGAATCATGACACTGTGAAGCATGTGCATGTGAAGCCCTTTGAGACTTTCTTGTGATAAAGGTAATTAAAAATAAATTTTACTTGACATGACTTGCATTCCTTGACATGGCGGCTGTGGAGAGAGATTTGTGAGTCCATGCAGGAGGAGCACTCAAAGCAGACTTAGTCTCTCTAAAGTACCTTTCACATTTGAAGGAGGGCTGCCTGTCTATATCAGGAATTGATAAATTTCTAGTAACTACAAACTGATACAAAAATTACTTTAAAGACGAACAGCCTAAAATCAAAGTAATAATATATGAGACTTCAGGTAAAAAATGTTTTCATATTTGTGTCACTTTGAAACAAATGTTTATGATCTCTGCCCTCATCCACAAATATTTAGATGGCATGCGCGTATATGCCTTCTGTCTTGCGTGTCAGAGGCGTACAAAAGGGAGGAGTGGAGTGACAAGCGGGGCGACAGTTTGTTCGGGGCATCCACCTCATGGGGGGACTCCACAGCACCCCAACCCTTCGCCAACAAAAAATACTTAATAGGCAGCAAAATATATTTTTATGGGCGATCCACCAGACTCATGAAAACCACAACATCTTCTGTCTCCACCCGCCGTTAACAAAATTTCTGAGTAGACATCCAACCATTCACAGGTGTTATCCCTCTTGGAAGGAAGGGCATGAATCCCATCAGATGATGGATGTATATCGAAAGCAAATGTCAAAATCAATTGTACTCACTCCACACTTCACACTCCCACCACACCCGAACGCGTTGTCCATTATTCTATGGGTCATCCATATTAAAGGAGGGGGTATTGATATCGGCTGTTTCATTATCTTCAAGTTGCACCCGCCAACCGATAAATAGTTTTAGGGGCCATCATATTCAAGGGCTCCCCCCAGGCATCAACTAACTGTGCTTCGCATGCCACGGATGTGTGTATCTGTTTAAAAAAAAACTCTCTACTTTTAGCATTTAAACATGTTCGCGGAAGATCCGTCCATCCATTTTTTCAACAGTTTATCCACACTAGGGTTGAGCGTGAGAGGAAGATATTCTCTCTAATGCCTGACAATCCACGGTGATGTGACTTACTTCTTTCTTTATGCTTTGGCGATTGTAAGTATTTGCAAATTAGTGCATTTTCATTAATTACCACACCTTTTACATATCAATGCTGTGTTTTTTTTACATGACATAAGTTACACCAAGCTATTCACTTATAGTCACATTTAAAACACAGACCTCAACAGGCCCAATCCAAGATGGCTGCATGTGTATTGTCTGCTCAGTGCCTCTCTGTGACAAGTCTGATTTTAACCAAGTTTATTTTTAATGGCTTTGAAAGGTGCAGTCGGACATTTTTATTAATGCTCTTCACAACCTCGCTTAGAAACTTGTTGATTTTTATTGAATATGCATTATTTGCTAAGAACTGGCTAATTTAGCCTAAATCTGCTACTATTTGTTTACTACGTCTACTCTTGGCCTGCTAGCCTTAGCTCCCTCAAGGAGCCGACTACATCTGCCCTGGGCCTACTATCTGAGTCCCTTCCTAAAGATGAAGGCCTTTTTCGTCCCTTTATTTTGCTTATTGACTTTTTTGGATTTAAGATTAAAAAATTTATCCAAGATGAGTACTCCATGTAATAAAGTACTTGTCATACAGGATACATTTTACAGTGGCACCTGCTCTAGTGCTGCATATGTCCTGAACAAATGCAAACTTGCTTAGCAAAATCTCCGATGGTTTTCTCTGCCATTGGACAACCGTTCCCACGTACTCTCGCTTGATAAAAGTCACTGCATGTCCTTAACACATGATAAACTTTTGTCAATGCATAATGTTAAACAAATATTGATGATTATGCTACTTTTATTTTTGTCTGGAAGTGTACTCCCAAACCCTGTCCCTCAGCTGCAATGTATTAATTCGACTGCTGATTTCAAATCAATAGGTGCAAAAATTCGTGGGTTAATTTTTGCAGCCCATTACCCTAAATGGACAAGGTCAGAATCTGGGTTGAAACTGCATCTTTGGCTGACTAAATCTATTGTTAATGACAGAATTAACATTCAGGGGTACTATATTTTTCACGCAGGCTAAAGCAAAGCAGTGGCGTAGCACTTTATGTGAAATCAAGAGTTGAGACTTGAATTATTTTTTCCGAATCGATCGTTAAGAAATTTTTTGTTATCAATGTTGAAATTGCTACATCCCACTGCATAACAGTTGGTTGTTATAGCACCCTCTGTCATAAAAGCGGCTTTGCCATATTTGAAACATCTATTATCCAAGGCTAAGTTTAATGAGCTTTTATTGGCTGGAAATCTGAATTGGGACTGGCTGACTAGAGTTTTTGATGAATTTAAAATTTTATGTGATTCTATTAATCTTCACCAATTGATTAATGTACCAACGGAACCAAATACTAAACATCCTGAGAAATCAACTTTAATTGATTTAATTCTTGCAAATGTTCCTCATAAATTCTCAGCAATGGGAGCTTTCTGCGCTGACATGGGTGATCACTGTGTTGTTACTGCCCTCAGGTATACTACAATCCCTTAAAAGTAAACCCAATGTTACTATGAGAGGAACTTAAAAATATTAAATGATCAGGCATTTCACCATGATCTATCCTCTAGTATATTGGGAGCAGTTGACCTGTTGCCAAATGTTGAACGCTCTTGGACATCCTTAAATACAGTGAACCCCCGCTACTTCGCGGTTCACCTTTCGCGGGTTCAGTGCTTCGCGGGTCTAAAAAATATTCGGGGGCATTGTAGTTTCGCCGAGGGGCACAAGGGGGCGCTGAAGCGGTTAGACGGCCGGCGTGCGCCGAAGAGGAGAGTGGACGAAGAAGAGAGTGGAAGAAGAAGAGCAGGTTCCCCCGGACACGATTGGGGCGACGGACACGATCGGGGGCGACGTTTCGCGCGGTTCGGACCGTACCCGAGCTGCGGCCGGCGTGCGTGGCAGTTAAGCCGAAGAGAAACAACTTCCGCCCGGGCACTCGCGCGGCGACATTTTGCTTCGTTCGGGACTGTGCGTGAGCTCTGAAGGAGACCGGCCGGCGTGTGTGGCTGTCAAGCCGAAGAGAAACAACTTCCGCCCGGGCACCGGCGGAGCGCGAGGCTGTCAGTTATGAATGAATAAATAAATAAATGAAGAATGCCACCTTTCATTTCACTGTCATGATCCGTGCCTGTCATGCCGCGTGTGTTTTTGTTTTTTCAGCTGTGTGGGCGTTCCTCCAGCGATCGTCTCGCGCCATGCCGTCAGCTGCTGCGAGACGTGCTGATTTCACTGACTATATTGTGATTATAATAAATATCTTTGTATCACCACCTTTTTTCTGCGTTTGGAGAGTCCTGTTCAATCCTCCAGTTCTGCTGGAGGATCATAACATTCACAGGGCACACCGGACGGCGTACCAGCAGGTAAAAGTCGAAGTAATTAAATAAATACAAAAAGAAGTAATTGAATAAATACAAAAATAATGGCTGGGGAATAAAAAGATAATAAGTTTTAATCATAATTTGTTTTTTTGTTATAACATGAATTTCACTCTCTCTCTCTACCAGTATATATATATATATATATATATATATATATATATATATTTTTTTTTTTTTAAGCATTTTTGAAGGTGTGCCGCTACTTTGCACCTATATATATTTATATATATATATTAGTGATGGGTCCAGCGACACCGAGGCGTCGATGCGCGCGCCGAGCTTCCAGGGCAAACCCCGTGTCGGTGCGCGTACTGCTTTGAGAAAGTCACGTGACCACTGCCAGAATCGTGTCGACACAGCGGTCGCGCGCCAAACTGTGTTCATAAGGAAGCGCATCTATCAACAGGATGGACGCTCAAAACAAGCATCGAGTTATTGGCACGTTACTTTGCATTAAATATCCGCAAGATGGAAGACGTCACTGTTGATGCGCACTCAGAGGTGCAGCGCTATACGTCAGCAGGACACGTTGCACGTACGGAAGACCCGCTCTTATATTGGAAGTCCATGGAGGCAACGTTCCCTCACCTATTTATATTAGCCACACAGGCGTTGTGCACACCGGCCTCTTCAGTGCCTTGTGAGAGGATTTTCTCAAAGGCGGGGGAAATTGCCTCAAAAAAAGAAATAGACTGAATAACAAAACGCTGGAGAAACTAATTTCTTTTGAATAAAAATCTTTAATTACAATGAGTCCATTGTCATTCACAACACTTTTACTTGGGCATTCAGACAGATGTTCTCTTAATTTATCAACTGCGTCTCGAATATCAAAGATTTTTTTTATGAAATTGCGTGTTTGTAAAAATAATGTGAAAGCAAATGCCTAATCAGAATCAGAAATCCCTTTGTCATTGTACTCAAGTGTGCAACGAGAGTAGAGAGCTCCCCTCTCCAGTGCAATACAACAATAATTCAGTTAAATATATAAATTAGATAAGAGAATAATTAGTGCGATGGAAAGTAATACGAAATAGGATATATAAAAACACATCACGTCGCTAATCAATGGAATTGGATAAAATTAGTTTGACAGATCAGTGTCAGATGACCCTGTCAAATATTTCCTGCAAGTCCACCAGGTGTCAGTATTCAGCAACACAGTGTCAACACAGTGTCAATACATTGTGTCACTGTGTCGAAACGATACAGAATGCCTCATCTACCCATCACTAATATATATATATATATATATATATATATATATATAGGTGCGAAGTATATATATATACACTGTGTTTTTTTTTTTTTTGAAGGTGCGACGCTACTTTGCGGATTTTCAGTTTTCGCGGGTGGTCTCGGTCCCCATTAACCGCGATAACCGGGGGTTCACTGTATACCTAATACAAGCATGCTTTTGAGTGAAGGGTCAGGATAACCCCTGGTTTTCTCCAGAGCTGTCAGTCATTATCGTCTCCGCAACTGAACATGGGCTGAGGCCAAAAGTGGTTCTTCTGCTCACTGGATTGCTTTCAGGCAATTAAGAAATAAATATAACTCTCTCATTAAAAAGGCCAAATCAGTGTATTACTTAACTGCCACAATTGACAACCTCAATAATCCACACACATTCACACACAATACAAGTCTTTATTTCCAATTAAATCTCCTCGAAATCTTTGAAGAATTGTTCTTGAGGACTCAGTTCTATGACAAAGGCGATTTGAATTGCTTTAACAAGCATTTCATCTCAAGTGGATCTTTGTATTATCAAAATGGTGAAGACTTAATGACTTCCTGTACAGATCTTTCACTGTTCTCTGGGTGCCCCTTCAACTTTGGTCCCTTTACTGTGCTGCAAGTGCTAGATCCCAACAAACATCTTGGTCCATTTTTATAGAATCCTTTTTTTGTGGATTTTGTGGCGCATCCTTTTACAATGCTTTTAACCTATGGGCTGATATTTGTGCCACTAGAAACTGAATATTTGAATTGAAGACTGAATATTTGAATTGAAGCTTGAATATTTGAATTGTAGACTGAATATTTGAATTGAAAACTGAATTATTGAATAACAACAATTGTATATGTATTGTTTATTTTAATCACAATTTTCCATTTACAATTCATGTAATTCAATAATTCAGTTTTCAATTCAAATATTCAGTCTTCAATTCAAATATCCAGTCTACAATTCAAATATCCAGTCTTCAATTCAAATATTCAGTTTCTAGTGGCACAAATATCAGGCCACAGGGGTGCCTCTAGGATAAGCAATGGATTCCAGGTACATCGATCTCCTTTTCGGCCAATCAGCAACTTCTTTTGGAAGGTTGTAAACTGCGTCATGAGTTCTGCCACCCGCTATTGCACGGATTTCGAAAGGCGCTCACTTCGCAGAGCTGACGCAGAAACTATTTTGCATTACCATGGATGATGCAGGGATAAATACGGTAAGGGTAATTTTCCACATGTTTCAACAACATCTTGTACCTCTAAGTATCACGTATTTTAATCGTCATACGAACGAGTATAAAGGTTATAGGATTACGTTGTAAACTTTGCATTATTATTCCATTTTAGCGTCGACCTTGACTTTGAGTATAAATAACACGAAATTAAATTGATTACTGTGGAGTTATATTGTGAACGACAGAGATATTTAACAAGACACGTGGTTCTAATATTGCTTTAAGAGAAATTACATGAATTTTAGGATAATCCTTAATCCATAAATGGTACACCCAGACAACTATTATGCTATGCGAATAATAGATAGACTGTATTAACTTTACATGGATTTAGTCCTGCAAGATAATGTTTAAATAAATAATGCGTGTATAATGCATGTCCTGGCGAGTAAAATAATCACTGCATAGTTAGGCCTGTAGAAATGTTAAGTGGGTATCGTACAATAACATTACTGTTGTCGTTAACACACACTCCCACCACCACTGCCGCAGAATGTGCATATAACATTTTTTCCATAAATGTGGAAGCATTTCCTGAATTGACCATATTTCCTTCATGGTTAATAGCGCAGTCAAGTAATTTGCTGCAAATTTAAAAAAAAGAGGTAGCAAACATTGTTATTATGAATGGGGGATTGAGGATCACAATTCTATGTTGGTTTACTGTGGATGACACTACTTTAGGGTTTGATGTGTGATCTGAAATAAGTTATCATAATTAGTAATCCATAATTTTTCCATCAACTTGCTTTCTCCGTAGTACCGTATAAGCTGCCCTTACACCACTTATATTATCAAACGTGTCAGGTGGCATGCAAAGTTTATTGTAGGCGTTACTGTGTATTACTTGGACTTTAAAACACGTTTTCCTATTTACATTAGTGATTTCTTTGACCATAATTATTTATCGCAGCCAACAATTATTGGGTCTTCAAGGTACAATATATGATTTGAAAGCTATTCTAACAAAGTACTGCGTTCTTGTATTATTGACAGGGTGGTAACGCCAAAGTAATTAATTCCGCAAGACACCTCCTACATTTGCTCACAAATGTTACTCCTTCCCCTGACTCTGCTGGATCCAGTTCCCAACACAGAGTCACCCCTTTTCGGCCAAGTACCCAACAGGAATCTGCCCGAGAGATTCCAAGGTGTTGTCTTATTGTCTTTGACTTCTGAAATATGTTGTCCCGTTCATTAAATATTGATGACTCAGCTTCACACAATGTGCTACATCTTCCAAACATGGTATCAATTGAGCAGACCAGGAAGGAGTCAGGAGAGAGGGAGGGATCTCAAACCGAATGTCAACACAGAAATGACAAGGTCCATCACTGAATTTGTTTCATTTGTCAGAGTGACATGTTCTCCAGTATTCATTTTTTTTTCTTTAGAGACTGGAGTTAGTGATATACACTTCACGGTATGTTATGTATTGTCAAATTATAACATTATCATAAATTACAGGTCTTTTCCTGCCCTTTTTGGACCCAAGGCAAAGCATGGAAAGCCTAGAATCTTCCAACCTGATCACACCGGCCAAAGTGATACAACTGACATTTTATCTTTTACCCAAGCTTACTGAGCGTACTCCCAAAGCCAATGATGAAGTTTTCCATCTGCAAGCTGGTTTGGGACGCAGGTGCACAAGGATACAGGAGAACTACACCCATGTTGAAGTGAGCCAACATTTTCGATATGTTTATGTGTGTGTGTGTGTATATATATATATGTGTGTATATATATATATATATATATATATATTACACACACACATTATATATATATATATTACATAAGACATAAGAAATGACAATTATGAACCATCTTCAGGACTTTTTACAGGAGCTGGAAGAGGGTAATTTCCTTTCTTTTATAGCTTTGTTCTCGTAAATTTTACATGTACTTACTTTCTCTAACACATCGTTCATTGGCCATGTAGATTGTTAACATTGTGATGCCACTTTTGTCAGATATTAGAGTTCCAAATTGTCTATTTTATTGACATTTATTTGATTCATCTGTCTCTGAAAAGGTGAACATCCAGAGGTGGGCGAGCCGACAAGTCACCTCTCCCCAAGCACATTCCAGCAGTGGATTACTGGACAGGGACATATTCCCCTTCGACCTGAAGAGAAGAGGAACTTCAAAATATCTGTTGAATTCCTGCACGCATGTGATATTCAGTTTGGGCAGCACACGGTTTGCTATCCTCGTGTTAGCGCTTGTACCAACACAATTCGCCTTCCTGTCAAACACCTTCTGTCATATCCTGATTTCAAACAGGTGATGACAGAGGCCTTCCTTCTAGGGCAGGAATTTCACCAAGTTTAGGAAAATGTCTATAAATCAGGGATGTAATGATTACCTCGATCCAGATTCAATTTGATTATCAATCCCCTAATTTGATTTGATTTTTTTACTACATTTTTTTTACATTGCGTTGAGAATTGATTAATTTATTGCATAGTTGAAGCAAAAAAAAATAGATCTGTGATTAATCATTATATCCCGAATAAAATTTAAAAAAACGAGTTAGTGTCAGGGTTGGATCGCCGGTGGGCGAGGAGGAGGCGTTGTCACGATCGCCGTACGGCGAGGAGGAGGTGGACCCAAAATGCGAGGAAGCGGGGAAGCCAAGCAAGGGGTAACTTAAGAGGATTTTAATGAGTGAACTACAATGGACAAACAAGGTGCTGGGAGAAACAAACAAACGAGGCCAGGTGCAAACATAACAGAGACAAACTAAACGTGACTAAACTGAACAGAATAACGGGGACCAAGGACCGTGGCAAATACGGGGGGTCGAGAGCGGGCGCATGAACGAGACGAAAGCAGGGAGCGGCCGTGACAGTCCGCGAGGGGAAGCAATGTTCCGACACTGATCTGTTGGGATGAGGTGTTCAAATAGTCCAGTCGTTAGGAGTGCGGATGGGCATCAGGTGTGTGAGGTCAATGGGGAGCAGGTGCGTGGCTGGTGAGAGCGAGGCGCTGAGGGGGAAACGCCCCTACTCAGCTGATCGTAACCATAACAAAACCGCATGCACACGCCCGACGCGGATCATGACAGTTAGAGAAGTTTTATAATTCTCATTGTTTTCTAAACAATTTCTAAAGCTGTTAAGTAATTCTTTGCTTTTATTGGAAGCTATTACATTGATGTCACTCTAAGAGTCACGGTGGTGCAAGACCAATTAAAGATTTGAAAACAAAATTGTTTCTTAGATGTCTCAGAAAAAAGATGCCTATAACCACAGCAACAA
The DNA here is from genome assembly GCF_059441095.1 of Idiotropiscis lumnitzeri. Lineage (NCBI taxonomy): Eukaryota > Metazoa > Chordata > Actinopteri > Syngnathiformes > Syngnathidae > Idiotropiscis > Idiotropiscis lumnitzeri. Next base: position 4,426,662 of record NC_142395.1, on the reverse strand, counting down.
TGTGCCAGTCCATTTTAAAATCTCAGGCTGATGAAAAAGCAATTATTTTATTTAGACACATAAAAACAGTCTGCTTTCATGGAGGATGACAGCGGAGAATATATACTGTTGACATTCTGAAATTCTGTGGATTTGGGCCATTTGATATGAAAGTGTTAACAATCATCAAAAATCATTACTGATTAATTTGATAAATAATTGGGGTTCGATTGATCATTTCATTTCTACTGTCCATGATGGTGAATTAAGTGTTGAGCATGTGAGAGTGTAGCCAAATAAATGTTTCTTCCAAAATCATTAGAATGACACAGGGGATCAATGGCATTGCATAAACTCTGAATATCATCTTGTGTCAATGGACTTTCCACTTCTGGCACTGTAACACCTTGGGGCTCTGAGTTAATATTAGAAAGCACAGAGCTCTCCCAGTCAATATCCTCAAATAGAATTCCCTAAAATTAAAAGAAAACAGTTTTCTTAGTATGTAAATGGAGAAAATCATATTTAGAGGCAGGACATGATTACTCAACTGCAACATTTGCCTCAGACATATCTGGCTCTCGAATGGGGTGCTGCAGGATCCCAAGCTCCCAGAGCTGGTTTGGAGAACGGTAGCTTTCTGTCCTTAAAGGATGGTCATTCCAGCCAGCAGAAAACCTGGCTAAATTGGCTTTGAGTCTGGGGAGAAATGTATACTGAGCGCAGAAGAGGTGCAGATTGTCAGAAATGTCCAGGGATCCGTCTTCTTCCAGGCTGTGCAATACATCATAGTAAATGTGCGTGACTCCTGTCCAAACATCCCTCCACAGACGTTCAACTCTATAATTCATACAAAGAACAAATCCCCACGAGTCAATCAAACTATGCAAAGGGATATCCAAACAACAGTTCAATTTTAGTTATTCACCTCTGGTTGTGCACACTTTTTCCACTTTATGAAGCTTCCACGTCCTATGCCTCTTACAGTGAACATAGCTTGGGCAATGCTGACATTTTCAACACCCTGGTCACCTCTTACCCTATAACACATCAAATATGAAAATTACAATTCCTACAAATGAATCCACAGAATAGCCTTTATTGAAATTTCTGGATTCATTTACTCGCACAGGTTCATGAAAACTAAATGCATCAATTAAAAGGTGACAATTGGTCATGATAAGTGTAATTCCAAATAAAATTACTGCAATACTACTTACTCACTTGTAAGGCCATCCATGTCTCTCAACTCCATCCATAAAAAAAGTAAGTGCAGTGCCCGCTGTGTTGTTGGATGCAGCATTGATGTACATGATCTAGAGAGTAAAAAACACATGAATTGTATGAGCGATAGTTATGGGATTTGATGCTATCATAAAATTATTAAATAAATAAAAACATAATTATGGATTATAAGAAATGCTATACAGTATATACCACTCTATTGCTCGGGGACACCCTGGACATGATATTAACGCTACTAAATTGGTTTAAGTGCTTTAAATACACTTTTTAAACAATCAAACCACCACCCTTGTCCTTGTGTACATGAAACATTTGTTGAAAGTGAAACTCAAACAGTACTTCAAACTTAACACTTACCAAAACAAAAAAATACAAGGAAATAACTATATAAAGTCAGAACTGATCATAAACTTGACATATCAGAGGTGGACTGTATTGTGTATATTTTGTTACAGCAGTAAATTCACCTTGCGAGAGAAGCCATCAATTCCAGCAAATATCACCATATTATAGCTGATGGGTAAAAAAAAACATGGTTTAGTCTAAAATAAAGGGGCATGAGATTATTAACCAAACATTAAAATGAAACTAACAATAGCTGTTTTGATCATGCTATATTGAAATGTAATTAACTCACCTAATTAGTTTATGATTGGTGTCGATGTGCTGCAGAAAATGTGGGCCTTGAACACTGTATTTTCGACGAACAACACAGCCAGGGTTTGCGGTTAACTTTAAAAACTGCTTGCCCATAGGGCAAGTGCCACTAAAATTTGCCTTGCCCGAGTGGCCAAATTACTTGCCCGACTTGGGCAAGTGACCATTTTTTTTCTCTAAGAATAAAATGTTTATGGTTGTAAAATGTGTGCCACAAATGTAAATAAACATATAATCTGATAAACATAAATTAATCTTGTTTTCATCATCAACCATGAAACCCTACTCACAACAGCAAATGTATCATCCTGTGCAGTTATTGAAAATGTTAATTGTAGTTTTAATAATTAACAAATCTGCATGTTAAATTGGGAAAATGATATTACAGCAATCCAGATTATCAATTTTAAATCCAGGAGAGCGTATTAATTGAGGAATCACATGAGTAAATTATGAGTGTGGGAAATTTGTGTATTCCTTTAAGACCAGTGCCTGTGGTGCTCCCTCCATAAGTTTCATAGCATAAACAGAACACAGTCACTGACACTATGTCAGGTCACATCATGGAGCTAATGAATTAACAGCCAATAATCAAATATTACTCCCTTCCTTACTCACAACTGAATTGTCTACTTAAAAATATTCGAGCTATTTTAGTCATGTCAGAGGAATCCGAAATGTTCGGATTTGAACGAACTCGTCACCACTTGTAAACATGCGCAGAAGATAAGAAAACTTCCGGCTGTCAATTTTCGGCTGAAATATCGTAGGTTTTTGTTGTGTTTTTCAAACTTCAAATAAGGATGCAACTACAGCGAGTTCCAATACTGCGGGATTTATTGACGTCCACTTTAACTCGACAACTAACTGATCCCCGTAGCGCCCGCCCATTGCCCCCGATAAGGCCAATGGACCATACCACAACATAAGGGGGTGTCTGGGTTAAACCATCACCATACAGTGCACACAAACAGATCACACCACCGTTTTCGTCGAAATTAAAGATATTTGGCTGCTTTAAAAAATGCTTGCCCGGTCGGGCAAGTTGCCCATAATTTTACCTTGCCCGTGGCCAAATTTCACTTGCCCCGGGCAATCGGGAAGTGGTTAACCGCGAACCCTGACAGCCCATACTTGTTAGTCTTGATAAGATGCCCTGTGTATCCACCCGATGCATCGAGGCCTTTAGTCTGGTCCAATCTGCTTCAAGACACCCCTTGACAATCTGATAACCAGCATGAGGGAGTCTCAATTTGATGGCTCTCACCACAGTATCCAGGGCATCATCAGTCATCGTGGAATACAGGCCTCTAACAGAAATATTATACTCCCGCATCCTCCTGTAGATGGTTCTTCTTGACACACCAAGAATGTCTGCTACATATGTGGCAGGAAGGCCAAGACGAAAGAGCCTTTGGAGGTGGTCCTCTGTGACCTGGAGTTTAAATCGTCCATTGAGACCCATGCGCCTAACCACCGAATTTGAGGAGGGAAGTCTATTGCGCTCCTCAAATAAGTTGCTCAGATGTTCGATGGCATCATGAATACCACTCGGTAGAGCTACATTCTCCATAGCATTTATAAAAGTTCTTTCTTGGGTCACTATGTATTCTAAATAGCCAATATCAGGTGGATTGTAGTTGAGTGCACACCGAAGTCGTTAGTTTAGCCTGGCCAGGCAGTCCTGAATGGCAGTCATAAGGCGCACTTAAAAGTCCCAAATCTTCCCCTAAACTAACACAGCGCGGCGACTGCGCTCATTATATGGACGAAGTATCACTCGCGACCATCAACCCTTTTACTCATTGGGCTGTTCGGAGTGCATGTTAGCACACCCTGCTGGACAATGTGTGAGTCGTCTATGCTTCAAAGTGACCATGACTATACATTATGTGACTATGGTGTTTGGGTGATGGTGTGGGAGAAAGCTGGACAAAAGGGCAGCTGTCCACAATGTTGTAGTCTGTCTTATCATTTATGTTATTGCAAGCAAGAAACGTCCCAGGTTTAGACAACAGACAAAAAGCCCAAAGCATAACAGCACCATCTCTCTAAACAGCCATGCAAATCTCTCTAAACAGCCATGTGATTGGCTGAGTCTGAGTGGCTCCCAGAAGGCATTGCTCTAATGGCCCCCAAGAAGCCATTGCTAGATAATTTTGTGTTATTTTTATTTCTTTTTGGTATATTGATGGCATGAGAGATACATGTTTTGTGTTAATCTTATTTCTTTGTTTCATTGTTTGCTTGTATGCTGAGTTTTTTTTTTTTTTTTTTTAAACCGTGACTCTAAGGAGTGTGGTGACCAGTGAAGTAGTCTTGTAAACTATTGCCATGATACCTATTATTTGTTAGAGTCATTGTTAATGATAGTGAT